>NW_028317855.1:6721666-7055833 GCF_062004578.1 Staurois parvus
TGTGAGACCAGTCCACCAAAAGTGAGATTTTTTGATTGAGTAGAGTGTGCAGTACAGTCCTTGGCTCTACCTGCCATAATCCCTAACGCTGTACCCAAGTGTCAGGAATGGACTGGCCAGCAATAGTGGGACTCACCTGCCTTATGAGCTGCAGTACCAGGGCTGGCCAGCGGGTGCTCCCAGCAATCAGAGACTCAACCTTGCAGCCAGTCAAACACCTGGAACTAATTATACTGGTGTATTTAAGGGACATTCAGACCTGCAGACTCTGCCTTGGTGTTGTGTTTCTCCTGGGCCCTGTTTCCTGTTCCTGTCTGATTCTCTGCTGACCCTGCTCTGATCCCTGGCTTGTCTGACCATTCTCCTGCTCCTGATCCCTGGCTTGTCTGACCATTCTCCTCTGCCTGACCCTCTGTACCACGCTGCCCGCTACCTGCTGAACCTGGCTTGTGACCCTGACCATTCTCCGCTTGCTCCCCCTGTACCTACCTGCCAGATTGATATTGACCTGGCCTGCCTGACGACGCTTGCATTGTATGTACTGTTATCTGTGGGTGGTTGGTTTGGTTTGTTTGCACTGTGTTATGTTTTAGTATTGCACTGCGTTTATGTTTGTATTGTTAGTGTTAATAAATTACATCGTTTATAACATATCTGAAGTCTGCGTTTCCCTGCGTCAGTCACACACCTCTGGTAACACCCGGGAGCCCTGACACCAAGTGTACAGAGCGTTCATGTTCACCTTTGCACCTGTTGCACCTAAATAAGATAAATTGAAAATACTACCGCAATGTTGGCTTCATCAGGTGTATAGTTCTGGGAATTCAAAAGCAGGTAAATCTCTCATTTTTTGTAATTTGTCTGGTGTTAATCCCAGCATCTACCAAAACCCAAAATATCAGTTTTTGCTGGACTGACCATTTAAATTCATGAAAAGACTTAGTGGAAGTCATAGGCAGTCATGTATTCCTATGCATAAAGTATAGAGTATTTATTTATAAGAAGCTTAAATCTTAACCCAAGAACAAAAATTCAATATACTGTAGCTTAACAGTCCTTAGATGTATTTGTTCCATTAGTTTTCTTGTTTTAGGACAAGCACATATTCTGCAAGTATAGAAAAATACTGATTGATTTTGCTAGAAATGGTGTTCATCTAACTTCTTACACACTGAACTTTAAGGATAAGTTTACCTTTCGTAACCTGTTACATGTTACACAAGGACTGGCCATATTGACATCATATTGACACCCATATTGACAGCTAGCAGGGGATCCTCTCCCCCCAGCTAGCTGTCACAATTTAAAAAAACCGTGACCGTGCAAGGCTCTGCCATCTTGCCGCATCACTAATTCACAGTATTCTGTGGATGGGAAAACTACAAATTCCGACAGCTTTTGTTGCTGTCGGCTTGTAGTTCTTAATGAACTATCAACAGCACTGTTGAGCGCTGTGGTAGTTCATTGATTCTTTCTGTCAGTGTGTATCTGCTGGCCCGTACGAGGTATGAGTACACAAATACACTGACAGGTCTGCAGGAGTTCTACATGGCACCTGCGATCTGCTGATCGCTGGTGCAATTTTTTCCAGGCTCCCAAAACAATAAATGGTAAATGCACATTCTTTTACCTGTAAAAAATATACATTTATTTTTTGTTAAAAGGTGAACTTATCATTTAAGGCCTGGTTCACATTTGTGTGGTTTCAGATGCGACTTCTGTCACACAGCATTGCACAACAGTGGAAATCACATTATTTTCAATAGTGCCCATTCACATCAATGCAGCGCAGCTGTGACACATTTTTGGAAAAAGGTACTGGTATTACTTTGGTGCTGTTGCAACACCATTTTTGCCCCATAGACTTCAACAGAAATGCACCAAAAACACGTGAAATGCATGTAAATGCATTTTTTTGAGCATTTTGTGTAGGTTGACAAGGAGCTGACACTCACTGGCATTGTTACAAACAGTGAATCAACCCTGAACTGCTCATTCAGCTGTCAAACAGCTGAAAGGTTTATTTAAATTAAGAAGCAGGGATGTTTACAAAACAGTAAAAAATGTAGTAAGGGGTAGTGAGTATTTCACAAAAAAATGTAAAAATAAAAACAAACACAGTTTTTGACAAGTCCTTTATTAAAACAAAAATGTTAAAATATACCTAGATGTACATCCATCTTCAACCATGTCATCTAGTGATGCAGGTCCACATTAATCACTATGAATGACAGCCATCGACCTGCACGACATAACAAAAAAAAAAATGCCCACCAAGAGTAGATCAATCCTAACACTCTCCCCGCACTGAATTAAATCTCCAGTTCTCCATGTTTGTGGAAATAAACAAAGGGGCGGGGTCATCCGGTGATGTCATTGACCAGCTATGGACACTTCCACTTCTGGCCAATGACTTAATTCACTGAACGACCCCCTCATGTTGAGAGCATGGTGGCCTGGTATGGTTCAGAAGGAAAGGGGGGTGGGGGGTTGCATGATCGTGCCCCCTTCCCTGGCCTGGGATGCATGCATGCTCGCTTAAGGGACTGGTAAAAATTTTTGGGGGAGACCTCATACCAATTTTTTTTTTCTTTTTAGGGCCATTGGGTCCCCTTAAAATTCCTACTAGACCCAAAGGTATTGTATTGGGAAGGGAATCCTCATGCATTTAATTAATTTTTTTTTTTAAACTGTCCAGGCCTTTTTGTTTATATTCATCTGTCAGCCGGGAATCCCTGGCTGACAGCTGAATGATCAGGGCAGGGATAAGTCCCTGATTGTTAGGCAGGTCATACATTATGCAACCAGTGGTCAAAGGAAAGAAAATTGCTTGATTCTCTCATCAACACAGCCTGAAAATTGCTTGATTCTCTCATCCTGCACTGCAGGAACCTTACCCACCAGAAGAATACAATGATCTCTGCTGGCAGCTATAGCTACCAGCAGTGATCAGAGGAAAAAAAAAAACCTGACAGGCTGGTTGTACCAAAGTCGATCGATAACCAATGCTGTGTGAATTGAGCAGTTTCCATCCCCTACAAAAAATGGAGCAACATGAAAAACATGTCAAAGTGCACTTTTGCACTGAAAATCAGATTACAGCTGTACCAGTAGGAACCTAAATCTCAAAAAAGCAGCTTTCTAAAAAAAAACTGCTTTCTCCGTTATCTTCTGTGAAGTACAAAACGGCTCCCCACTAATGGTGATTAGGAGAGGGGGATGTGTCTCTGGTCCAAATTGGGAAAAAAAAAGCCTAGAATGACAACGCTGCGTCTCCATGGATACAGTACATTAAATGTGGCCATCCAGGACAGGGCATATGTTACTGGAAGGATCAAAAGGTGAAAGGGGAGGGAGCCTGAAAAAAGGGGACTAATGCAGCCAACAAATTTAGCACTGGTAAGCTGCATTTTTTTATGCTTTACTTTTTCAACTGTGCAAGTTTTTAAATTATCACACATTATATAACAGCAGTATTATATCTGATAATACTTCTTTTTTTTCTTTTTTGTTTACATTAGATGAAAAAAAAATGTATGAAACAAACTTGGCAAGCTTGTTTAAATGTGGCTGTATATTCTGTGATGTGTTTTTTTTTTGTTTTTTTTTTCCCCCAGTTATCATTTTGACATAGGGCCTTTTGAAGATCTTTGGCCAGCGATCTTTGTGTATATGACGCATCAATCTTGTGGTAAAAATTGGTAAGGTAGTCAAACTTTCATTTTAACTTTTAGTAGGTCTAAAGTGTACGACCGTACAAATTACAATTATAAATATGTATATATATATTATACATTATACACACTATATTGACAAAAGTATTGGTATGCCTGCCTTTACACACCCATGAACTTTAATGGCATGCCAGTTTTAGTCTGTAGGGTTCAATACTGAGTTGGCCCACCCGTTGCAGCTATAACAGCTTAAGCTCTTCTAGGAAGGCTGTCCACAAGGTTTAGGAGTGTGTCTATGGGAATGTTTGACCATTCTTCTAGAAACTAATTTGTGCGGTCAGGCACTGATGTTGGACGAGAAGGCCTGGCTCGCAGTCTCTGCTCCAATTCATCCCAAAGGTGTTCCACTGGGTTGAGGTCAAGACTGTGTACAGGCCTGTCATGTTCCTCCACCCCAAACTCGCTCAACCATGTCTTTATGGACCTTGCTTTGAGCACTTGTGCGCAGTCATGTTGAACCAAGAAGGGGCTATCCCAAAACTGTTCCCACAAAATTGGGAGCATGAAATTGTACAAAATGTCTTGGTATGCTGACGTCTTAAGAGTTCCCTTCACTGAAATTAAGGGGTCAAGGTCAACCCCTTAAAAATTACCCCACAACATAACCCCCCCCCCCCCCCCCACTTGGTACAATGCAGTCAGGCAAGTACCATTCTCCTGGCAACCACCAAACCCAGACAGGTCCACCGGATTGCCAGACAGAGAAGCGTGATTCATCACTCCAGAGAACACGTCTCCACTTCTCTAGAGTCCAATGGCATTGTGCTTTACACCACTGCATCTAACACTTTGCATTACACTTGGTGATGTAAGGCTTGGATGCAGCTGCTCGGCCATGGAAACATATTCCGTGAAGCTCTCTACACACTGTTGTGCTAATCTGAAGGCCACACGAAGTTTGGAGGTCTTTAGCTATTAACTCTGCAGACAGTTGGTGACTTCTGCGCACTGTGCGCTTCAGCATGCACTGACCCCTCCCTGTCATTTTACGTGGCCTACTACTTCATGGCTGTTTGTTCCTAGTTGCTTCCACTTTGTTATATTACCACTAACAATTGACTGTGAAATATTTAGTAGCAAGGGAATTTCACAGATGGACTTATTGCACAAGTGACGACCGCTCATGGTACCACGCTTGAATTCACTGAGCTCCTGAGAGTGACCCATTCTTTCACAAATGTTTGTAGAAGCAGTCTGCATGCCTAGGTGCTTGATTGATACCTGTGGCCATGGAGGTGATTCGAACACCTGAATCAAATGTTTTGTAGGAATGTCCCAATACTTTTGACAATATAGTGTGTGTATATGTATGTATATATGTGTGTGTGTGTGTCTATGTATATATTGTGGGGAATCGCCTTCCCTGGGAAAAAGGTAGTCCAGAAGGCAGGTCTTTCTTAAAAATCTGACTTGTAGCCAGTTTTATTTAACCTCCCTGGCGCTATTCCTGAGTGTAGCTCGGGGTTAACTTTCAGTACCAAAAGCTGTAGCCCTGCGCTACACTCGGGAATACCCTGCAGCTCTGGGATCCCTCTTGTACTTACCTTGTCCTTCATTCCCGCGATATCCCCGGCCATCTCCTCCGGCCGATGCAGGCATCTGTCTGGTGGGGGATCACCTTCCCTGGGAAAAAAGTAGTCCAGAAGGCAGGTCTTTCTTAAAAATCTGACTTGTAGCCAGTTGTATTTAAAAGATTACATGATAGTGTTTTTTCAAACTTACAGGGGTTCTAAAGTTTAATATATGTTTCATCTAAAATATTAAACATGTTATACTTACCTGCTCTGTGCAATGGTATTGCACAGAGCGTTCTCCTACCTAAACTTCTAGGATCCCCCTCTGGAGCCATCTGCTTCTCCTTCCTTGCGTGTGTCCCCATAGCAAGCAGTGTGCTATAGGGGCACACGTGCGGGCACGCTCCTGAGCTGGTTTGTGTGCGTCCATAGACACACATAGTGTGGCTTGCCCCCTTCCCCCGTAATAGTGACAGAATGATGGTATTGCTTACAATTAAGAACATATCTGCAGTTAACATGCATCTGGACATCTTTTGCTCATACATGCTCATTTTAGGGTTTAGACGGGGATGTACTATTTCATCTGTGCCCATTAAAATTTTTTCTTTCAACATAAAACTTTCTACACAATAGTCATGTTCAATAACTTAGCGTTATGAGTCCTAGTCGGGACAAAGGTTTATTTTTTTTTTTTATAATGCATACTCCAAATATCCGTTTAAATGTATTAAAAACGTGGAGGTGTAGGATTAGCACCAAAGTATACAGTGCATCCAGAAAGCATTCACAGCGCTTAACTTTTGCCACATTTTGTTATGTTACAGCCTTATTCCAAAATAGATTAAATTATTTATTTTTCCTCAACATTCAACAATACCCCATAATGATAATATGAAAGAAGTTTGTTTTGAATTCTTTGCAATTTATTAAAAAAAAACAAAAAAACACATGTACATAAGTATTCACAGCCTTTGCCATGACACTCAAAATTGAGCTCTGGTGCATCCTGTTCCCAATGATCATCCTGTTCCCAATGAAATTCAGTTGATTGGAGATGATTAGGAAAGGCATAAACCCATCTATACTGTATAAGGTCCCACAGTTAACAGTGCATATCAGAGCACAAACCAAGACATGAAGTCCAAGGAATTGTCAGTAGACCTCCGAGACAGGATTATATCAAGGCACAGATCTGGGGAAGGGTACAGATAAATTTCTGCGCCATTGACGGTCCCAATGAGCACAGTGGCATCCATCATCCGTAAATGGAAGAAGTTTGGAACCACCAGGAATCTTCCTAGAGCGGGCCGCCCGGCCAAAATGAGCGATTGAGGGAGAAGGGCCTTAGCCAGGGAGGTAACCAAGCACCCGATAGTCCCTCTGAAAGAGCTCCAGCGTTTCTCTGTGGAGAGAGGAGAACCTTCCAGAAGAACAACCATCTCTTTAGCACTGCATCAATCAGGCCTGTATGGTAGAATGGCCAGAGGGAAGCCACTCTTCAGTAAAAGGCAAATTGCACCCCGCCTGGAGTTTGCCAAAAGGCACCAGAGGGACTCAGACAATGAGAAACAAAACTATCTGGTCTGATGAAACAAAGATTGAACTCTTTGGCCTGAATGCCAAGTGTCATGTCTGGAGGAAACCAGGCATCGCTCACCACCTGGCCAATACCATCCCTACAATGAAGAATGGTGGTGGCAGCATCAAGCTGTGGGGATGTTTTTCAGTGACAGGAACTGGGAGACTTGTCAGGATCGAAGGAAAGATGAATGCAGCAATGTACAGAGACATCCTTGGTGAAAACCTGTTCCAGAGTGCTCTGGATGGTTCATCTTTCAACAGGACAATGACCCTAAGCACACAGCCCATTTAACAAAGGGGTGGCTATGGGCCAACTCTGTGAATGTCCTGGAGTGGCCCAGACTTGAACCCAATTGAACATCTCTGGAGAGATCTGAAAATGGCTGTGCACCGACGCTCCCCATTCAACCTGATGGAGGTTGAGCGGTACTGCAAAGAATAATGGGAGACATTGCCCGAAAATAGGTGTGCCAGGCTTGTAGCATCAAACTGAAAATGACTTGACTGTAATTGGTGCTAAAGGTGCTCCACAAAGTATTGAGCAAAGGCTGTGAATACTTATGTACATATGTTTTTTTTTTTTTCATTTTTTATTTTTGAGAAATTGCAAAGATTTCAAAACAAACTTCTTTCATGTTGTCATTATGGGGTATTATTTGCAGAATGTTGAGGGAAAAATTAATTTAATCCATTTTGAACTTAATTTTTTAATCCATTTTGAAATAAGGCAGTAACATAACAAAATGTGGCAAAAGCTAAGTGCTGTGAATACTTTCTGGATGCACTGTAGTTGTTCTTGGTAATTAGTATTTGGTTTTCTTTTATATCAGACTTTAGCTATTTCTGGGTAGTGGATCCAGTGTGGTACTAATATTCAGCTACTAACTCAAAACGTTATATTTTACTTTCACACGTACGGTTTTCTTATATAAGACACTGATAAGGGATTACATTGACCAAATGCTTCAAAAGGGAGCAGGCTGAGGATAAGAATTTATCCAGTACATAGAAAAAATGTACCTGCCAGTAGTACTGTTTTTCTGTTAAAAATCTTAATGTGATTACCAGCAGGTTTGCTTAAACACCTAAACCTGCTTATTGTTTTCATCTAGCTTAAGTGGAACATATAGATTAGTCAAGTGAACATTACCAGAGTATTGACTGTTGTGCTACTGTTACTATTGACTATGGGAGAAGTGTAGCTGTGTACTACCTCCTATCAGCAACCCTGCTATTGCTGTGGAGGGTGAGTTGATCTGCATGGTACTTAAAGTAATTAGGTTGTAAATTGTTAAGACCAAAATGTCCTAATGATATGTGTTTCAATTGGACTATTCAGTAGTGGTAATACTTAGCTGCAGAATTCCTTATCTGACTTAGCTGTTATCATAGATTTTGGTCCCCAGAAGTGTAGCAATTTATATTAGAAGGACTGACTGGCCTATTCATGTGTGTGTATGTAAGCTGAGTTTGTAAGGCATCTCACACTTTGAAGACATCTTAAAAAAAAAAAGGAATCTCGGAAGTGATACCACTATAACAGTGAAAATTCTAAACGTTTCTTGAGGTTGTCTGAAAGTTGTTGAATTGTAGTGTAAAACTTTGGATTATCTCTCACCTTTCATTCACATAGTGTGAATTGATGACTTTGTCATATACTATCATTCTCTAACCTGTTTTCCTGTTTTCTTCTTACTTTCAAGTTTTGAGCTAGAAAAATTGTGTCGTTTCACTATGTCAGTGAAGAAGAACTATCGGCGAGTACCTTATCATAACTGGAAACATGCTGTAACCGTGTCTCATTGTATGTACGCCATATTACAGAATAGCAAAGACCTATTCACAGATTTGGAGGTAGGATAATATCTGTTGCTTACCTCTTTGTGACGATGATATATATCTTTTTCAGTTGAAACATAAAATGTTCCTTGTTGGGTGAATGTAAATTTACACACAACTGTGTGCAATCCTAGTTCTCAGACCTGCTATCAAGCAGAGAAAAAAAGTCATACAGCTATGGGCATGTTAACTGAAGTATGCTTACGCTAAACTTGGTCTGGTCAAGTGCTAATACAGTCTTGCCATGACAGGATTAATAAAACCATAATTTTATATTTATTTTTTTGTATAATGAATTTTCTTTACAAAAGGCTCCACATATATAAATAGTAGAATCTTGTTACTATGGTTAATAACTGCACTTTCCCATGCTGAACTTATTTTGCATTGGCTTTAGAACCAAACATTGGGGAGAATTCAGTAAAACTGAGGCAGACAGAGAGAAACATTCAAACTGGGACAAAATCTGAAGCTGTTGCGCATGACAACCAGTCAGCTTCTATCTTTTTTTTAAAAGTTTAAAGCGATACTAAAGGCTTACATTTGTTTCTAAAAATAACAAACATGTCATACTTGCCTGCTCTGTGCAGTGGTTTTGCACAGGGCAGGCCGGATCCTCCTCCTCTCGTGTCCCTCGCAGGCTCTCCTGGCCCCTCCCTCCTGTCTGGTGCACTCATAGCAAGCAGCTTGCTATGGGGTCACCCTCTGCTCCGTGTGTCCAGTGGGGCTTAGGTGAGTATTGGGGGGGGGGGGCTGCTGCACAGAGAGGGTTTTTTACCTTCATGTATAGAATGCATGAAGGTAAAAAACCTTGAGCCTTTACAACCACTTTGACTAAACAAGCTAAAACTAGCTTCAACTGATTGGTTGACATGTACAGCTGCTCCAGATTCGGTCTCCCCCAGTCTTCGTAAATTCCCCTCATTGCGGTTACTTTTTTTTTTCCTAAACTAACCAAAAATTTTTTTTTTTTTTCCCCCTTTCCACACTACAAGCGAGAGACTGCTCCGCCTATTTGATCAGGACAGGGAAGACAGTGAAGATCAAAATCTCCACCCCAACCTCATTTCCTCAGTATGTTTTTTTTTTTCTGTCTCTGCCTACATACGTTGCGAGGAGGTTATTCTTTTCTGCCCAGGTTTTTCATTTTTATTTCTGGGCTTCTCATGAACTCTTAAGCATAGGTTTGATTGCAGGGGCCTCTGAAGTGTAAGAAAAGGAGAGGCAGATTTTGAGGCTTGTGGCACCTAGCCTCTTCGTAGACTAGGCTGTACCTCCATCTTTCCTGGCCTGCCCTGCCCCAGTGCTGAGTTGAGCACCTGACTGTAGGGTGTGGGATACAGGTGACGGAGCAAGCACAATTTATGGTGCTTAAAATGCACAACACCCAGAAATGGTAATATGTGTATTACTTTACTTCATTTGATACTGGGATAGGTGGAAGTTATGTCACAGATTACTCACTCCCCACCTAACGATTCTGCACCTGGAACCTGCAAGGATACTGGCCACTTTTTTTTTTTTTTTTCTCTTACCGATCCATGCTATAAAGCATGAGCAACTGGTGGTCCATACTCTGCAGGGGTTTTTTTGAGAGAGAGACACTCTGCTCAAAGTCTGAACCAGCATGGAGGTTGCAGAGCTGGTGAAGCCAGCAGCTGCTAATACCCAATTATTAGCTCCAATACCCAGTTATTTACTTAATAAAGTTCTCTTTTTATGCAGGATTGCTCCACTTTACTCTGGATGATACTGGGATGAACGAAAGAAACATCGCTGATGACTCACACCCTAGCAATTAAACATCCAGAACCAATCCAGGTTCCAGTCAGTGCTATGGGGCACCTAGGTCTAAGGGAGCAAATTTAGGCTCCAAACCCTTAAAAGCCAACATTAATCACTTTTGTCTCAGAATGCATTCTAAAACAGTAGCTAGTCTCCATGACTCTTGCAGACCCCTGCTGGAACTGCTGGATAGCTGTGACAGCTGCCAGCCAATTCTAAGCACAGGTGCAAAAACAGACAGCTCTTGGTCGTCCAATGTTTTTGCAGATTGCACTGTAGGAAAGTAGATGGGACAGACCTGTTACTGCTCTGTCAAGTGTCACCATTCAGCAGTAGATCAATGTTATAGTGATCTTTGGCAGGCTGACTGCATCCAGCCATAGATCGCTATTAGAAGTGTAGTGCTGCTACCTGCAGTAGAGACCTGATGCAGACCCCTCTTGAAGAAAACAGTGAAGTAAAAGTGTGTGTGGATTTGCACTAAGGCAGGGTGTGATGCTCTAGGGCAGGGGTATCAAACTGGCAGCCCTCCAGCTGTTGCGAAACTACAAGTCCCATTATGCCTCTGCCTTTGGGAGTCATGCTTGTAACTGTCAATCTTGCAATGTCTCATGGGACTTGTAGGTAGAACCTTTGTGTGGAGAAGGATGTGTGCTGCCGCCAGGAGGGGTACCCCATGTGAGAGTGATTCTCTTACCTGCAGGACTGGGAGTGTTGGGACTGCTAACCCATGAGATATTCCCAGGTATCAGCCGGGGGGGGGGGGGGGGGGGGTTTGCCAATGCCTATGCTCGAGTGAACACGCTCTTCTCAAGAGCTCCTGCACCTGCTATCTTTTTCTGCTGCAGGAAACTGACATTGGCACTTTCTTCTCAAAATGAGCAAACGCAACAAGATGAATTGAAATCTGACATTGGGATTTTTTTCCTCAAATCAGGAGACTGCAAGCCCCCTTGAAATACACCCAGGATTGAGTCTGATTGGACAGACTCAGAGGCTTCATTCCCTGCTTGCTCCACATGCTGTAGTGCTGGCTCTGGACAAACCTGTACCCACACATGCTTGGAATCTGACACTGACCAGGAATACAGTTACTGGGGTCTCTTAAGTTTTTTGCCTTGTTACCCACAAAGCAGGAGTTGGAGTCCATGTTCCAGAAGATAGAGCAAAGCTACAAGTGGGATGCGACAGACCTCCACTCTAGCTTACAGGGGTTCTATGACTGTATGGAAGTGGTAGAAAACATATAGTCCTGTCACTGCTTGCAGCCAGCACCAAGCAGTGCTCTTAGATTACCAAAACCAGACACAAGCTATATGGTCCCCTGTAGACAACCTAGAAGAAAGATACCAGATAAACAATATCCACCTGTGGGATTTGCCAGAGACAACCCAACAAGATCTGCTGTCGATTCTCCTAGGCATCTTCAACATCCTTTTGGGTAACCCAGTGACTGATCCTATCAACATAGACAGTGTGCACAAAATACTGTGATTCTCCAATCCTGCTAGGACTTCGCTTCATGGTGTACTTTGCAGGGTTAATTTCTTTAAAAGAAAAAGAGCCATGCTCCTCGAAGGTAGAGAGAAGGGCATCATTGATTTGATTTTGATGGGGCCAAAATTAGTCTATATCCAGACCTATCCAGACAGACTCTAGCAAAGAGGGGACACCTGCACCTTCTGACACAACCACTACAGGAAGTTGGTGTCTTGTACCAATGGGATTACTCATTTCATCTCCTGGCAAGAAAGAAAAGCAGCTTCCACATATTTTGAACATCACTCTGCCTTCATGAAAAGCCTTGATCTCTCAACTCTGGAACTGGGACTGTGGACAGATCTGCCGATCCATCCCAGTGCTTGCTCATCCACCATCTTGAGAACCCTGTTAACGGCCCCATATCTCTTCCCAGGAAGTCTCTGAAGCTGTCTACTGCAGGTCCGACACAGTAAAGCCTAACAGGCTTCTTCCTGGTACTCAACTTACTGAACTCCTATTCGCTTGCCATATCTCTCACTAACCTGGAACGGAAACCTTAGCCTGCCCTAACTTTGTGGGATTTAGCTGGACAAAGACTTGCTACTGTCAAGCTCCACTGTGAAGTTTCACAGACTTCTTTCTCCACCAATCCACCTACACAGTGCTAAACCATTTAAACTGCCTGTACCAGTATTCCCAAGAGTACGTTGTCCTGAGCTTACCGCTTTGCCCTAACACCTCCTATCAAGATGTCTTCAAGCTGGAGCATTTCTGCCAATAGCCCTTGCATAGGCTCCAGAGGGCTATGCGCAGCTTTCCCGGATTGTGGGTAAGACTGCCCCATCATTTAGGCCTCATGCACACTAGAGATTAACGTGGCTGTTAGGGGCTTCTGGTGTTCTTTTTTTTTTTTCCTCCTGCCTCCAAAAGGCTTGAGCATTCATTTCATGGGCCAGAATAAATTATTATGGGGATGATTCCCCCCCCCACCTTACCTAGCTTTAGTCTATCTGCTGTGGGAGAATCAGTGAAATGAGAAGTGTTCTCATCTCCCCAAGTACAGACTGGCAATATTACCCTTTGGTTGAATTTCTAGGGATACCTGGGAATATCTCATGGGTGGGTGTTTTCTGTATGAAGGACAAGAACAGGTACCATGCTTAAAACACTAAAAAGTAAGAAACTCAAAAGAGTAAAAGGACTCTCGCTGTTGTAAGTCCCGCTGTGCAGCCGCTGTTGGTCCCACTGGGTGTCTCTGTAATCCAATAGCAGGCTGCCTGCTGCGATTCCAGTGTTTACCGTAGTGCTCGTGGAGGCTGAGAACACCGTGGGCAGAGGGATGACGTCCCTTCTGGGTTAGCTGGTGGAGGGGGTAGTATCATGTTAGACTTTTACCCAGAGACTTTTTATACATGCCTTCATGAATATTTTCTATGTTTCTATTGATAGCCTTATGTGATACATAGGATTCTCTCTCTTGTGTGCCAAATATTCCACCCCTAATTGTTTCATATATTCCTTCCTCCTACTAGTGTTAATATTTGAAAGTGTTCAGAAGGTTAGAAACAGTTTTGGTGTCTTTGGGTTAGACACCATTTGCACTGTATTTCAATTATAGTGCCTTGGTAGATATGCCTAGCTACATACTGTTGCCTTGGGTGCTCTGATGATTGCCCAAGTATTTAGTTTGATTCTTACTGTTGTTTTTCCATATATATATATATATATATATATATATATATATATATATATATATATATATATATATATATGCTACTATGGAGCTTTCCATGGGAATGTACCACTGCCCAGGCCACCTCCATTGTTAGTTTTCTTTGTGTTCAGTAAACATGGGTTCCTGCCTTCTCCTTGGAGTCTCTGCGAGGGCGTATTATAACCTGCTCTTTCAGAAAAAATGAGGAAGGGTTGTAACAGCGCAAACACTGCAAAGTCCTGGGAAATGGTAGTATGGGGTGATGGTGGTATTAGTGGCTACTGTATGAAGAGCGTAGGATTCCGTGTGGCACTGAGGGCAAGGCTTCCAAATAAGCTGTAGCAACTTCTGTAGATGAGAAAAAGGAGAGAAGCGCCTCTAAGTGCAATAAGTCTTTTAATTCAAGTCTAAATGTAGAAACACTCACATGTGTGAAGTAATCATAAGCATAAAAACCGTGGTTAACAATAGTTAATGGTGGGGTGGTAACCCGGGTGAAGAGCCGCCATCTTACTGCGATGTGGGGAGGTCAGCTCTCGGCTGGAACAGCGTGGTGGCTGGAGGGGAACAGCGGTGAGGCCGGCCGGCATGCACGTCCTCCCTCAGAGCCGGATGGAACGCACGCTGGAACGTAGCGGCGGCGTGGCCGTGATAACGTCAGATCCCAGGGTGCACTGCGACGCGTTTCGGAGCATGCACTGGCCGTGGAAGGCGAAAGTGCACTCCTTTTTCAAGCAGTGCTCTTTGTCTGAGAACGGTTTACCAGTTTGTTGAGGAAATGTTTGCTCAATGTTTTTTGACTAGTGTCCTTTATTTACATGTATCCTATTTGATCAGGTGCAGGCTCAGGATCCTTGACAGACCTCTTCCCCAATAGGTCTCTAGCAGTACCTGAGTTGATTTGGGTTCCATGGAGATGGACCACCTCACCCCATTTACCCTTCACCCTTTATACTCCCCCCTTTCACCCTACTCTCCTCCTCTGTATTCAAGTAGGTTCCTATTGCCCTGACAGGGAATTTTCCAGTGACGCTCTATCCTTTGTCTCCCCCCTCCCCTCTTATGTTTATGTTCTTTACCACCATTTCTTTTCTCTTTTTTTTTTTCTCTATTTT
This sequence comes from Staurois parvus, assembly GCF_062004578.1. NCBI lineage: Eukaryota > Metazoa > Chordata > Amphibia > Anura > Ranidae > Staurois > Staurois parvus. The sequence continues at coordinate 6,736,434 of NW_028317855.1, forward strand.
TTGGTGCCCGGCGAGGCAGGAGTTGACATACTGTTGCGTTGACTGATACTAGGCCACCTTTATTAAATTTTGTTCCCCTAATGTGAGGGGATGAATGTTCCACAATAGTGATCTAGGGTGTTCTACAGTATGCACAAGCATGTGCTGGTTTTCTTTTTGTGAGAAACCCATTTTAAAACCGCTTCATTACCAGCTATGCCGGCACCTTTGTAATAACCCCTTGGGGAAATATAAATGAGTAGCTGTAGGATTCCTCTTCTCACTCCCAGTCTCGGATATTCAGAAACATAGGCTGGCCATACATTATACAATTTTCTTGTAAGTTTTCCTTTAGATTTACCAAAACCATATAATATGAAGTCAAGCTTAAACACTTCCAGTTTATAAGCAGTTAAGCAGACCCTTGCATTATGTAGTTTGAAGGTAAAGAAAATTGTATAATGTATGGCCAACAAAAGTGCACCAGGAGGTGGATTTCTTATTCAAATGCAAACTATATGATAAACATTCCATTCTTTGCTAATGTGTAGGCTCCCAACCAGGGGCAGGTCCCCATGTTAGTGGCCGTCCTTAGACAATTAGGAATCTTTGGGGAAGGCACAGTAATTTTAGGTGGATACTTGAATTTAATACTTAACCCATCCTAAGACACTTCTAACACACCATGCATCTCGCTGTCCAAATTGAATTGGCCAAAACATCGACTTCAGGAACACCAGCAGATTGATGGTGGGTACTTAACCCCTTATGTATAATGGATGGATGATGTATGACGGGTACTTAAGGGATTGCACTTCTCATTCTCTAACACACTCTGCCTACAGTAGAATTGATCTGTTCCTGGTTTCTCACTGCTTGCTGAGTTGACAACCACAAGCCAACATTGTATCTCAGCTCTGGTCAGATCATTTCCTGATCTTGTTTTCCATTCCACTCCCTCACTCTGATAAGCCATTCGCCTCCTGGAGGCTCAACAAAACATTGCTAAAGTGGTTCTAAAGGCCCAAGGTTTTTTACCTTCATGCATTCTAATGCTTTAAGGTAAAAAACCTTCTGTATGCAGCTGTCTCCCAGCCCCCCCCAATACTTACTTGAGCCCCCTCTTGATCCAGCAAGGTCCATGAGAGCCTCGGCGCTCTGAGGACTCTCATTCTGATTGGCTGAGGCGGCAGCCTTTGACTCCCGCTGCTGTCAATCACAGCCAGTGAGCCAGTCAGGGGGGGGCAAGGCCGAGCCACGGCTCTATGTGCGAATGGACATGAAGAGCTGTGGCTCGGGAGTGCCCCTGCTAGGGATGCCCCCAGAGCAAGCTGCTTGCCCTTGAGGCACTCAACATGAGGGAGGGGCCAGGAGTGCCTGTGGGGGACTCGAGAAGAGGAGGATCCAGGTTGCCGTGTGCAAAACCACTGCACAAAGCAGATAAGAATAACATGTTTATTAAAAAAAGAAAACTTTAATATCACTCTTAAGTAGTTGTAAAGTCTCTGTAATAAACTCCCTCTCTCATCAGACCATAGTAATTGTACAGTGTTTTTTTTCTAAATAACATTGCTTAGTAGCTCTGTGCAGTCACATGATCATCTCTCCTCTCATTCCCAAGCACAGTGAGTTCAATGGGAGGAGAGAAGGGGAGTGGCGAGGAGCCGAGCTGAGCCCAGCCGATTCACACAGACTATGGAAAGGACAGGAAGGAAGGGGAAGATGCAGAGCGCGCCAGATGACAAAGGGATGTAAACTGACCACATTATCATGGATTGGCAGCCATGATTAGCATGGTCAGTTTAAAGCCAGGAACAGTCAGGATCAACCAGGTATTTTTCAACATGAAAATGACTACATAACTTTTCAAGCTCACTATGTAGTCTGTCCTGCCTTAAAGAGAAAGGAACATGATTACTATTTTTTTTTTTTTTTTTACAAAGTGTTTACAAACATTTTATGCATTAAGGTAAAAAGCTTTCTGCATGCAGCTCCCCAGCCCCCCTTACTTGCCTGAGCCTGATCTCGATGCAGCGATGTGCACAAGAGCAGAGGCGGTCTCAACTTCCTCCCTCCTCATTGGCTCACACACAGCAGCAGGAGCCTTTGGCTCCCGCTTCTGTCAATCACAGCCAGTGGGGCTGTGCCCGCACTACAAAGTTTGTCAAGGAGCGAGTAAACGCAATTTTTCTTACCTGATCCTCGTTCCACCCACAGAGAGTGCTCTCCCATGCTTCAGTGGTGCAGCGTTCAGTGCAGGGCTATGGACAGTGCAGTGTTCTTAATGATATCAGGACCTTAAGCCACCAGAACATGGGAAGAAGAAGCTGCAGGGACCACTCTTGCAGCACAGAGGATCTAGACCTAAATGCGTAGTTAGGCTTTGCAGTGCGTGCACAGCCCCACTGCAAGGGAGAGTTTTAAAATTTCCTTAAATTTGGCTTTAACACTTTGTAGTTAACTAGCCCAGCTGTTTGTAATACCTTTTAACCACTAGCCGCCCAGCCACTGTATAAAAACGGTGGCAGGGCGGCACAGCTGGGCAAAAGCATGTTTTAAAACTTGCTGTTTCAAAACAGGTAGGGGGCGCGCGGCTGCCCTACCTTCACTGCTGATCTCAGCCGCGGTTGTCAGTCGCCGGGTCACAGCCGGTTATTATCAGCTGTGTCCCGGAGATTAGCGGCAATCAGTGACAGAGAGCAGGGCTGCAGTAGCTCTGCTTTCTGTCAGTTCCCTGACAGTTCCTGACAAGCTGACCAGGAGAAAAGAGTTTCTCTGTCCCGATCAGCCTGTCTCCCTGCAGTACACACCCCCGCCCCCTAGAAAAACACTCCCCTCACACAGTTAACCCTTTCAGTGCAGAAAAAAAGTTAATCCCTTCTTCCCCAGTGCCATTAGTACAGTGTCAGTGTTTTTTTTTTTTTTGCACTGATCACTGTATTGGTGTCACTGGGGATGTCAGTCCTGCCATAAGTCACTGATCGCCGCCATTATTAGTATAAAAAAATTACAAATCCGAGTATCTTTCCCGCCATTTGTAAACGCTATAACTTTCACGTAAACCAATTAATTTACACGTATTGGGTTTTGTTTTAGCAAAGACATGTCGCAGAATGCATTTTGGCCGAAATTTATGACGAAATTTGATTTTTAATTTTTTTTTACTGGACATGTTTTATAGCAAAAAGTACAAAATGTTGTTTTTTTTTTTCTCAAAATTGTCAGCCTTTTTTTTTTATAGCGCAAAAAAAAAATGCACAGGCGATCAAATACCACCGAAAGAAAGCTCTATTTGTGTGATAAAAAGGACATAAATTTCATTTATGTACCATATTGCATGACCGTGCAATTGTCCGTTAAACTAGCGCAGCGCTGTATAGCATAAAAATGACGTAAATTGCAGTATCTATACCATAGTTTGTAGACGCTATAACGTTCACAAAAAGCAATCAATATACACTTATTGGGATTTTTTTACCAAAAACATGTAGCAGAATACATTTTGGCCTAAATTTATAACTAATTTTGAGTTTATTATATATTTTTTATAGCTGAAAGTAAAAAATATTGTTTTTCTTCAAAATTTTTGTTCTTTTTTTGTTTATTGCGTGAAAAATAAAAAGAGCACAGGTGATCAAATACCACCAAAAGAAAGCTCTATTTCTGTGAAAAGATGTAAATTTTGTTTGGGTGCAGCGTTGCATGACCGCGCAATTATCAGTTGAATTAGTGCAGCACCGAGTAGCAAAAATAGGCCTGGTCATTAAGGGGGGGTAAATCCTCAGGTGGGCAAGTGGTTAAACACAACATGGTGGCACTACTTAGATATCCTCAGATGAATTGGTTATAGTATTAAACAAGCACACTCAGGAGTACTTAGATGGTTCAGTGCTGCTTAAGAACTGAATGTCTACTCTGCTTCTGTATAAGGAAAGACAATCTATTGGCAGATTCATAAATACAAGAAGTCCAGGGCACTACATGAGGCCCAGTCTTAGGTGGGTGCTGTGTGAAATGGCAGATAATGCTGCTAATACATACATTTAGTCCAAGATATTGCCAGCACACCATGTTTAGATAAACAGACAGGACAATTTAATGTCACTGATAAAAAGCAGCAGCTTTTTGAGTTCAATAAGGGCCTTTTCTTTATACCAAGATCATAGACAATTTGCTGCTTTGGAGATGACTATTGAGCAGAAGAAAACTGATGACCATCAAATACTGCGACAATTACAGTCCATTGGCTTCTAAATCAAATGATATACTATTGTGCCAAAATAAATCAAATGTGATAAATTCAAAAACAGGCCAGAACCATGAATATGCAGGACTCGGAAAGATACCAGCACTTTTCAAATTTTTATAAATACATTGAAAAATCCATCAAATGATAGTGAAACAGGCCAAATGTGCTAAAGCCAGCCCTCACAAATCTCATCCAGAGACCCCTTTTTTAAGGTGATAGAGACACCTTAAAAAGGTATTGGTAAAAGAGGGCAGTGAAGAAACTCTAATATTGAATTAAATGTCAACTGGGCTGTCTCCCAATAAATTCAGGTATTGAGCAGAAACTTGTCATTTTACCCCTACTGCAAGATTGTACCCTTTTAGGTTGATCATTGGCCTGTTTAAATTTAAGTGAACATTGATGCTTTGACAGTTCTCTGGATTTAGATTTTTACTAGTCAATGCAAACCATTTTGGATTAAAGAGTGACTTTGTTTTATCTGGCTGATAGAAGAGCATTGAAAGCTTTATTCAAAAACGTTACGTATGAGACTCTTTAATCTTATGGCCTATCGAAGTTTAGGTCCAATCCCTAAAAACATTGCATGAACACCAAAACATAATAGTAAAGTCCACAAATGAGGGTGGTTAACGAGTTATCAGTTCCCTAGATACAGCCAGTTACATGAAAGTTGAAAGACCCCACTTGTGAGATTTATTCACGTTTGAAGTCTTAAATCAACACTGATTTGTAGAATAGATGGATCTCTGAAGAAAAACTGCAAGTTTCCTGCACATAGAATTTCCCAAAAGACTCATTGCTTAGAGGTTACCCAAGTTCCACAAGGGTTTACATCCCTTTAAAATATCTACCAATTTTTAAAGGGACTGAATCCACTCTCCAGCCACTTGCTAAATGGCTGCATAGTCATTTACAGCCTTATGTTTATGAACTCCCCACTTTTATCAGTGACACTAATGATTTTTTACAGGTCTTGCAAAGAATGAAATATCCAGGGGCCACCATAGCACTTGCGAATGTGGATATTTCCTCACTCTGTACATCCATATGTAACTCTGGCATCCTAAAGGCAATTCAGCTTTTCTTGGTCTCCATTCCGACTCGTGACCTTCCTAGTTGGTTTCTTGCTTGAGGTTCTCGAGTTTAGTTTTGTAAAGTAACTTTTTTTTGTTTTGTTAAGAATAAAGGGTTCAAGCAGATTCATGGGCAACTCGACTGCCCCATCATTTGCTAATCACTTTATGGGTTACCTAAAATGTCACTATGTATAGGCTTCAGAGTATTTACAGAAATGTCTCAGACTATGGAGGAGATTCATTTGGTCACTGCTGCCCGAGGAAGTCTCTTAGTGACATGAAATGTTGCTTTTTGTTGGTAACGTTAATATGTCCTGTCTATCTGAACATGGTATGCTTGTGATATTTTGAACTAGACTGTTGGCAGATTCAGACACAGCCAAGATACTTTGTCAGGTATCCAAACAGACCACTTTGAACTGGAACTTTCTTCAAATAGCTTGGCTACGAAACAGTAGAAATATGCCTGTTGGGTTTGCATTCCTCCCTGTAGAAAAGGTTTGAGAGTTCTTAAAAACTGCAGCAGATTAGCGGGAAAAAAAAATAATTCAAGATTGCCCGATAAGGATTGGTATACCCATATCAAAATAGATATCTGTCCTCTGGTGAAGGTGAAAAACAAAAAAATTGTTTCTACCTTTTAATTAAGTAGCCTGTAATATTCTAATTAGTATGAGTATTTAAAGCCTTTTCTGCCTTCAAAGCAAATGTTTCCTCTTTAAGGCTAGGTTTACACCTACAGAGTATGCAGGTTGCGTTTGATGTGTTTCTACATTGCTTTTTTGCAGTTTTTTTTTTTTTTAATTTTTCTTGTTGCTAGGCAGATTTTAAATGCAAAATGCTTTAAAAAAAAAGTATTAAACGCAGCAAAAACGCAATACATGCTTTTCTTCAGCTTTCCCATTGAAGTCTATAGAACCAAAAATGAAATGTTTTGGTTTGAAAAAAGTCCCTGACCCTTTACAAAAAACGCATCGTTTGAAAATGCAGAGATGTGAACCAGTCCCATAGGAAACCATGTTAAATGGACTGAACTGCGTTTCTGCAAAAGGCTGAACACTGCAGAAAACGGTTAGGTGTGAACCTAGGGTAAGGAAACATTTATCAGCTAATCAACCTTTTAAATGGCTGGCATAGTCAAGATGTCAAACTTGTCTGCTGTTTATCCCCTCAAAAATTAAATTTTGCCATTGAGTGTCAGCTTCTTATTGCATGGCTTGAATAGGGTAAAGCCAGGCTGTCAAGCATAACGTACGCTACTTAATGCCCTATCCCTTTTAGTAATAGCCATTTCACTGCTGTGTTTTATTTCAGCAGCCAGGGAAATTGCTAAAGATTGGGGATAGAAACTTTTTTGAGTTTGTTTCTTTGGAAAAATGCTGTTATCCTGCTTATGCAGCTTGATGGGTAGAACATTTTGTTATCAGCTGATATAGAGAATTTTACTATGTTTTGCATACTATGAAAAGTGGAATGGTTTGCTTCGAAGCAGATAATCTGTCTATGCTTTCAAAATATATTACTAAATGTCCAAGAATTTGTTAAAAATGTAGGCTTTAAGCTGAATACCCTTAAGGTGTTGCCAGCAATGTGAAGGTAGTTCCATTAAAATTATTTCCTCAGACTGTGTCGTAATATTTACATTTTTCCTTAAATTTGTCCGAGAAGCTCAGACTAAGATTCTCTTTTAACCTCTTGCCGCCCAGTCACTGCATTAAAATGGTGGCAGGGCGGCACGGCTGTGCAAAAGCACGTTTTTAAACTTGCTCCGCGCTCCCGATGTTTTCATGGGCAGGAGGGGCGCGCACGCCCCTGCCGATCCGCGGCTGTCACCATTTGATCCCCGAGTGATCAATCATTCGGTATCAGCCAGTGATGTCCGGCTGAAAACGGATGATCGGTCCCTATCCTGTCCTGTGTTGACAGTTACACAGGACAGGATATGATGTCATTCTTCTCTGCCTGGGCACATTCCGTTCCAGACAGAGAAGAAGACAGAAGAATTGTGAGTACAAAGCACTACACTGACAGAACACACCTAGGTCACATTTAACCCCTGATCGCCCCCCCAGTTAACCCCTTCACTGCCCTGTCACCAGTGTCATTGATCACAGTGAACAGATTTTTACTGATCACTGTATCAGCGTCGCTGGCAACTTCCAATAGTGTTAGCGCCCCTCCCAGATAGAGCCAGTTCGCCCGCTAGTACACCAGTAATCCCATTTAACCCCTTGATCGCCCCCCCCGTTAACCCCTTGATCGCCCCCCCAGTTAACCCCTTCACTGCCCTGCCACCAGTGTCATTGATTACAGTAAACAGATATTTTTACTGATCACTGTATTAGTGTCACTGGTGACTTCCGATAGTGTTAGTGTCAGCGCCCCTCCCAGATAGCGTCAGATTGCTGCTAGTACACAAGTAATCACATTTGACCCCTTGATTGCCAGGAACACACTCACTTGCACGCTAAACCTCCATTGCTAGTATAGTGTCTGATGGCACTATGGATCAATACAGTCAGGTCCATACATATTGGAACATCTTTTGGCTCTATACACCACGACAATGGATTTGAAATGAAACAAACAAGATGTGCTTTAACTGCAGACTGTCCGCTTTAATTTGAGGGTATTTACATCCAAATCAGGTGAATGGTGTAGGCATTACAACAGTTTGCATATGTGCCTCCCACTTGTTAAGGGACCAGAAGTAATGGGACAATTGGCTTCTCAACTGTTCCATGGCCAGGTGTGTGTCATTCCCTCATTATCCCAATTACAATGAGCAGAAAAAGGTCCAAAGTTCATTTCAAGTGTGCTATTTGCATTTGGAATCTGTTGCTGTCAACTCTCAAGATGAGATCCAAAGAGCTGTCACTATTAGTGAAGCAAGCCATCATTAGGCTGAAAAAACAAAACAAACCCATCAGAGAGATAGTAAAAACATTAGGCGGAGCCAAAATAACTGTTTGGAACATTCTTAAAAAGAAGGAATGCATCGGTGAACTCAGCAACACCAAAAGACCCTGAAGAAAACAACTGTGGTGGATGACCGAAGAATTCTTTCCCTGGTGAAGAAAACACCCTTCACAACAGTTGGCCAGATCAAGAACATTCTCCAGGACGTAGGTGCATGTGTGTCAAAGTCAACAATCAAGAGAAGACTTCACCAGAGTGAATACTGAGGGTTTACCACAAGATGTAAACCATTGGTGAGCTTCAAAAACAGGAAGGCCAGATTAGAGTTTGCCAAACGACATCTAAAAAAGCCTTCACAGTTCTGGGACAACATCCTATGGACAGATGAGACCAAGATCAACTTGTACCAGAGTGATGGGAAGAGAAGAGTATGGAGAAGGAAAGGAACTGCTCATGATCCTAAGCATACCACCTCATCAGTGAAGCATGGTGGTTGTAGCGTCATGGCGTGGGCACGTATGGCTGCTAATGGAACTGGTTCTCTTGTATTTATTGATGATGTGACTGCTGACAAAAGCAGTAGGATGAATTCTGAAGTGTTTCGGGCAATATTATCTGCTCATATTCAGCCAAATGCTTCGGAACTCATTGGACGCCACTTCACAGTGCAGATGGACAATGACCCAAAGCATACTGCAAAAGCAACCAAAGAGTTTTTTAAGGGAAAGAAGTGGAATGTTATGCAATGGCCAAGTCAATCACCTGACCTGAATCCAATTGAGCATGCATTTCACTTGCTGAAGCCAAAACTGAAGTGAAAATGCCCCAAGAACAAGCAGGAACTGAAGACAGTTGCAGTAGAGACTTGGCAGAGCATCACCAGGGATGAAACCAAGCGTCTGGTGATGTCTATGCATTCCAGACTTCAGGCTGTAATTGACTGCAAAGGATTTGCAACCAAGTATTAAAAAGTGAAAGTTTTGATTTATGATTATTATTCCTTCCCATTTCTTTTGGTCCCTTAACAAGTGGGTGGCACATATGCAAACTGTTGTAATTCCTACGCTGTTCACCTGATTTGGATGTAAATACCCTCAAATTAAAGCTGACAGTCTGCAGTTAAAGCACATCTTGTTCGTTTCATTTCAAATCCATTGTGGTGGTGTATAGAGCCAAAAATGTTAGAATTGTGTAGATGTCCCAATATTTATGGACCGGACTGTATCTTTGATCAGATTAGCACTATACCAGCGTTCACATTACTATAGTATCCCCAAAAACGCAGCGTTAGTGGGATCAGCCCCGATACCTGCCAGCACCTGCGTTTAGCCCCTACACCCCCCCCCCTTCTCCCCCAGCAAGTGCAGTGTCGGTAGATAACTGTCACTTGATACATTACACAGAAAACTGCAGTGTTCACAGAATCAGGCCTAATCTCTGTTAGCACTGGTTGGTAAATTTTTTGTAGCGGTTCAAGCAGTCCCTGACAGCCAGGCGCTCTTTTTCCCGTGAATTGCACTAGGTACCTATAAATTTAGTTGCCAAAATGTCCAAGCACAGGTACACTAGTGAAGAGGCCTACAGGATTCTGAGCATGTCAGGTGAGACTGAAGGGGAAGACTCCCTGACAGAATCAGGCTCAGAATATGAACCTATAGACAGCAGTGGCACCCTGACAGATAGCTCAGATGACGGAGAAGAGGTCCCTGCTAAGATCAGGCGTACCTGGCCCCATTCCCAGGTTGCTGAGGTGGTACAAACACATGATGACTCTCATATGCAGCAGAGTGTCAGTACTAGTGCCACACTACCTTTTGGTGAACTGGCGAGCACCAGCGGCCTAGTCCGTCCTGGTCTTATACATACCAGCACTGCAGTATCACTTGGTGATGTGGCGAGTCCCATAAGTGCAGTACAAGCTGGTGAGGTGGCGAGCACAAGTAGTGTCCCGTGGCCACCAAGAATTCGCAAATCCCGATTGGCAGCCTACAAATTCTGAAGCACACTTACTTCCCCCATTCACTGCCCAACCCGGAATTCAGGTGGAAACAGCAAATTTAAATACTCCCGTTGATTTTTTTGAGCTGTTTTTCACAGATGATCTTTATGCATTGATTGTGGATCAAAGCAATTTATATGCACGACAATTTATCGCCACCAACCCAAATTCAAACCTTGCCAGACCATTCGCATGGAAACCCATTACGGTTTCCGAATTTAAAGTTTTTTTGGGCCTAACCCTCAACATGGGTATTAATAAAAAAAAATCAATTGTGATTGTATTGGTCCACAGACCCGATTGTTCACATGTCCGTGTTCTCTGCTGCCATGGCCAGGCATAGATATGAGACGATAATGCGTTTTATTCACTTCAACGACAACACACTCAGTTGTCCTTGGGGTGACCCTGAATTTGACCGGCTCCACACAATTCAGCCCCTCATAAATCACTTTAACCAAAAATTTGCAGCTTTGTATACTCCCCATAAAAACATCTGCATCGATCAGTCCCTCATTCAATTTTCTGGCCGCCTTGTAATCAAACAGTACACCGTGTTCCAAATTATTATGCAAATTATATTTTTCTCATTTACCTAAATAATTGATGTAAATAACAGTCAGCATAATTCTCATGTTATCAACTATTAAGAGTAAAATTCAAATTTTATTGAACAAACCTCCTAATAACAGTATTTTTTTTAAACATGAATAACGTCCAATGCACTGTTCCAAATTATTACGCACAGTAAGTTTCAAAACACTTTATAGGTTGTAAAGAACTGAAAATTGTCATTTGTTGTGCTTGCAGCATATTTACTGAAATCAAAAGCTATTTCAATCAAACTTTTAACAACATTTTAACTTTTTAAACATTTTAACAGGTCACGTTACATTTTAACATAGGACCCCTTGTTTTATAGCAGCTTCACAAGTCTTGCATCCATTGAACTTGTGAGTTTTTGGACAGTTTTTCCTTAAATTTGTTTGCAAGATGTCAGAATAGCCTCCCAGAGCTGCTGTTTGGATGTAAACTGCCTCCCACCCTCATAGATCTTTTGCTTGAGGATGCTCCAAAGGTTCTCAATAGGATTGAGGTCAGGGGAGGATGGAGGCCACACCATGACTTTCTCTCCTTTTATCCCCATAACAGCCATTGATGCAGAGGTATTATTTGCAGCATGAGATGGTGCATTGTCATGCATGAAGATGATTTTATTACAGAAAGCATAGTTCTTCCTTCTGTACCAGGGAAGAAAGTGGTCAGTCATAAACTCCACATACTTTGCAGAGGTCATCTTTACACCTTCGGGGCCCCTAAAGGGGCCGACCAGCTCTGTTCCCATGATTCCGGCCCAAAACATGACTCCACCACCGCCTTGCTGACGTCGCAGCCTTGTTGGAACAGGGTGGCCGTCCACCAACCATCCACTACTCTATCCATCTGGACCAGGGGTCCTCAAACTTTTTAAACAGGGGGCCAGTTCACTGGTCCTCAGACCGTTGGAGGGCCGGACTATAGTTTAAAAAAAAAAAAAAAACTATGAACAAATGCGGACAGTACAGGAGATGACCAGAGACTGCGGACATACAACGGCGGCGGGAATACTGGGCCGGCTGCTCCATAAGACGCACAGAAATTTCCCCCCAAGTGTGTCTTATGGAGCGAAATAGTGCCCCATCATTGGTGTCAGTGGGAGGAATAGTGCCCCATCATTGGTGTCAGTGGGAGGAATGGTGCCTCATCATTGGTGTCAGTGGGAGGAATAGTGCCCCATCATTGGTGTCAGTGGGAAGAAACGTGCCCCATCATTGGTGTCAGTGGGAGGAATAGTGCCCCATCATTGGTGTCAGTGGGAGGAATAGTGCCCCATCATTGGTGTCAGTGGGAGGAATAGTGCCCCATCATTGGTATCAGTGGGAGGAATAGTGCCCCATCATTGGTGTCAGTGAGAGGAATAGTGCCCCATCATTAGTGTCAGCGGTGGGAGGAATAGTGCCCCATCATTGGTGTCAGTTTGGGGAGGAAAAGTGCCCCATCGTTGGTGTCAGTGTGGGGGGGGGGATAGTGCCCTGTCATTTGTGTCAGTGGGGGAAGGGGATAGTGTCCCAACATTGGTGTCAGTGGGAAGAATAGTGCCCCATCATTGGTGTCAGTGGGAAGAATAGTGCCCCATCTTTGGTGTCAGTGGGAGGAATAGTACGTCATTGGTGCCAGTGGGGGGGAAATAGTGCCCCATCATTGGTGTCAGTGGAAAGAAACGTGCCCCATCATTGGTGTCAGTGGGAGGAATAGTGCCCCACCATTGGTGTCAGTGGGAGAAATAGTGCCCCATCATTGTTGACAGTGAGAGGAATAGTGCCCTATCATTAGTGTCAGTGGTGGGAGGAATAGTGCCCCATCGTTGGTGTCAGTGGGGGGGGGGGATAGTGCCCTGTGATTGGTGTCAGTGGGGGGGGGGGGATAGTGTCCCAACATTGGTGTCAGTGGGAGGAATAGTGTTCATCGTTGGTGTCAGTGGGGGGATAGTGTCCCATCATCGGTGTCAGTGGGGGGATAGTGTCCCATCATCGGTGTCAGTGGGGGGGAGGAATAGTGCCCCATCGTTAATGTCAGCGGGAGGGGGGGAATAGTGCCCCATCGTTGGTTTCAGTGGGGGTGGAATAGTGCTCCATCGTTGGTGTCAGTGGGGGGGGAATAGTGCCCCATCGTTGGTGTCAGTGGGGGGTGGAATAGTGCCCCATCGTTGGTGTCAGTGGGGGAGGAATAGTGTCCCATCGTTGCTGTCAGTGGGGGGGAGGAATAGTGCCCCATCGTTGGTGTCAGTGGGGGGGAAGAATAGTGCCCCATCGTTGGTGTCAGTGGGAGGAATAATGCCCCATCATTAGTATCAGTGACACCAATGATGGGGCACTATTCCTCCCACTGACACCAATGACATGTAACTTGCTGACCCCTGCTCTAGCCTAGGTGCTACTGCAGCCAGCATAGGTGGTTGCAGCAGCACCATCAGCACGCCACACTTACCTGTCAGCTGTCCTTCACATTGGCCTCTCCCTCACTCAATGTTCGCGGGGCTGCTCGGCTCTGCCTCCTTGCCGGTGATTGGCCGCTTGTGTGCCTTTCCTGAGCTACAGTTCTGGCGCCCAATCACCGGTGAGCAGGCGGAGCCGAGCGGCAGAAGTGAGGGAGTGGCCGGAGTGAATGAAGGAGCAGCACTTCCTGGACTGGATCGTCGTGGGACTGGGACCAGAGCCAGGTAAGATATAGCAGCCCCCTGCCCGCCCCTGTACTTAGTGTCCCATCCTGTCCCGCCCCTGCCAGCGGGCCAGATAAATGGCCTCGGCGGGCCTCAGTTTGAGGACCCCTGATCTAGACCATCCAGGGTTGCACGGCACTCATCAGTGAACAGGAATGTTTGAAAATTAGTCTTCATGTATTTTTCTGCCCAATGCAGCCGTTTCTGCTTGTGAGCATTGGTTAGTGGTGGCCGAATAGAAGGTTTATGCACAGTTGCAAGACTCTGGAGGACTCTACACCTTGATATCCGTGGGACTCCAGAGGCACCAGCAGCTTCAAATATCTGTTTGCTGCTATGTAATGGTATTTTAGCAGCTGCTCTCTTGATCCGATGAATGGATCTGGCAGAAATCTTCCTCAATGTGTCTTTATCTGCACAAACCCGTCTGTGCTCTGAATCAGCCACAAATCTCTTAATAGTGCGATGATCATGCTTAAGTTTTCGTGAAATATCTAATGTTTTCATACCTCGTCCAAGGCATTGAACTATTTCACTCTTTTTGGCAGCAGAGAGATCCTTTTTCTTCCCCATATTGCTTGAAAATGGTGCTCTGCTTAATAATGTGGAACAGCGTCCTTCAGTAGTTTTTCCTTAAATTGGGCTCACCGGCCAATCTAATTATCACAGGTGTCTGAGATTGTTTTCAGTGATCAAAAGAGCCCTGAGACACAATGCCATCCATGAGTTAAACTGAAAAACAAAATATTTAATCTTTGTGACACTTAAATAGAATTTGCATAATAATTTGCAACACGGTGTATATCCCCAGCAAGCGTGCCAGATATGGGGTCAAGATGTATAAGACCTGTGAGAGGGCAACAGGCTATACATGGAGCCCCCCGGATGCCCAGACTACATGGGGAGCAGTGGCAAGATAGTTTGGGACTTGGTGTCATCCTTTTTCCATATGGGGTACCACTTATACGTGGACAATTTTTATTCAAGCGTGCCACTATTTAGACATTTGTTCAATCTGGGAATTTGCGCATGTGGTACTGTGCGATCTAATGGCCGGGGCTTCCCCCAACGGCTTGTAAATACCCGTCTTAGAAAGTGGGAAAAAGCCTGCTTGAGAAATGAAGAATTGCTCGCAGTGAAGTGGAAGGACAAACGGGATGTTTACCTCCTGTCTTCCATTCACGCAGATACGACCATCCAAATTGCCACGATTATAACCTTCACATGGGAGGGGTGGACTTCAATGACCAGATGATGAAGCCGTACTTAGTTTCCAGAAAAGCCAGACGCTGGTACAAAAAAGTATCTGTTTATTTATTTCAATTGGCTTTATATAACGCTTTTGTTCTCTACAAAGCAACTGGACATAGTGAATCCTACCTAAAATTCCAGTTAGAGATCATCAGGGCCCTTTTGTATCCAGAAGGTGCTGTGCCCCAAACCCCCATCCCAGATGCAGTTAGTCGGCTACATGAGAGGCATTTTCCCGATACCATTCCTGGTACCCCAACCCAAAGACCCCAAAAAAGATTTTGTGTCTGTAGCAGACATGGAGTTAGGCGTGACAGCCACTTTTGTTGTCCCTCCTGTCCTGACCAACCTGGCCTTTGCATCAAGACCTGCTTCCGCCTCTACTATACACTAGTAGAGTATTAGTATAGGGTACAGCTCGGCACAGTTCAGGGCACATTTACACAAGGTCTTGAAAGATGTTAGGTAGTCAGGAAACTGGCTATCGCATTTGGAGAGACCCTACCATCTGTTTAAAGTTTGAAATGTTTAAAGTTTGAAAAAAAAGAAGTAAAAAAAAATTTAAAGTACAAATCCCCCCCAAAAAATAAAAAGAATTAAAAACCAAAAATAGTTTTTTTTGTTGTCATTTTTGTGATTGTTCTACTATTACTGTTTTATTGTTTCTGTTTTATTGTTAACCATTTCTGTTTGCAGGAATGCTTTCAGCTGCAGCACTGACCTGTTTATTCTGACAGCAACAGGAACTTGCTCTCAGAATATACATAAATCAGTGTGAGATTTTTCATCCGCAGTTAAAAAAGAGCATATATGCCGAAGCATGGGGGCCTGGGGAGGCCAGTCGGTGGATATTTTATTTTTGTTGGTACATTTCATGTGTGCCCACCATTAGAAGGGGGTGCATGAAGGGAGGTTTTCTAATGGTGGGCATACCACCACACACTTTTCCTTGCAGAGATATTTCAATTATAAAGTTGTTTTATTGAGTTAATGTTTTATTGTTAACCATTGTTGATTTCTTTGCAGGAATGTTAAACTGCAGCACCGACTTGTTTATTCTGACAACAACAGGGTCTTGCTTTCAAAATAGACATAATAGTTGTGTGCAGTGCTGTCGGATGAGGTTTTTCATCCGCAGTTTAAAAAAAAAAAAAAAAAAGAGCATATATGCCGAAGCATGGTGGCCAGTGGGTGCATGGCCCCTATGCTTCGGTATATATATTTTATATTTTTTGGCACATTTCATGTGTGCCCACCATTAGAAGTGGGTGGATGTAGGAAGGTATTCTAATGGTGGGCATACCACACACTTTTTCTGGCAGAGTTTTCTTCTCTTTTTTTTCATTCAGCCCACAGGCTGCATAAAGAAAAAAAAGAACATAGCATATACACCCAACAAGGACCAGCGACGTACTGGTACATCACTGGACTTTGAATGGTTATACCAGGGTGATGCCTGCAGCTGCAGGCATCATCCTGGTATCATTTTTTTCAGCCGGCGATGGGCTTTCATGTAAAAGCATTCCTAGTGGCTAATTAGCTGCAGGATTGCTTTTACAAGCAGTGGTAGAAAATGCCTCTCCTCCCTGAGATAGCATTAAAAGTGATAAAAAAAAATAAAATAAAGGGACAGTGTAAAAATAAATAAATCAGAAAAAAAAAAGTACCCTCGCCCACCCACGCACGCACGCACCTGCGGTCTTGAGCGTTGACCCTGTGCCAGTATGGAAACAGCGATTGCACCATGCATGTGAGGTATCGCTATGAACGTCAGATCAAGGGCAGCAATTATAGCTCTAGACCTCCTCTGTAAATCTAAAATGGTAGCTTGTAAAGGCTCTTAAAGCGTTGCCTATAGATATTAAAAATGTATGCAGTATGCGCAATTTTAAAGCATGTCATGTTTGGTATCTATTTACTCAGCATAGCATCATCTTTTATATCATACCAAATAATTGGCCAATATATTGTGTTTTTGTGCATTAAAATTAAAAAAAATTTATAATGTTTGGGGGTTCACTTTAATTTCCTAGCAAAAATACTGATTTTTTTAATGTGAACAAAAAGTGTCAGAGAAGGCTTGGTCTTCAGGTGGTTAGAAGAGTGAGTGAGGTGTGACATAAACTTCTAATGCTGGGCATAAAATGCCCAGCAAACCCCCCAAAATGACTCCTTTTTGGAAAGTAGACACCCCAAACTATTTGCGGAGAGGCATGTTGAATCAACAGAAAAATACATTTTTTTACCACAAAGAATTACACAAAATTTTCATTTAAATAATTTATTGCAGTACGCATGCGCGGCCGGCCGGGATGGTCCGGCACTAGCTCCGCACATCCCCGGACCCAGTGACTGCACGGGCACCGATCCCCCACTACTTCCGGGATTTCCCCTGGGTGTTGCCCGGACTTTAGTGCCCCCGCACAATGCCGGGGCGGACAGCGGGGAAGAGCCGCGGAGGCTCACAATCATTACTCTCTGCGGGGAGGAAGGGACCCAGGATGGCACCCGGCTCGGTGTCTGCAGCTCGTGCCGCCTCATCTGCTGTCTGCAGAGCTGCACCTCTCCCACTAAGGGTGACACAGGACCTTGCTTCTCCCTCCATCATGGGCCAGGACTGGACATCTGATGTTGTGCAAGATGGGGTGAGTAAATCTCGACAGCCCCCTCAGTCATCTTCCAGCCCTGCGGTACCCGAGTCCCAGGCTTCGGCCTGTTCACTGGGCCTTGATTCCTCTGCTTCCTCACCACTGGGAAGCGAGATAGCGGCCATATTTTCTAGCCAGCACAGTGGGCCCGAACCCAAGGACGCCAGCCCTGCTCACTCGCCAGCAATCCATCCTGATCCACCACAATATTCGAGTGATGCAACCCTAATAGCTTGGTTCGCTGATTTATTATTATTATTATTATACAGTATTTATATAGCGCCAAAGGGTATGCTCAGCGCTGTACAGTAGCAAGGGGGACAGAACATGAGACAAGACCGTAACAATACAATACACGAGGGGTTCGAGGGCCCTGCTCTTTCAAGCTTACAATCTAGGAGGGAGGGGAAGGTGGTACAGGAGGAAATGGCTGTGGGGGATGGAGTGGTGGGAGGAGTGGAGGAGGTTAGGTGAGGTCAGGTGTTAGGTGAGGTTGGGGTAGGCTTCCCTGAAGAGGAGGGTTTTCAGGGTACGCCTTAAGGTGAGGAGGGTAGGTGACAGTTGGTGTAGGGAGTTCCAGAGGATGAGGGAAGTCCTAGAGAAGTCCTGAAATCGGGCGTGGGAGGAGGAGACCAGGGAGCTAGAGAGTAGGAGGTCCTGTGAGGAGCGGAGGGCACGGGTGAGGTAGTATTTGGGCATCAGGTCAGTTATGTAGTTTGGGGCGGCGTGGTGAATGGCTTTGTAGGTCAGAGTTAGCAGTTTGAATTTGATGCGTTGGGCAATCGGGAGCCAATGAAGGGATTGGTAGAGGGGGGAGGCAGATGTGGAGCGGTTGGTGAGGTGGATGAGTCTAGCCGCTGAGTTTAGGATCAATTGGAGTAGTCAATCTATTTACTGCAACACGAACTGGATAGAGCTACTTCAAAATTGGCGGCCGACCTCAAACAGGATTTTCAGGAGTTGGGCCAGCGCCTAGACCGTATTGAGGCTAAAGTTGATACAACAGTTCATAGAGTTTCTCAAAACTCTAATATGATTACCGACTTGCAAGATCGCTTGGAGGAGGCTTACTCTAAAATTGATGATTTGGAGTATCGCGCTATAATTTCCGCCTTCGAGGTCTCCCTGAATCGGTTAAAGATCCCACTAGCTGCGCACACACCCTCATGCGATCTGCAATACCCAATATTGATGATCTCCATACTGAAATCGATCGTATCCACAGAGCGCTGATTCCCCCTAGACACGGAGGACCTCCTAGAGATATCATCGTAAAGCCTCATTTTTTTCCAGGTCAAGGAAGCGGTAATGAAGTATAGCAAAGAGACTCCGGATCTGGATTTTGAAGGTCATAAGATACAAATTTTCGCTGATGTTTCTCCGACTACTATCCAAAAACGACGATCATTTAAGCCTCTACTTTCCCATTTGGTGCAGAAGGGTATCCGGTATCGCTGGGCCTTCCCCTTTCGCCTACAATTCAATCTTAATGAAAAATCTTATGGGTTCTCCACATTCCAGGATGGCGAGCAATTGTTATTTCAATTGGGCATTATATCTCAGAGTCCTACATCTCATTCCCCAGAAAGATCGGCTTCTCGACCTCAGTCACTCTCACCTTTGTGGACTGCTTTAAATCCTCGAAAGATCGGGCCGCGGAAATCACCCAAGCAGACTTCCTAAGTTTCTACAGCTTTTCATGGGACTCCTTGGCTGTTTTTTTTTTTTTCTTTTTCTTCCACGGTTGGGTGGGGGCCTCTCAGTGGTTCCTCGGGAACATTGGCAACTACTTTTCTACTGTTGTGGGAGGTGTGGCGGGGGGAGGGGCCTTAGGGTTACCTCTTATTTACATGCTGATTTCTTTATTGGAGGGATCGGTTGCATTTTTGACTACTAATTGTTATGTTATTGGTGGGTTGTTGTTGGCTCCGGGCAGTGTCTCTGCGCCCTCCCTGATTGGAAGACTCTTCCCTAAATTGTTTTCTCCGGGTGGACCCATTCCTTTGCAGGGCTATTGCTCTGCTATTACGGGTGTGAAGTTTGATTTGCTTATGTTACTTGACATGAGGATTTCTCTATTCCAAATGTCTTTTCCTTCTTTTTTCCTTCCTCTTTTCTTTATTGTCCTCCCTCCTTTTTTTTTTTTTTTTTTTCTCTCCCAGGGTCAGCTGTCTGCGTATCTGGATCCCTTGGACCCTTTTTATGCTCCAGGAGCGGAGGGTCCCCATTCTATCTAGTTTTTTTTAATTGCCGATTATGTCTTCCCTATGGTCTCATAGCGGAACGATCCGTCTTCTTTCTCATAATGTTCAGGGGCTTAAGTCCCCCTCCAAACGCATAAAGGCCTTTAATTCATATCGCTCTTTTGGGGCGGACATAGTCGCCCTACAGTAGACGCATTTCCCACCTTCATTTACTCCACGATATGTACATAACGATTATCCTCTGTTATTTTGCTAATGACTCAGAGAAGAAACGGGGTTGCTCTTTGCTTATCTCGTCTTCTTTCCTTTACCGAATCTAAAGTTATTCAGGACAAGGAGGCACGGTATCTTCTTGTGCAAGGACACCTGAGGGGACACTTGATTACTTTTTTAATTTACTGCACTCCAAATACCAACCAGGTGGCATTTTTTCATTTCATTCCCTATTGAACTCTATGGCTAGCGAATTTGAAGGCGCTGTCATTTTGGCTGGTGACTCTAACTTAGTTTTAGATCAGATTTTGGATCGTTCCCGAACCGCCGTGCTTCAGCCGCCTTCTAGACAAAGCCGTAAATTGGCCCAGCTATTTTATCGGTTTTACTTTGTTGATGCTTGGAGGGAGGCTAACCCAACCTCTCGAGACTATTCCCATTACTCTAGGGCTCATAATTGTTATTCTCGCATTGACCATATATTTCTTCATACACATTCACTCCCTATACTCCTCATTGCTAAAATCCACGCCTTGGTCCGACCATGACTCGATTTCTATAACATTGTCATCCGGGCTGCTTGGTAGGACTGCTTATTGTTTGCGCCTTAATGAATCTATCTCCTCTCACTTACAAATGTACTTTGAACTTAATAAGTCAGAGGATACGAACCCGGCCATTAACTGGGCAGCCCATAAGGCCTCGGTTAGGGGGTTTATTATTCAGCTCTCTTCCCGACT
This sequence comes from Staurois parvus, assembly GCF_062004578.1. NCBI lineage: Eukaryota > Metazoa > Chordata > Amphibia > Anura > Ranidae > Staurois > Staurois parvus. Next base: position 6,756,974 of record NW_028317855.1, read on the forward strand.
TAAAAAAGCCTGAAATGATCTTCTAGCCACCAAAACTCAAGCATATTCTGACTTGGTTGCCCAGCATAAGCAAAACTCCAGTTCGGACTTGTTGCTTAAATTGGATCAAGCCCGGCTGGAACTAAGTCTTTGTCTTACTATTACGGCTGACAAACAGCTACGATGGTCTAACCATAAATTTTTTACTTGGAGGGATACACCTGGTACCTTATTGGCCCGCAAGTTGACTCCCAGACATTCTCAAACGGCCCTTCCTAAGCTCAGATTAGGCGACGGCACTTTATCCCAAGATCCGGGTAAGATTCTTTGGAAATTTTACTATTTTTACACTGAACTTTATAGTACGCCTCAGGGAGGTGCTTCTTCGTCTTTCGACTCCTTCTTGAGTTCTGTTTCTCTTCCCTGTCTCCAGGAGGCTCATAGGGAGTCGATGGAACGGCCCATTTCGTGTGAAGAGATTAGGGATGCTTTGAAATCTCTTGCTCCTTATAAATCCCCAGGACCGGATGGTCTTCCTCACAATTATTACAAAGTTTTCCCTGATATCCTGGTTCCCCATATGGTTCAATTTTTTAATTACAGGTGCAAGAAAAAGTATGTGAACCCCTTGGGATTACGTGGAGTTTTGCATGAATTGGGCATAAAATGTGCTCTGAACGTCATCTAAGTCACAACAATAGAAGAACACAGTCTGCTGAACATAATACTACACAAACATTAGATGTTGCCATGGTTTAATTGCACACAACATGTAAACATTCACAGTGCAGGGAGGAAAAAGTATGTGAACCTTTGGACTTAATAACTGGTTGACCCTCCTTTGGCAGCAATAACCTCAACCACACGTTTCCTGTAGTTGCAGATCAGACCTGCACAACGATCTGGAGTAATTTTGGACCATTCCTCTTCACAGTGTAGCAATATTCTTGGTATGTCTGGTGTGAATCGCTCTCTTAAGGTCATGCCACAGCATTTCAATCGGGTTGAGGTCAGGACTCTGACTGGACCACTCCAGAAGGCGTATTCTTGAATTACTTGTATGCTTTGGGTCATTGTTCTGTTGCATCACCCATCCTCTGCGGAGCTTCAGTTGGCGGACAGATGGTCGTACGTTTTCCTGCAAAATGTCTTGATAATCTCTGGAATTCATTTTCCCATCAATGACAGCAATCCGTCCAGGCCCTGAGGCAGCAAAGCAGCCCCAAACCATGATGCTCCCTCCGCCATATTTTACAGTGGGGATGAGGTTTTGATGTTGGTGTGCTGTGCCTATTTTTCTCCACACATAGTGTTGTGTGTTCTTCCCAAACAACTCAATCTTGGTTTCATCTGTCCACAGTATATTTTGCCAGTAGTGCTGTGGAACATCCAGGTGCTCTTTTGCAAACTTCAAACGTGCTGCAATATTCTTTTTGGACAGCAATGGCTTCCTCCGTGGTGTCCTCCCATGTACTCCATTCTTGTTTAATGTTTTCCTTATTGTAGATGTGTCAACAAAAATGTTAGCATGTGCCAGAGATTTCTGTAGGTCTTTAGCTGACACTCTGGGATTCTTCTTTACCTCATGCAGCGTTCTGCGCTGTGCTCGTGCAGTCATTTTTACAGGACGACCATGCCTAGGGAGAGTAGCAACCGTGCTAAACTTTCTCCATTTGTAGACAGTCTGTCTTACCGTGGACACATGAACATCAAGTCTTTTGGAGATACTTTTGTAACCCTTTCCAGCTTCATGCAAGTCAACAATTCTTGATCGTAGGTCTTCTGAGAGCTCTTTTCTGCAAGGCATGGTTCACATCAGACAGTGCTTCTTGAAACCAGTAAACCCAAAACAGGTGTGTGTTTTTTAAGGGCAGGACAGCTGTCAGCAACACATCCAATATCACACTGATTGGAGTCAAGGTTGGCTCACTCCTGGCTCCAATTAGCTCTGGGAGAAGTCATTAAGCTAGGGCCTCACATACTTTTTCCTCCCTGCACTGTGAATGTTTACATGTTATGTGCAATTAAACCATGGCAACATCTAATGTTTGTGTAGTATTATGTTCAGCAGACTGTGTTCTTCTATTGTGACTTAGATGACGTTCAGAGAACATTTTATGCCCAATTCATGCAAAACTCCACGTAATCCCAAGGGGTTCACATACTTTTTCTTGCAACAGTATCTACGGGATGTGGGACTGGTGCCCCCTGACGAAAATAAGGCTTTCATTAGTGTCATCTCCAAACCCCTCAAAGATGTTTCTATAGTTTCCAATTACCTGCCCATCTCATTAATTATGATCTAAAGATTCTCACTAAAATTTTGGCCTTACACCTCCATAAATTCCTAGCACTGTATGTTCATGATGATCAGTCAGGATTTATCAGCGGTCGACAAACATCTGACCAAATTCGCCGAACTTTAGCTTTGCTGTCAGCCGTACATTCTAATTGGGACAAATCTTCACAGAGGGAAATTTTATTGTTATCGTTGGATATTCATAAAGCGTTTGACAGTCTATTATGGGACTACCTATTTCAGATGTTAGATAGGTTTGGGTTTGGCCCTTTTTTTACGACCTTGCTACGGGCCCTCTATTCTAATCCTTTGGCTCAAGTTTCCATTCGTGGTTATAAGTCAGCCTCCCTGTCGATAGGGCGTGGTACTAGACAGGGTTGTCCTCTCTCTCCACTATTATTCGCTCTGGCAATGGAACCGCTTGCGATCGCCATTCGCTCCCACTATTTCGGGCATCCGCTGCGGTCAGCGGGATCATAAATGTGCTCTATTTGCTGCTGATGTCCTTATGTACATATCTGATCCTCCCACTTCTTTATCCGGTCTCCTTCACCTGTTTCATCATTTCTCAGAGGCCTCCAGTCTTACTCTTAATTCCTCTAAAACAATTGCCTTAAATATTTTGTTGCCTGACTCGGAGGTTCGTTACCTTCAGGACAATTTTGATTTTCAGTGGGCCCCTCGTTCTCTCCCCTATTTGGGGATTCACCTCACAAAATCTTTTTCATCCTTGTACAAGACTAATTATCTTTCGTTCTTCAAGCAGCTTAAATCTGATTTACTAGAATGGCAGGATCTCCCACTTTCCTGGTTTGGTAGAATCCACTCTATTAAAATGACTTTTTTACCTCGCCTATTGTACTACTTTAGGACATTACCGATCTTGGTTCCCAAACGGGAACTGCTGCTATTACAGGCTGCATTCTCTAGATTTATCTGGAGGGGAAAGCGTCCTAGTGTCAACAGGTCAACTCTCTTTTCCCTAAAGAAGCATGGTGGTTTGGAGCTTCCTAATCTCCTAGCTTATTTTCATGCGGCTCAGATAGCACAGTTAACTTGTACTACAGCCAGGGGTTATGTCCCCCAGTGGGTTGGCATTGAGGCCTTATCCTGCCATCCTTATGCTATTGGTGCTCTTATGTGGCTCCCCATTCGCTTACGTCCTCCTATTTTGTGTCCTACGCTGTCTTATTGTTGATGGTTTGGGACAGATGGCGGGCTCGCAAACCTTCTCTCCACATACTCCATTAGCTCCAGTTTTTTATAATCCTGAGTTTATTTCTGGGGTGTCACCATCAGTATTTCAATGGTGGTTGAATAAGGGTTTGCTGCGTATTGGAGACTTCCTGGATGGACTGCGTCCTTGCTCTTTCCAGTATTTTCTGACGCAGTACCAGATGCCTCCCGAAGAATTGTTTCGCTATTAGCTAATTATCTCATTTATCTCTAGCAAACTTAAATTAATCACGGAACCTTGTACACTCACTCCTTTAGAAGTCTCCTGTGGGGCAACTGGGTTGATGAGGGGTCATTTGTCCACTGTCTATGCTTCCCTTGTCGATCCTCTCACTAAATTATCCTATATGACTCAATGGGAAAGGGACTTGAATAGCTCCTTAGATCTGGAAACTTGGCAGACTGCGGCCCATTCTCTATCAAAGAGATCGATTAGTACTGCTCTTACTGAATCTAATTACAAAACACTTCTTCGTTGGTACTTGGTTTCTACGCGCCTCGCTAAAATATGTCCTTCAGTATCACCTAATTGCTTCCGGCACTGCAGACAAGAGGGAACTATGTTCCATATTTGGTGGAAATGTCTGGTAGTGAATAGATTTTGGATCCGAATGTTTAATTTTATCTTCTTGGTTACGGGAATTAATATTCGTATAACTCCGGAAGTGGCCTTATTTCATCTGCTACCTACTACCGTTCCCAAAAAAATTGACTGAACTAATTCATTACCTCTTACTGGTGGCACGTATTACCATAGCTAGAAGTTGGAGACAATCATTGATTCCGCTAGAAGGGGCTAAACAAAAACTTAATTGGATAATGGTAAATGATAAGTTAACCTGCATTGTCAATAATGATGAATCTAGATTTGAGGGAACGTGGGAACCATGGATCAGATATATCTCCATTGCTTAACAACGCCGCAGCTGACTCTCTCATTTTCTCCCTCTTCCACCCCCCCCTTTTTTTTTTTTGTCTTTTTATTTTTCTTTCCTTCTCTCCTCCTTGTCTTATCCTAGATCTTTTCTTTCAATCTCCCTATTCTTAACTTTTTTTCTTTTGAATTGGGGTTTTATATTGGTGGTTAATTTCTCTGGCAATGCCCTTGTCCATCGTCTGTAGGAACGTTTGCTACCTGGTGAGAATGGGGGGGGGGGGGTGTTCAAAATTGTCATGTTTTCTTTTGTTTATAGCGCAAAAAATAAAAAGCGCACAGGTGATAAAATAACACCAAAAGAAAGCTCTATTTGTGGGAAAATAAGACGTAAATTTCGTTTGGGTACAGCATTGCATGACTGCGCAATTATCAGTTGAATTAGTGCAGCGCCAAACCGCAAAAAAAGGCCTGGTCATTAAGGGGGGTAAATCCTCAGGAGTGCAAGTGGTTAAATGATTAGCTAAACATGCTTAAAACATATTTGTAATAGTGTTGTATGGTAAAGATAACCTCGGTTAAGAAAAATATAACCTCCCTATTAGATCTCCATATATTAGAAATCTGTAGAATTAATATGAATAGAATACAAAATAAAATTTTACAATTCCAACATCTTGTTGAGCCTAAATTTACTTCAAAATTCTGTAAGATGTAGACCTATTTTTTTCTGATTACCTTTGTCAAAACCCTGCTAGTTAATTGCAGGAGAAAGTTTATTATTCGATGTGCAAGCATCCTACCTATTTGTTTAGTTTGTTTTTCCTTGTGGCTCAAAGGCTTGAAAAAATGCCTTTATCAAGCAATAACATATGGATCTGTTGGTGATTTGCCCCTTTGTAGCAAGGTACTATTGGCTTTGGCCCACCCTGAGAAATTAGTCTTTAGTCTTAATTGTGATCCAGCCTTCACCCACTTCCTGGAGGTGCCAGTGATGTAACTAAGCATCTTCACTGCCCCTTGAAAAAGCTAGGTACTCAAAATCCCATAAGAATGCATTTCTGCAATGGGTGCTTTATTTTGGCAGTTTTTAGAAGGTTTTAGTAGATATTGTATTTAATTGTAGACTCCGCGCTTTACTGTAAGTTACCGTAACCCAATATCAGCTTTCATTAGCTTTAGGCCCCTTTCACACGGGCATTCCGTTTCTGTTTTTCATCCATCCGTTGATGGATGAAAAACTGACATCAATGCATCTCTATGAAAAAACAAATGCAAAAGAATGATCATCTGTTTTTATCCGCATCCATCAATTTCTGTTTTTTTTTTTAACTGCTTGCCATCCAGCCACTGTAGAAAAACGGCCACAAGGTGGCACCGCTGGGCAAAATCACGTTTTAAAAACGTCATTTTGAAAAACAGGTAGGGGGGGCACGCCCGCCCTACCCGTCCCGCTGATCGCGGCAGTGGGTGTCAATCACCGGGTCCCAACCAGTCATTACCCGCCGAGTCCCGGCGAGTGCCGGCAAACAGTGACACAGAGCACAGCTGCATTGTTTACAATGCAGTTCTGCTCACTGTCAGCTTCTAACATACTGATCCTGAGAGAGGAGTTTATCTCTTGGGATCAGTGTGTTCCTGTGAAGTACACACCCCCGCCCCCTAGTAAAACACTCCCCTCACACGGTTAACCCTTTCATTGCCTAAAAAAAGTTAACCCCTTCCTCCCCAGTGCCATTAGTACAGTGTCAGTGGTTTTTTTTTTGCACTGATCACTGTATTGGTGTCCCTGGGGATGTCAGTGACCCCAAGTCAGTTCCCCCCCAGTGTCAAAATGTCCGCCACAGTCCCGCCATAAGTCGCTGATCACTGTCATAAATCGCCTGTCACCGCCATTATTAGTATAAAAAAAATCTCTTTCCTGCCATTTGTAGATGCTATAACTTTCACGTAAACCAATAATTTACACGTATTGGAATTTTTTTTAGCAAAGCCGTCGCAGAATACATTTTGGCCGAAATTTGATTTTTTAATTTTTTTACTTGGACGTTTTATAGCAAAAAGTCCAAAATATTTTTTTTTCTCAAAATTGTCAGCCTTTTTTTATAGCGCAAAAAATAAAAAATGCACAGGCGATCAAATACCACCGAAAGAAAGCTCAATTTGTGGGAAAAAAGGATGCAAATTTAATTTCGGTGCATTGTTGCATGACCGCTCAATTGTCAGTTAAAGTAACGCAGCGACGTAACACACACCACTTCTGTAACTGCTTCCTGAAATACTGCTACAGGGCGGCATGGGTGCGCATAATCATGTGTATATATATATATATATATATATATATATATATATATATATATATATATATATATTTAACTTTAACCCTTTGATTGCCAGGAGCACGCTTAACCCTTTGATTGCGAGGAGCACGCTCATGCACAATAAACCTCTATTGCTAGTATAGTGTCTGAACGGATCAATATCTTTGATCAGATCAGCACTATACCAGCGTTCACATTAGTATAGCGTCCCCAAAAACGCAGCGTTAGCGGGATCAGCCCCGACACCTGCCAGCACCTGCGTTTAGTCAAAACCACAGTGTTCGCAGAATCAGGCCTGATCTCTGTTAGCGCTTGCCGGTACATTTTGATGACTCTATATATATATATATGCAGCAGAGTGCCAGTACTAGTGCCGCTGTACCTTTTGGTGAACTGGCGAGTACCAGCGGTCTAGTACGTCTTGGTCTTTCACATACCTCCTTGATTTTTGGAGCTGTTTTCCACGGTATATCTGTATGCGTTGATTATGGATCAAAACAATTTATCGCCGCCAACCCAAATTCAAACCTTGCCAGACCAGACGCATGGAAACTCATTACGGTTTCCAAATTTACATTTTTTTGGGGCCTAACCATCAACATGGGCATTAAAAAATAATAATTGTAATAGCATTAAAAGTGATAAAACAAAATGAACGGTACAGTGTAAAAATAATTACAAAAAATCAAAATAACTTAAAAAAAACAAAAACAAAACTCGCCTCTCCCATGCACGCACACCTGTGTGCATAAGCGTTGACCCTGTGCCAGTATGTAAACAGCGGTTCCACCATACGTGAGGTATCGCCGTGAACGTCAGATCAAGGGCAGTAATTCTAACACTAGACCTTCTCTGTAAATCTAAAATGGTAGCTTTTAAAGGCTTTTAAAGTGTTGCCTATGGATATTAAAAATGTTTGTCGCCATTGTATGAGGCATGTGAAGTTTTAAAGCATGTCATGTTTGGTATCTATTTACTCAGCATACCATCATCTTTTATACCTTACCAAATAATTGGCCAATATATTGTGTTTTTGTGCATTAAAAGTAAAAAAAATTGTATTTTTTTAAAAAAAAAATTGCTTTTGAAAAATCGCTGCACGAGTACTATGTGCCATAAAAAAATTGTAGTACCCACCATTTTATTCACTAGGGTGTCTGCTTTAAAAAAAATATATAATGTTTGGGGGTTTAAATTAATTTCCTAGCAAAAAATACAGATTTTTTTTCATGTGAACAAAAAGTGTCAGAAAAGGCTTGATCTTCAGGTGGTTAGAAGAATGATGTGTGGCATAAACTTCTAATGCTGGGCATAAAACTTCCCCACCCCCCCCTCGTTGGGGGTTTTGGGGATTCTATTCTCTCTTGGATTCAAGCCTTGTATTCCTTTCCTTCGGCCTCCGTTAAATACGCTGGGTATTTCCCGGATCCCTTTCCTGTTGGGCGAGGGACGAGGCAGGGCTGCCCGCTGTCCCCGGCACTCTTTGTCCTGGCGCTTGAGCCACTGGCTTTAGCGCTCCGGACTGATTGCAATGTATCGGGGGTTCCATACGCGGGACAGGAGTTTAAGCTGAGCCTCTTTGCGGACGATGCCCTCTTGACCCTTACTAATGCTCTGACGACACTTCCTAACTTGCAACGGGTTCTTGAGCGCTTCTCCTTGATTTCGGGTCTACGTATCAACTTGGATAAAACCGTCGCTCTCAATATTACTTTGGCTTCAGATTTGGTTTCGCGCCTACAATCCCACTTCCCTTACCGGTGGGCTTCCTCTTCTCTTGAATACTTGGGCATTCGCTTGACCCCCACCTATGACTCCCTTTTTGCTGCAAATTATTATCCTTTGCTTAGCTCTTTATCTTCTCTTATGCATTCCTGGCAATTTCCGCACCTGTCTTGGATAGGACAGGTTCATTCAGTGAAAATGACCATCTTGCCGAAATTGTTATATTATTTTCGCACCCTCCCAGTGTGGGTTCCCCATCATTTTCTTTGGTTGCTTCAGGCGAAGTTTATGCGTTTTATCTGGGTCAATAAACACCCCAGAGTCTCTAGAAATACACTCTTTGCTCATAGACTCCAGGGTGGTCTTGGGGTACCCAATGTAACGAAGTATTATCAGGCGAGCCAGATTGCCCCGCTGTTATGTTGCACGCTTCCTCCGATGTTCCTCTCTGGGTCCTGCTGGAACTACCTAATTGTCCCCTATCGCACTGTCGACACTTCTATGGCTTCCCCCTGCCCTGCGCCCTATGGCGCTGAGTCCGATGTTGCTCCATGGCCTACAAGTCTGGGACTCGGTACGTTACTCCAGTGGCCTGATGTCACCCTTTTTGCCCTTGCTTCCAATCGTTAACAACCCTCTTTTCCCACCGGGTCTAGATCACCCGAGGGCATTTTCTTGGTGGGTGGTTCTCAGCAGATAGCTTAGGGTGTCTACTTTCCAAAAAGGGGTAATTTGAGGGTGTTTGTACTATCCCGGTATTTTAGCACCTCAAGAAATGTGATGAGCAGTCAGAAAGTAAAAGCTGTGTAAATTCCATTATGTATACCATTATTATTATACAGTATTATTATACAGTATTTATAAAGCGCCAATAGTTCGCTCAGCGCTGTACATTACAAAGGGGGACAGAACATGTGACAGAACAATACCAATACAATGCAAGACATGAGGGGATCGAGGGCCCTGCTCTTTCGAGCTTACAATCTAGGAGGGAGGGGATAGTGGTACAGGAGGAGATATCTGTGGGGGATGGAGTGGTAGGAAGAGTGGAGGAGGTCGGCAGGTTAGCAGGGGGTGGGGTAGGCTTCCCTGAAGAGATGGGTTTTCAGGGTGTGCCTAAAGGAGAGGAGAGTAGGTGATAATCTGATGGGTTGGGGCAGGGAGTTCCAGAGGATGGGTGACACCCTGGAGAAGTCCTGGATGTGGGCATGGGAGGAGGAGACCAGGGAACTAGAGAGAAGGAGGTCTTGTGAGGAGCGGAGTGTGCGTACTGGGCGGTACTTGGATATTAGGTCAGTGATGTAGTACGGGGCAGTATGGTGAACAGCTTTGTACGTCAGTGTTAGGCTTTTGAATTTGATCCGTTGTGCAATCGGAAGCCAGTGGAGGGATTGGCAGAGGGGGGTGGCGGAGATGGAGCGGTTGGAAAGGTGAATGAGTCTGGCAGCCATATTCAGGATCGACTAAAGCGGGGATAGCCAGCGGCGAGGCAGGCCAGTGAGGAGGGAATTGCAGTAGTCTAATCGTGATATGATGAGGGAGTGGATGAGCTGTTTAGTGGTTTCTGGGGTTAGGAACGTGCGTATTTTGGCGATGTTGCGGAGGTGGAGTCTGCACGAGTTTGGTAAAGATTGGACTTGGGGCTGGAAGGATAGGTTGGAGTCCAGAATGACACCAAGTACTCTGGCCTGCGGGGCGGGTTTGATGGTGGCGTTGTTGGATGTGTTTTGGAGAAGTTCAGTTTAAGGAAGTGGAGCGACATCCAGTCTGATATGTCGCTCAGTAGGTGTGTGATTTGGGCGGAGACCGAGGGGGTGAGGTGGGGGGCTGAGAGATAGATTTGTGTGTCGTCTGCATAGAGGTGGTAGTTGAAGCCTTGAGAGTGTATGAGTTGGCCAAGGGAGGAGGTGTAGATGGAGAAGAGAAGGGGCCCGAGGACAGAGCCTTGAGGGACCCCAACAGAGAGGGGGAGTGAGGGGGAGGTGGTAGCATTATAGGTAACGCTGAAAGAGCATTGTGACAGGTAGGATGAGACACAGGAGAGAGCAGAACCTCTGAGGCTGAGGGAGTGTAGTTTTTTGAAGAGGAGGGGGTGGTCGACTGTGTCGAAGGCCGCAGAGAGGTCAAGGAGTAGGAGCACTGAATAATGGCCATTAGCTTTGGCGGTTAGCAGGTCGTTGGAGAGTTTGAGTAAGGCAGTTTCGGTGGAGTGTAGGGGACGGAAGCAAGACTGTAGGGGATCGAGGAGGTTGTTGTCGTTGAGGTGAGAGCTTAGGCGGGTGTAGACTAGGCGCTCAAGGAGTTTAGATGTAAATGGAAGCAGGGAGTAGATGCTCTAACATTCACACAAAGCAATAAATATACACTTACTGGGATTTCTTTTAACCAAAAACATGTAGCAGAATAAATTTTGGCCTAAATTTATGATGAAATTTTAGTTTTTTGGATATTTTTTATGACCGAAATGAGAAAATATTGTTTTTTTAAAAAAAAAAATTTCTTCAAAAATTTTTTTGTTTATAGCGCCAAATATAAAAAATGCACAGGTGATCAAATACCAAAAGAAAGCTCTATTTATGTGAAAAAAGGACATAAATTTCATTTATGTACCGTATTGCATGGCTGTGCAATTGTCTGTTAAACTAGCGCAGCGCTGTATAGCAAACAAATGGCGTAAATTGCAGTATCTATACCATAGTTTGTAGACGCTATAACTTTCACACAAAGCAATTAATATACACTTATTGGGATTTTTTTTTTACCAAACACATGTAACAGAATACATTTTGGCCTAAATTTATAACTTTGAGTTTTACTGTATATTTTTTATAGCTGAAAGTAAAAAATATAGTTTTTCTTCAAAATTTTAGGTCTTTTTTTGTTTATAGCGCGAAAAATAAAAAGCGCACAGGTGATCAAATACCACCGAAAGAAAGCTCTATTTGTGTGAAATAAAGGACGTAAATTGCGTTTGGGTGCAGCATTGCATGACCACGCAATTATCAGTTGAATTAGTGCAGCGCCGAGTAGCAAAAAGAGGCCTGGTCATTAAGGGGGTTAAATCCTCAGGAGTGCAAGTAGTTAAACAGATCAAACCTTTATTTTTGTTGTGTTAACCACTTGCCCTCCAGAGGATTTATCCCCCTTCCTGACCAGGCCATTTTTTGCAATATGGCGATGCATTACTTTAACTGACAATTGTGCGGTCATGCAATACTGCCTGCAGTCTGGAACCTATGGACATTACCAAAGACTGGGTTTCCTCCTTTCTGATGCTTTGCCAGGCTTTAACTGCATCTGTCTTCAGTTCTTTATTTGTGGGTTTTTCTGCCTTTTGGTTTCGCCTTCAGTAAGTGAAATGCATGCTCAATTGGGTTGAGATCAGGTGATTGACTTGGCCATTGCAGAATATTCCACTTCTTTTCCTTCAAAAGCTTCTGGGTTGCTTTTGCAGTGTGTTTTGGATTATTGTCCATCTGTACTGTGAAGCGCCATCCAATCAACTTTGCTGCATTTGGCTGAATCTGGGCTGACAGTATATCTCTAAAGACTGTAGAATTCATCCAGCTGCTTCTGTCTTCTGTCACATCATCAATAAACACCAATGACTCAGTGCCACTGGAAGCCATAACACTGCCTCCACCATGTTTTACAAATGACGTTTTGTGCTTTGTCCAAGCCTTCTCCACACTTTTTTCTTCCCATCATTCTGGTACAGATTAATCTTATTTTCATCTCTTCAAAGAATGCTTTTCCAGAACTGGTCTGGCTTTTTTAGATTTTTTTTTTTGGCAAAGTGTAATCTGGCCTTTCTATTATTCAGGCTTATGAATGGTTTGCACCTTATGGTGAACCCTCTGTATTTGCTCTTGTGAAGTCTTCTCTTGTGAAGTCATCTCTTGATTGTAGACTTTGACAATGATACGCCCACCTTCTGGAGAGTGTTCTTCACTTGTCTGAATGTTGTGAATGGGTTTCTCTTTACCACAGAGAGGATCCTGCGATCATCCACCACTGTTGTCTTCCGTGGACATTCATGCCTTTTTATGTTCCTGGAGTCACCATTGCATTCTTTCCTCAGAATTTACCAAACTGAAGCCTTGCAATGGACTGTTTCACTTGCATGGACAGCTCCTTTGAACGCATGATGTAGGTTCAGAGCAATAGCTTCCAAATGCAAATACCTAACCACACTTAAAATCAACTCCAGACTTTTTCCTGCTTAATTTTTGAAGTAATAACGAATGTGTAGCCCACACCTGGCCATGAAACCGCTTTTGATTCAATTGTCCAATTACTTTTGGCCCCTTGAAAAAGGGGGAATGGCTACTGTTAAGAGCTGTAATTCCTAAACCCTTCCTCCAATTTGGATGTACATACCCTCAAATTAAACCTGAGAGTGTGCATTTTCAGCCCATATCCATTATATAACTATACCTTGAATATGTGTTGGTAAATACCTGAAAAAACTAAAATTGTGCCTGTGTCCAAATATATATGGACCGAACTGCTGGAATTTTTTTTTTTTATACTAGTAATGGCGGCGATCAGCGATTTTAGCGGGAATATGGTAGGCATTCTGACACTGGATGGACACATTAACTGCCACTGACATCCCCAGTGACACTAATATAGTGATCAGTGCTAAAAAAAAGCACTGACACTGTACTAATGACACTGGGCAGGAAGGGGTTAACATCTGGGGCGATCAAAGGGTTAACTGTGTGCTGTTTTACGATGTGTGCTGTGTGTGTTTTACTAGGGAAAAAAGCTGCTGTGTATTTCTCTGCTGTGCAGAGAAATACATAGCAGCATGTTATTGATGGCAGGAGAGAGACCTGTGTTGTATACACACAGGTTTCTCCCCGTCACTGTTTTTCGGTGATCGCCGGGTGTCGACAGAGAATCTTCGGCAGGGGACCTGGTGATTGACATCCGTAGCCACCAATGGCAGTACAGGTAGGGCGGTGTGCGCTCCCCCTACCCGGAAATGCAAATCATGTGTATATATATGTGACGTTGCGCAGCCCTGCCGCCCTGTAGCAGTATTTCTGCTATAGGGCAGAGGGCAACTGGTTAAAAAAACCCTAACGGTAAGAGAAATGGATGTAAATGGACAAATTGTCTGTTTTTGCATTGGTAGTGGATGTTAAAAAACTGATGTAAAACTGATGTAAACTCAATCCCTTTTTTTCTTTCTTTCATTTTCTGTGTTTTTGCTACAGAGAAAGGGGCTTTTGATTGCATGTTTATGCCATGACTTGGATCACCGGGGGTATACTAACACCTACTTACAAAAGTTTGATCATCCATTGGCAGCATTATATTCTACGTCAACAATGGAACAACACCATTTTTCTCAGACTGTGTCTATTCTGCAGGTAAGGACAGTGTAAGTTTTTGAGTTGTAGGCACATATTCTTGCATTTCTGTAATTTTTTACACTTATTTTAGTATAACTGCAAGCTGGCTGTAGTTGATATTTTTTTGGTACTGAAAATACTATACTGCTTGACACAAGATTTACTTAATAGTTTTATTAAATTAGTTTTTTTTTTTTGTTTTTTTTTTATAATTTAAATGTTTGATTTTCAAAATATTAGGAAATTTAAAATCTACAATATAAATTCTTTAAATTAGATATTGTTGTTATATGAATGTAAACATTCATTTCCCATATTTTTCTTATTTCTCCCAACCCCCCCACTAGCAAATCCAAAGTCACCCCCCTCCCTAACCACCCACCCCACCCTACATCTACCGCTCTTTGGCAAGGGAAAAAGAGGCTCTAAATCGTGCTCTCACCACAAGGGGGCAAGAAAAAGAGAGGCCCTATTCTCATCCATTCACCCTTGATCTAAACTCTTCCCATTTTTTCCCTTTCGCCTGATATATCCCCATACCATCTTCCTGGGTATAAAACAGTTTCTCTAATCTTACAATATAGTCCATTCTAACTATCCAGTCTTGTTTTTTTGGAGCTTCTACTTGACGCCAAAATTTTGGAATCAATCCCTTGGCTGCATTTAAAAAGTACCATTTTCCTGATTCTTTATATTTATTTACTGTTATTTCTGTATTATGTAAAAGGCAGGTTCCAGGGTCCAGACTAATATCAATTTCCGTAATCTTTCTAATTTGGTGTACCACTTCTCTCCAGAATACTTGTAGCTTTGGACATTCCCACCATATGTGATAAAACGTGCCTATCTCTCCACACCCCCGCCAACAAAAAGGTGATTTCTCCCCACTTATCTTATGTTCTATACTCGGTGTGATATATCCTCTTGTCAAACATTTAAAATTCATTTCCACCTCCCGTGAGCTTATATTCTCATGAACCAATCTAAATATTTTTTTTTGTTTAACCTCATCTATCTCTATGCCCAAATCTCTTTCCCATTTTTCTATATACATTAATTTTTTTCCACCTATATCTAACTCAGTGAGAATTTTATATATTTTTGCCGTACCGTGTTTCCCATCACCTCATGATCCCAACAACTTCTCAAACAAGTTCCAATCTATACTTGCTCTCAAAGGCTTAGGCAATTTCCCCACAAAACATTTTAATTGATTATAGCTCCAACTATCTATCCTAGTGAAAATCTTTCCCTCTTCCTTTTTCAAATCTTTGTGTTTTCAGTTCTATCCCTTTCATTATGTCTCTCAGTTGGGCACCCTCATTCATGATCCATTTTCCCGAAACCTCCTCCCTACCTGGTGGTAAGAACCCTGAATTTCTTAATGGCATCAGTAATGAGTTAAATTCCCACTTTAACTGTCTGTGCATTTTATCCCACACTCTTAACACATTTAAAGTATACACACTCGTGCTTTCTTTTAATCCTCTATACTCTGTAGGCACCCATATACTCCTACTTAAATCATTACCACTGAGTGAATTTTCCACTGTGACCCAACTCTTCCCTTTTACATTATATGTCCAATCAAATATTCTAGCCAAAATAACTGCATTATAATATCTCTTAAAGTCAGGGACTCCCAGTCCACCATTCTCTTTATTTCTAGTTATCACTTCATAAGATACTCTGGGTTTTTTATTTCTCCATTTCTCCAAATGAATCTTGTCATCATCTTTTTCAGTATCCTAAAATATACCTCAGGAAGCTTAATAGGGACCATTTGGAATTTATATAGAATATTGGGAACTACAACCATTTTTATCAAATTTATATGTCCCAACCAGGACCGATTTCCTCCCCCTAGTCTTTTTAATTCCTCTCTAATTTCGTTTAACATTACTATATAATTTGCTTTATTAAATTAGTTAATCTGTTGATCTGCAAAAAAGTATTCATGGAGCAGGAGAGCAACATCTACAAGCATATTGAACTCTCATCAGGGACAGGATCTCTTGTGTGAAATCAGCCTTAGGAAGATTTCCCTCTGTCGTTGTCCCAGTGGCACCTTCAATGGATAGGGGAAGTTTTCTAAATAATTATACAAATCTGACAATGATTCTTACCCCAGTCTACTGTTTACATATTTTAGAATTGCTGTTTGTGTTACTTTTGAAGAGATTTACCCTTGCTTGGTGTCCCAGTAGCATTGGTCAGCAGGAAGTGAAAGATAAGTTCTTTAGAACATATACACAGACAGCAATAAAAAATTGACAGACCACAGTTTTTGATCCCATCCAAACCTAGGAATGCATTTTGGCTGGAGATTTACTTGCATAATGTAGAAACCATTGTTTTAGCTTAAAAAAAAGGCATTTTCTGAGTATGTCTCTTGCCATGCAGAATAGTTAACATATGTCATATGTGTTTGGAGGCTTAGAAAGTAATTTGCATGCATTTAAAGTATTGTATAGTGAGATATAGGATTTCTACAATTCTGAAGCACACTCCAGTAGGAGGAATGGTATACATGGAATGAGAATGACAAAAGCTTTTTTGGCTATACTTCTCCTATGGATAACACGAGTACAGTTTGTTCTGCACTCGTGATCCATTTTCAGCCAATAGCGGGCTAAAGCCTGCTGTCACAGATCCACCCAGAAGCCTGGGAGAGTGAGCCAGCCACTTCCATCCCTCCACAGCCCAGCACACCAGTGAGCGCAGGAGGGGCAGAGCTGAGAGCTGGTGACTAACAGTCACTGCTCTCTGCTCAGAGTGGTGAGGGAGAATTGCGCAATCAGTAGTGATTGCTCAGTTCTCATTGCAGAGTCGGCAGGGCACAGATACAGCATTGGATCAATGCTGCATCTACCAAGGCAAGTATAACATTCTATTTTAATATATATATATTTACCAGTTATAACTGGGCAAGGACTCCCCCATCACCACCACTATGCTGGAGTCTTATCATTTGGGTCATTTAATGTGACTTGCAGCCTCACTAGCCAATAGGAACGGGTTGGAGAGCTGGGACCATGCTTAACATTGTTAGAGGAAAAGGCAACAATTGAATACAACTTCAACTTTCCCTCTGGTTTGTATTGCAAGTAACTACTTAGACATTTTTTTCTTCACATGCTCAGTTTGAGGCTCCTTATTTTAACACTACCTCTTAATACAGATACTTGGGTTATACTGTAATATGAAGTATGTATATATTATCTAACAAGACGTACTGTGATACATTAAACGTTTTTCCTATATAGTACTGCATTTTCAAAGTAAAAGAATATATTCAGTGAAAGATGTATATATTATTGGCATCTCCTTCTGAAAATTGTGGTTGTCTAGTTTTGAAGTTGATCCAGTGGCTTCCTGTCTGGAATAAATGTACAGATCAGAAACTTTGTAGTGTGTTTGTGATTAAAAAAACATGAATTAAGTTAGTCAGTATGACCCAACCAAGCAAATACAATTTTAAGAAGATGGTCAGCATTAGCAGTCTGCATTTTTCACTCAGTACAAATTTTCTCAGTAAAATCCTTTTCTTGGAGTTAGTTGATGGACACAGGATTTTAAAACATTTTGGTTATCCTGCTGCATACTGGAGAATGTGGACTCTGATAAACAGTGATCAGCCTAGTGTAACCCCTCCCACTCACAGAATGTATAAGATTTGCAACCAAGCACTGCTGCATGCAAGAATTTAAGCACAAAGAGGAACGTGTATCCCAATGAACACCAAGGAAAGGATTTACAGTAATGACAAAAATCCTGTTTTCTTTCTCGTTCATTGAGGGACTCAGAATTCTGAAGCATTTGGGCTGTTCAAAAGCAGTCCAGCTGAAGTGTGAGCAACACAGCAAAAAAAAACAGACCAAACTATAAACAAACTGGGAAGTTACTTTAAATAAATTATGCCCAAAGCTGGCATCAAAAAAGAAGAGTTCTGGACAACCACCTGGTAAAACTTAGAAAATGTGCAAATAGAAGACCAGGTGACTGTCTTGCCAATTCAGGAAACCATTTTGTGGGGCTTAAAAGCCCAAGAAGTAATCGCAGATCTTGTATGGTGCCTTGACAGGAAAGGGAGGAGTCCGGTCCTTGAGAACATAAACTTATTTGCCTGAACCACCAAGCAATGAGAAAAGCGATGATGAAGGGTTATTCTTTGTAATGGAGGCAGTGGCTGTGAGGTAGACCTGCACAGCTCACGCTAAACCCAGACAAAGAAGAGTAATTTCCTTCTGATGTACTGTAGCCTCATAGGAGGACAGGAGCACAAAGTCCTGGCTAAAGTGAAAGCCTGAAACAACCTTGTAAAGGAAGATCACTTCCAACTGGATGCTGATTGGAGATCTCCAGATGGGATTTCCAGCATTGTAGAGACACCAAAATCACCCAAAGCTCCAGACATTCTTTGAGAGTTCATCAGGAATAGGGAATCCTTCAGAGACCCCTACCCAGCATATCAGGCTGGTGTCTGTTTTTGTGATCTCCAGGAGATCAGAAGGATTGATTTTCTTAACTCCAAAACTAGATTTCTGAGCCACCAGTTCAAAGACAACCTGGTCTTTGGTGTCAGATAAGCAGATTTGTCCCTCGATGACAGAATATTGAATTGAAGTGGTCTGCAAGTTGAGATTTTGATGTTCTTTTATGGAAGAAAAACTCTGACTGGAAAGGATGAAATCCAGATACTGCCAAATGATAAGTTGGCTCCAATGTAGACTTAGGAAGGTTCAGAAAGCAGCTGAACTTTTTCAAGGTGTCAGCTGTCAACTCCACATTGTTGCTCAGGATCTGTGCCAACTGTTCCCAAACAGGATGTCTTCCAGATATCGAACAATGGCGATGCCCTGAGAATGTAACAAGGCAAGGGGATAGACCCTTGGAGTGAAGTTGGATCTCTTGCCATAAGTTTAGTCAGTTCTCATGTTTGATACATAAATAGTAAAAGCGAGCGCTGAGTTGTAAAAGCAGCTATAGCATTAAAAGGAAAAACCAAAATGCTGCCTTGTAAAATATGTGTAAAAGTGCAGCCCTAAAAGATATTAGAACAAATATAATGTGGTTAAGAAAATGCACATAGATGAGTAAGTGTGTAGATCATAAAGCATCAATTCATAAATTAATTTAAATTAAAAAGTTCACAGAAAAAACGCACTGCGGTTAGACCTGCGTTTGTCATAAAATACTCAAAAATGTTAAACGCAAATACAGTTCATCCAAAATTATCTCCTGGTGACGCTATTATTCCCAGTATACTTGAGATATTCAGGTGGGTGTGCAGGTAAATGGATAAAATGCTCATATAGCGTGTTGTATAATATAGAGGGGGTCTGTCAGGTATCCCGTCTCAGGATGGATCTGGATACAGCCTGGGGGTAGTCGGCCGTCCTTTTGATTACAGGAAAGACAGTCAGCTGGAATTCCCCTTTAGGAAATGTATGGATCACCCTCTTCCAGGCAATGGGATGGTCATCAGGGGATAGCTAGGAAGTTAAAGTGCTCGGTGCAGAGCAAAACAAGGGGGGATACCCATAGTGTAGTATTTATAAAATTTAAAGTGCTTTAATAGTAACTCATAAAAAGTAAACATACACTGTAGGTTTGTGCAAAGAATAAGACAATATAATATAATGGAAATTTCCATTATATTGCCTACCTGCCAGCTGCCTGCAACTCCTTTGTGACAACTTCAACCGCCAAGGATTTTTGAGTCTCCTCATCAGATCGACCCTTCTTACCTGAAGGCTCAGAGGCGGAAAAGGCAGCAAGCAGATCAGATAATGACTATGTAGGGGAAGGTGTAGATGAAATCTTAGCTCATTTTGGATAATAGTGATAATAGTGAATATGGCACGATGGGTGAAGCCTGGGCTGAGACATACTACATTGATGGAAATCAGAGTGATTCAAATCCTCAGGATACATTCTATGGCTTTAGGGACCGCTTAAGAATCCAACATGTAAACATTTAGTAAAGGAAGACAGTTATCAACTCACATAAAGTTAAACGAGTTATGCTTATCATGGTTCTCAAAAGGATTCCCAGCTTGGGATAACACCAAGGAAACTGTCACAATGGTTACACTGGATATGGTCTGGATGGCACCTGCAATATGTAGGAGACACTGCAAGGGGGCACCAATTAGACATGTGCGTTTCATTTCCATTTGTTGTTTGGATGAAATTCAATTTCCGAATGAATAAATATAGTAACAAATGTCAACGAATCCGAAAAAAGTTATAACGAAATTAACAAATGTATTTGTTTCATTCGGATAACGTCACATGTTGCTATAGTAATTTCCGGCCCATGGAGAAATGCATTTAATTTTTGAATTTGTTCGATAATTCAGAAAATAAATGGATCCAAATTTTGTTCCATTTGTTAATTCGGATGCACAGTGACAGTAGTCAGTATTGTCCAATAAGCTCATGCCTTTTCTTTTGGTGGTTTGGACTACCCTGAAAATATTTAATCCTTCCGATTCTAATCCATCCAATTCAATAATATATTGAATATATAGCAATCTTCTGGAAAAATTGTAAAATTTTTCGAATCCACCTGGATCAACAAATATACAGAACAAGTACCGCAGCTAAGAAACAAGTTCCAAAACAGAATCAGTTCAACGAGTATTACAAAACAAAATTCTTCAATGAATGAATGCATCTGAAATGAAAATTTCTGGCGTGCACATGTCTAGTGCCAATCTAAGTGCAGCAAGGTGGAGAAGTGGACACCGCACACAATAATTAGCAACTTGCAGTGTGTGGATGATTTGCATTACAGTCATTGGTTCATATGCAACTGGGAGAGGGAGGCATCCAGGATACCTTAGTGGAGTGTGGTAGTCAGGGTGACCTGGTAACCTCAGAACAAGAAACGGGAAGCGGCTTGTGTGAGTCAATGGTCACCCCGGCTACTACACTTCAGCAGAAGCTCTATCTTGGGATCCTGTATGCCTCCTACTCCCAGCTGCAGATGCACCAATAACTATAATGCATGAGATCATCCACACACTGTGAGCTGCCAATTATTGTGTGCTGTGTCCACCTCCCCACCTTGCTGCACTTAGATTGGCACCCTCTTGATGTCTATCTTCACTATTGCAGGTGCCATCCAGACCATATCCAGTGTGTCTGTTGTGACAGTTTCCATGGTGTCCCTTGCATCTGGGAATCCTTTTGAGAAGCATACTTTAAGTGAGTTGCCAATTGTCTTCTTTTAATCACAAACCAAGCAGTGCCTTATCCTGCAAACCACTTGAAGATGAGATCTTCACTTAGAGAATCCAAGGAAAGCCAGGCATAATCTATAAAATGTCACAATTTATTGTACTTGGAGTATATAAAAAGTATATAAAAAGTCACACCAATAACCACATAACACATCAACGAATCCACAATGGTGCATGCATGAAAATCCCAAACCCGCAGGGTGGAAGGTACCAATGCCCGGTGTGGCAAGGATGGAAAAGGGGGATTGCTGAGTGACCTGGGAAGTCAGCAGCGGTGACACCAGCCGCCGGGGACTCCAATACTAGCCCTGCCGGGGCCTGGAAGTGATGCAGAGTAAGGGCGGAAGCAGTCATAGGAAGGTGCCATGCTAAGGGCACCAATGATGATGGGCTGCCACTCCGTTCAGGACTGGAAGCGCTCTCGGGCTGGGACGGGAGCACAAGTCGACCCTCAGTGGTCGGTGGTGGGCATATGGACAGTGGAGGTCACATGACGCATATCGGCCAAAGGAACTAAATATGAAGGGGAAACCGGGAATTGGACCAACCCCTAACCAGTTTTCCCTGTGTTTCCTGGCTTTTCTTTTCCTCTTTTAATTAACCTACAGTGTTCACTTACGCACTTGCGTAGGGTACGAGTGGTATGACCCACATTAAGCAAATGAGATATATTGACGATGTGCTTCTCATTTGTCTCTCATTGTAACACTAACGAACTTGGGTTGAATTTCACCCACGTCATTGACCCGAATAGTCTTGTTTTTTTGGATCTAGAACTCACCCATGAGAAGGATCAAATTATCACAAGGAATTATTGTAGACCCACAGGAGGGAATTCATACCTGTTCTACACAAGTTGCCATCTCCCCTTATGGAAGAGCAATATACCCAAAAGTCAATTCCACAGAATTAAAAGGAATTGCACCAATGTTGAGGACTACATAATCCAGAGTCAAATTCTAATGGAGAAGTTTAGGGAGAAGGATTATGCTGACGATCTATTGACATGGAAGCTTTTGTAAGTGTACTAGAGGGTTCCCCCCCTCCAAAGGACCATCAGTTCATATTACACCCAACGTGAGGTTCATTACAGGATTCAGTAGTGATTTTAGAACAATTGGTCACATCATGAGGAAACATTGGCATATATTGCAATCAGACCTCAAGTTAGGCCCTCACCTACACGAAGCCCCTCAAGTTGCTTTTAGATGAGCCAGAACACTCAAGATCCGTATTGTACCTAGTAAATTAAAGGGTTTAGTTAAGAATAAATGTACTGATTATTAGATTATTTTGACAACAGGGTTGGAATTTTTCAATGTAAAAAGCCTGGCTGTCTGACATGTCAATACATCCAGCACAGGCAAACCAACTTTACTGTTCCACCCAGTTAGACATTTATGTTCTAGTGCCCTTGTAATTTGCTTTATGTGGGTCGTACCACTCGTACCCTACGCAAGCGCATAGGGCAGTGTTTCTCAACTCCAGTCCTCATGGACCCCCAACAGGTCATGTTTTCAGGATTTCCCTCAGATGAAACAGCTGTGGTAATTACTAAGGCAGTGAAACTGATCAAATCACCTGTGCAAAATAATGGAAATCCTCAAAACATGACCTGTTGGGGGTCCATGAGGACTGGAGTTGAGAAACACTGGCATAGGGGAACACAGTAGTTTAATCAAAGAAGGAAAAGATCTTCATATTGTCCCCCGCCATTTT
This sequence comes from Staurois parvus, assembly GCF_062004578.1. Lineage (NCBI taxonomy): Eukaryota > Metazoa > Chordata > Amphibia > Anura > Ranidae > Staurois > Staurois parvus. The sequence continues at coordinate 6,779,740 of NW_028317855.1, forward strand.
GCCTCCCATCGCAATAAGGGCATAGGTTCCTGTAAGGTCCTAGCTATTGAGTGTATACCGGAAGGTCCTCTCACTGAGAATGAGAGGTATACACTATTATGCAGGAGAGAAACCTTCTGGATTTACAAGCTTGGTTCCATGTCCCCTAGTGGGTTAAATGAGGCTCTTGAAGTCCATACCATTTTGTGATGTTATTTGCGTTTACTCTTGTTTTCTCCTTCTGGAGTTTTCATTTTTGTTTTATACAGCTTTATTTTTATAGGGATTTATTTTTAGCATATTTCATACCATTGTGAAACAATATTTTTTCATTTTGTGTTTTACTATTATAATTTTTATTGGTTATTGTTAGCCAGGCAACATGGGGTTAACTGGTTGGCGGTTTTCCCAATTTCTAAGTTCCGTTGGCCAATATGAGTCGTGTGACGTGACGAAGGGGCCCACCCCGAAACATGTAATCACCTGACTCTACCAGCCTGTGTCCTCCACTGTCCACATGCTGCAGATGCCCACCACCGACCACTGTCTGTGAAAATTTTATTTTGGCACACAAAATCCTCCCGCGTTAAATCTATGGAGATGGACACAGCTGAGAGAGTCGAGGAGGACTCCGAGAAATTTAAGGCACCAAGCACAGGACAATATTCAGGGCTGTCAGTGTCAGGTCCTTCAAAAAGAATGCAGCAAGCTGTCCTGGAATGATTATTTCTGGAATGGTTATTTGTGAGATGCAGAGACCCGATTCAGTGAGACAGCCCCTCTTGGATTTCTGAACCTACATGGTGCTCTGCAAATGGCTTGAATACAAGGTAAAAAAAATCTTTATCACTTAGAACTGACTGCTGCAAACAGATAAGCTTCAGATGGCCTGAGGTGACCAGGCAGGAGGCAGCATGGACTAACCAAGGTGAAACCACATTTCTTTTTCGATAAGGAACAATAGCAGGAAGGTGCTACGTAATGCTAAATGACAGGAAAAAGTGTGAAGTGTGTGCCTGTGACACAGGACTCAATTCTTTATTCTTTTAACCATTTCTGTGGAGATGCATGGAAGAAAAGGATGTAACAATGGTGCCAAATGGTAGTAATGAGCAAAGGAGTGTCTGGTGCTCAGCCCACATGTCCTACTCATTAATGGTTCTTCAGAGAATGGACCACACCAGAGTATGTCATGGCTCTGAACCTGGAAAGTTCTCTGTGGCTTATTAAAGCAGAGCTCCAGCTATTTTTTGTAAAAATGTAAAAGTGAGCAGCTACAAAAAATTTAGCTGCTGACTTTTAATAAACAGACACTTACCTGGCCCTGGATCCACCGGAGCTTACCCAAGGGGGCACTGTGTATCATCATCGGTCCACAGCACCAGCATCTTAGCTGTGGACACCCGGCTGTGACATCTTCTGGCTTCATAGCCGGGTGCCCACTGTGCATGCGAGAGCCACGCTGCGGACTGTGATTGGTCCCACAGTCTTCTGGGACCTGTGCAGTGTCCCAGAAGACTGCAGGGAGAAAGGGGGAGGGGGGGGAGGAGCGCTAATGCTCAGATGGCCTGGGTGATCCGAACGGAAGTGGATGTGGGTACCTGTCAAGATCAGAAAAAAAATGCCAACTGTGAAAGAGGAGGGGGGAGGATGCCCTTTTGGGTGGAGTTCCGCTTTAACATAGTACACAGAGGGCAAGTGCAACAAGCAGAGCCCAGTGCCTGAAGGTTACATTCCAGGCAGGCACTACAGTTATTCAGTCTAGGCAGGTTTCAGGTACATCCTCCAAAACTATTGCTGAGAATGTCCAGATCTCAAGAGCTGCATAAGGGAGACCAGCTCAAGTACTATGTAGCTTAGTCTTGTTTAAAGGAAAAAAAATATATTTAACAAAAAGAAAATGGCTTGAAAAACTTAATTTTTCTCAGTAGAGAAAAGACATTGATCCTACTATGACACTAGCAAAAAGCTGAGGCATGCTGGGAGCAGGTGGGAATATACCATGCTGGCCACTGTTTTTTGCATGCTAGTATCCAAATCCCCCTGTAGGTGGCAGTATAACCTAGATGTTTTTGAACTGTCATCCATTGAATGAAAAGGGGTATAATTTTATAGTATAAACACTATTTGCATTTTTGTAGTGTTTATATAGTTATTTTTTGCACAACTTTATTGCATGTTTAGGGGAGAGTATGGCTGGTTACATTTTCTTGAACTATAACCAAGCAAATACAAGAGAAATCACTTGTCAATATTCATTTAAAGCAAACTTTAGTTAAAATGTTTAGAATAACCAGGAACACTTTGTTGCCTTCAAACTCATGTATGAATCCTAGAAATAACAATCCAGTTAGGGAAGAAATACATGAAACAAGGTTTTCCCATCCCCATCCTTTGTAGATGTGCCCCCTATTTATACTAGTTTGTCTTTGCAGACATTATATAGGAGATTGTCAGTTTAAAATGGATGCTGGGGTTGCTAAAATTAAAGCCTAAGGGCGGCTTCACACTGCCTACTGCACTTTGGCTAAATCACAGCTAACCCATGGTTTTGTGCGAATTAGTTGCGCTTTCCTATAGACTTCTTTGAGGTCCTGTAGTTTTGGTGTGGTTTCAGAAAGCACACCAAAATTCCTGCATGCCATATCTTTGGTGTGCTGTCTGGAACTGCACCAAAACCAAGGGACATCATAGAGGTCTATGGGAAAGTGCAGCGAACTCTCACAAAACCCATGGGTTAGCTGCACTTTGCCTAAAGAGCAGTAGGACCACACCAGGCAGTGTGAAGCTGTCCTAACTTCAGCCCAGTATTTTGGCGGGGATTAAAATAAGGCTCAGACCTCTGTCTGATATTTGTCATTGTTGGTGAAAGTTTCCTAATGTTCTATCTTTAATGTGGGGAAATCTCCCCAATGGCGACAGAGGCAGTATAAAAAAAAATCTGAAAGACAGTTTTCCTCTTCTTCACTTTCCTTTTTAAATATTAGTTAAAATCTGTGCCCCTGCTGGAGAGATTTTGTGTAGTCTCTGACCATGGAGGAAGTGAGAAAAAATGTTCTAGACGAATACATAAACCTTTTCTCAGTTAGTTCAACCCCAATAATATATAGTATATTTACTTACAACATGGTTATACAGGGTTTTTTTTATTTTTTTCTTTAACTGATTTCTTCACTCTTTATGTTTTATTAAATTAAATGATGAACAAAAATGGAGGATTATCTTTTGTTAAAAAAAAAATCCCAAAAACATCATCTAGGCCCTTTTTAGCAGATGGTTGGTGATCAATTCCACAGTATTTTTATTGTGCTCTCTTCCAAAGGGACTTGCATCAGACAGAGCCAGCCAATACATTGCTCTGCCTAAAACAGTGACCCTCCCTAGCATCAGGAATTAATGCCACAGTACAGCATTTTTTTTTTAGAGAGTGTAAACATTTTTCTTGATTTATTTTTTTTCTCCTTATATAATTACTTATCTGCTTTAAATGTTCTTATATGTATTGTGGGAACTCGCTTCAAAGTGGTAGAGCTTTTCATTTAAAGCACACAGCGACTCGCTTCTTTAAGGGCCTTTTTGCCCAATTTTATTTAAACAAATGTCCCATAACATAAAGCTTCCCACGCAGGGGTATCCACCATCAAACAAAACAACGATTCAGCCTCCTGGCTTATACTCAGCTTGCTGTCTGTCTCCTGCAGACTTCTTCAAGAATTATGGCTCTTGCACACCGCTGGCCTCTAGCACACAGCTAGTCTCTAGCAGCTCCTTGCTGCTTTTGGCTTCCACCTCTCCTAGGTGGAGCCCTCCTGACTTCCAGGCAGTGACCTCCTGTCTTCCAAGTGGAGCCCTCCTGACTCCTATCTGCCGGGGTGGAGCCCTCCTGACTCCTATCTGCCGGGGTGGAGCCCTCCTGACTCCTATCTGCCGGGGTGGAGCCCTCCTGACTCCTATCTGCCGGGGTGGAGCCCTCCTGACTCCTATCTGCCGGGGTGGAGCCCAGAACCCTGGTCCTGAATCTATGAAAAGGCCCGCACACACCTGTGCAATCAGTCTCCTGGCCATTCCCAAAACCTGGTCCCAGGATTGGAGATTTCATCCCTCCCAGATCTCTTTGAAATCTCCAGGCTCCAGATCCCAAAATGGACCTTACAAACAAAGGAGGAAAGTGAAAAGCCACTTTCCTCTGCATCAAACATTTACCCTGGAGCCCCTCAACCTGCCTTGTTGAGAATCCTGGGTGACAGGTTGCCACACTGTCACAGTATATATAATTTTTTTCATTTATTAAAATGTTAAATAAAATGAAATTGAGTATTACTACAATAGTACTAATATATTGTACAGTTTAGATGACCAATGGCAAAAGTGTTGTCATTTTGAGTTAGATTATCCCTTACATTTGTAACCACCATTTCATAAACCCCATGCTTGCCTTATATAGTATATTGCTACTGAAAAAGGTTACAGTATAGCTATGGGCAAAATAAAAAATGACACATGATGCAGTCTGTCACTTACCTTAAGGCTACTTTAACACTGATCTGCGGCAAAAACGCACATTCATTTTTGCTGTGTTTTTACTGCAATTTTACCTAATTTGCGGTGCAATTTTTAAGGGACACATGACTCAAAAATTTGCATTTTTGGCGCATTTTCCATTGAATTCAAAGGGGAGGTTTTTTTACCACACCAAAATTGCGGCAAGCAGGAGTTTGATCCATTGCAGGTCCGGTGCAGTTTTTTAATGTGAAGAGTTCCTTAAGAATACATGGCCACACGTTGTTCTTCCGCTTTTTTTTATGCAAAAATGGAAGAAAAACAGATCCGTGTGAAAACAGCCTAACACAGCAGTTTGTCCCCCCTGTAACTTGGTTTTACTGCATGTTTAGCCAGTTAAATTTTTTGTAATTATTTTTATAATGCTGTTTTAACATTATTTTTCCAATTCCTGTAATAGGATGACAACACTGTTGATTGTGTTATGAAATGTATTAGCAGCCTCGCCACCCTGTGGACAGGTTAGATGTACTTGGAGCTTTTTACGTGGACGGCAAGGTTTTTTTTTTTTTTTTTTTTAATACTTATGAATAAAAACTGGCTGTTGGTGCACCCCCTGTCAGTGTTAAGTGCTATGTTTCTATCCCTGTACTGTCAGTTTTTTGGTTAGCTTGGCTTTGTGAAGGATCGTTTATTTACTGACAGGATCAGCAGATAGTAAAAAAAAAAAAACTCTTTAAGGGATGCAGAAAAACAAAACTTCTGCATTTTTGCCATTGACAGGCTACATCAAATAAGTAATTTAAACTTTGCCCATAGTTCCACTTTAAGACCCATAAATTAATCTCCTTTACTTATATAATGACAGAGAATAATGTTTTCTTTACATCCAAAAACACAGGACATTGTGCTTTTTATCTATGTTTTGTTGTTTCACATAGCTGGAAGGGCACAATATCTTCTCCAATTTGAGTTCTAGCGAGTATGAACAAGTGCTAGAAATTATCCGCAAAGCCATCATTGCCACAGACCTTGCACTGTATTTTGGAAATCGAAAGCACTTAGAGGAGCTTCATCAAACCGGCGCGCTAAATTTTAACAACCAAGCCCACAGGTAAAGAAACAAAACTGTTAACCTTTCTGTTCTCTTTGATCCCCTAAACTTGTATTACTGCATATAAAATTTTCAGTGACACTGTTATTTAAATGATTTAAATGGTATTTAAATTACTGTATTTTTCGCTCCATAAGATGCACCTGACCATAAGACGCGCCTAGGTTTTAGAGGAGAAAAACAAGAAAAAAAATATTCTGAACCAATGGACTGCAGATATAGTACAGGAAATGACCAGAGACTGCGGACACAGTACAGGAGATGACCAGAGACTGCAGACATAGTACAGGAAATGACCAGAGACTGCGGCCATAGTACAGGTGATGACCAGAGACCACGGACACAGTACACGAGATGACCAGAGACTGCGGACACAGTACAGGGGATGGCCAAGAGACTGCAGACAGTACAGGGGATGGCTAAGAGACTGCAGACAGTACAGGGGATGGCTAAGAGACTGCAGACAGTACAGGGGATGACCAAGAGACTGCAGACAGTACAGGGGATGGCCAAGAGACTGCAGACAGTAAAGGGGATGACCCAGAGACTGCAGACAGCACAGGGGACGGCCAAGAGACTGCAGACAGCACAGGGGATGGCCAAGAGACTGCAGACAGTAAAGGGGATGACCCAGAGACTGCAGACAGTACAGGATATGGCTAAGAGACTGCAGACAGTACAGGGGATGACCAAGAGACTGAAGACAGTACAGGGGATGGCCAAGAGACTGCAGACAGTAAAGGGGATGACCCAGAGACTGCAGACAGCACAGGGGATGGCCAAGAGACTGCAGACAGCACAGGGGATGGCCAAGAGACTGCAGACAGTACAGGGGATGACCAAGAGACTGCAGACAGTACAGGGGATGGCCAAGAGACTGCAGACAGTACAGGGGATGGCCAAGAGACTGCAGACAGTACAGGGGATGGCCAAGAGACTGCAGACAGTACAGGGGATGACCCAGAGACTGCAGACAGTACAGGGGATGACCAAGAGGCTGCAGACAGTACAGGGGATGACCAAGAGGCTGCAGACAGTACAGAGGATGACCAAAAGACTGCGGACCTTTTGGAGAGGGAGCTGGTACCTGAATTTGACAGGTACCCACTCTCACTTCCACGGAGTTTTCCTCCCTTTAGTGTGGGCACCCAGTTGTGACAGCCGGGTGCCCACTGCGCATGCGCGAGAAGCGCTGCACTTTGTGAATGGCCCGGCGTCTTCTGGGACCTGTCGTGTCCCAGAAGATGCTGGACCATTCACAAAGCACAGCTCTTCTTGCGCATGTGCAGTGGGCACCCGGCTGTCACAGCCGGGTGCCCACACTAAAGGTGCCAGCACCGGAAGACTGTACAGCGCTGGACCGAGGAACAGGTAAGGTCCTGCTACAGAGAAGAGCTGAGCAGCCAGCCCGGTGTTCTGACACGGTGGCGGCGGCGGCGGAAATACTGGACCAGCTGCTCCATATTCGCTCCATAAGACGCACTGACATTTTCCCCCCTTTTTTTGGGGGGGGGGGGGGGAAGTGCGTCTTATGGAGTGAAAAATACGGTACCTATCTAAAACCAATATTCCATATTCTAGAGAGTTGAATCACTCATTTTGTCTGAACTTATTGCAACAGAAATGCTTTAAGAATAGCTGTTTGTTTTTTGAATGAACTAATTGACAGAAAAGCTAACTAGCATAGCATGTTAAAGTACATGTGAACTGTGGCAAAGCAGACACATCCAAAGTCAGTCCTGTTGAGTAGTGATTAGTAAATAGGAAATGGTTTAATAGAGTTTCTGGAAACAAATGTTTGTTTTTCTTTTAATAACAAACATGTTCTATGTGTTCTTACCTGCTCTGTGCAAGGGTATTACGCAGAGCAGCCCCTTTCCTCTTCTTCTGGGGTCCCTGGATGGCGCTGTCTGCTCCTCTTCTTTTCTGAGTGACCCAGTAGCAAGCGGTGTGCTTTGGGGCACTCATGCAGGCGCACTCCCTAGTTGAGATGTGTGCATCCATAGATGCACAGAGCAAGGTTTGACCCTGCTCTATGCTCACAGAATACTGCTGCCTCTGTGTCCTGTGATTATGGGAAGAAAGGGCAGTGCCGCTGCAGACTGGCATAGTGCTTGACTGAAATAAGAGCCAGGGTAAGTGTTAAGGGGGGGAGGCTGATCAACCATGTTGTAGTATGAAAGTGAGTAGTGTGAAAATATCCTAAAATCATAATTTTTATTTCAGATACTTGTATAGCACAGACAATTTACACAGCGCTGTACATATATACACAAACACATAAACAGGTCCATATATAGTTGGACACAGGCACAATTTTAGTTTTTTTTCAGGTATTTACCAACACATATTCAAGCTATAGTTATATAATGGATAAGGTCTGAAAGTGCACACTCTAGGGTTTAATTTGAAGGAATGTACATCCAAATTGGAGGAAGAGTTTAGGAATTACAGCTCTTAAGATTAGCCATCCCCCCTTTTTCAAGGGACCAAAAGTAATTGAACAATTGAATCAAAAGCTGTTTCATGGCCAGGTGTGGGCCACTCCTTCCTTATTTCTTCAATTAAGCAGGTAAAATGTCTGGATTATGATTATATTCATTTGTCCAATTACATTTGAGCCTCTGAAAATGGAGGGACTGTGTATAAAAATGGTTGCAGTTCCCAAAATTTTTACTTGACATGTAGGTTCAACTCCTTGAAATAAAGCTCAAAGTCTGCAGTTCATTCATATGGATTGTTTCATGTTAATTTATTCTGGTGGCATACAGAGCCAAAAGTATGCAAATCGGGCCTGTGTCCAAATATATGTGGACCTAAATGTGTGTGTGTGTGTGTGTGTAAAATATATATATATATATATATATATATATATATATATATATATATATATATATGAAAATTGGATTGCTGCACATAAGAACCTTTATTGTTGAAAAATCACCATGCAAAAGGGTGATCCAAAAACATACATCATAATTGGAATCCATTATATAATTAACCACAAATTGAATGCACATCTTCTAATAAAGGTGGTGGTTTAAGAGTGAAAATTCTGTCAGGAAGAAACGTCCCCATATTAAAGATATGGAATGTAGACGTAAATACCTATTCTAAAAAGCACACACATATATATATATATATATATATAATTTATTTTATTTTTTTTTAAGGAAAACCCAAGAAGAAATGAAAAAGTGTGTATATATTATTATTATACTACAGTATTTATAAAGCGCCAATAGTTCGCTCAGCGCTGTTCATTTCAAAGGGGGACAGAACATATGACAGAACAACAACAATACAATGCAAAACCTTACATCGAGGGCCCTGCTCTTTCGAGCTTACAATCTAGGAGGGAGGGGATGGTGGCACAGGAGGAGATAGCTGTGGGGGATGGGGTGGTAGGAAGAGTGGAGGAGGTTGGCAAGTTAGCAGGGGGTGGGGTAGGCTTCCCTGAAGAGGTGGGTTTTCAGGGTGCGCCTAAAGGAGAGGAGAGTAGGTGATAATCTGATGGGTTGGGGCAGGGAGTTCCAGAGGATGGGTGACACCCTGGAGAAGTCCTGGAGGCAGGCATGGGAGGAGGAGACCAGGGAATTAGAGAGAAGGAGGTCTTATGAGGAGCGGAGTGTGTGTGCTGGGTGGTACTTGGATATTAGGTCAGTGATGTAGTTCGGGGCAGTATGGTGGACGGCTTTGTACGTCAGTGGTAGGATTTTGAATTTGATCCGTAGCGCAATCCGAAGCCAGTGGAGGGATTGGCAGAGGGGGGTGGTGCAAATGGAGCGGTTGGAAAGGTGAATGAGTCTGGCAGCTGTATTCAGGATCGACTGAAGCGGGGATAGCCAGCAGCGAGGCAGGCCAGTAAGGAGGGAGTTGCAGTAATCGAGTCGTGATATGATGAGGGAGTGGATGAGCTGTTTAGTGGTTTCTGGGGTTAGGAACGTGCGTATTTTTGCGATGTTGCGGAGGTGGAGTCTGCATGAGCTTGTTAAAGATTGGACTTGGGGCTGGAAGGATAGGTTGGAGTCCAAAATGACACCAAGTACTGTGGCCTGCGGGGCGGGTTTGATGGTGGCGTTGTTGGATGTGATGGAGAAGTCAATGGGGGGGGGGGGGGTATCCGGGCTGGGGGGAAGACAAGAAACTCTGTTTTGGAGAGGTTCAGCTTAAGGAAGTGGAGCAACATCCAGTCTGATATGTCGCTGAGTAGGTGTGTGATTCGGACAGAGACTGAGGTGATGAGGTGGGGGGTTGAGAGATAGATTTGTGTGTCGTCGGCATAGAGGTGGTAGTTGAAGCCGTGAGAGTGTATGAATTGGTCAAGGGAGGAGGTGTAGATGGAGAAGAGAAGGGGCCCGAGGACGGAGCCTTAAGGGACCCCAACAGAGAGGGGGAGTGAGGGTTAGGTGGTAGCATTATAGGTAACGCTGAAAGAGCTTGTGACAGGTAGGATGAGAGCCAGGAGAGAGCAGAATCTCTGAGGCCAAGGGAGTGTAGTTTTTTGAGGAGGAGGGGGTGGTCGACTGTGTCGAAGGCCGCAGAGAGGTCAAGGAGTAGGAGCACTGAATAGTGGCCATTAGCTTTGGCGGTTTGCAGGTCGTTGGAGAGTTTGAGTAAGGCAGTTTTGGTGGAGTGTAGGGGACGGAAGCCGGACTGTAGGGGATCGAGGAGGTTGTTGTCGTTGAGGTGAGAGCTTAGGCGGGTGTAGACTAGGCGCTGAAGGAGTTTGGATGTAAATGGGAGCAGGGAGATGGGTCTGAGGTTGTTCGGGTCATTGGGGTCCAGGGAGGGCTTTTTAAGTATGGGGGTGATGTGTGCATGTTTCAGAGGGGAGGGGAAAGCGCCGGAGGAGAGGGAGAGATTAAAGATGTGGGTGAAGGAGCGTAGGATGGAGAGGGAGGGAGGTCGTAGGAGTTGTGAGGGGATAGGGTCGAGGGGGCAGGTGGTGAGGTGGGCATCAGAGAGGATCTTGGAGACTTCCTCGATGGTAGTAAGGTCAAAGGTGCGGAGTGTTGGGGGGTTTCAGTATGAGGAATGTAGGGTGGGGTGGAAGTGGAGGTCAGAGCAGTGGTGGGGCTGTGGAAGAGGGGTGATGAGGGGGTAGCTGAGTGAGGGGGAACGGGGTTGGAGGGAGTTTGAGCAGCGACGAAGTCCCTGCGGGTTATGTCAAGGGAGAGGGGGGATGAGGGGGTAGCTGTGTGAGAGGGGACGGGTTGAGAGGGCGTGTGAGTTGCGGCGATGTCCTTGCGAATTGTGTCAATCTTGTTTTTGAAGTGATTGGCAATCTCAAGGGCGGTGAGTGAGGTGTTGGGTGGAGGTGGGGGTGGCAAGAGTAGAGAGTTGAAGGTGGAGAAGAGTCGGCGAGGATTGGAGGAGAGGGCCTTGATGAGGGTCAGGAAGTAGACTTGTTTGGCTGCGTGGAGGAAGGAGGTGTAGGTATGGAAAGCAGATTTGTAGTGGGTGAAGGCTTGTTGGGATTTGGTTTTGGGCCATAGTCGCTCCAGGGCACGACTGTGTCGTTTGAGGGTTTTGGTGTGATCAGTCTGCCAGGGCTGGAGCGGTCAGGGTCTGATGTTGCGTGTGGATAAAGGCACTAGTGAGTCAAGGGCTGTTGACAGTGCGTTGTTGTAGGCAGTCATAGCCAAGTCGGGGCAGGACAGGGGGAGGATGCTGTCATGGAGTTGATCAGCTGCAGAGTGGAGGGGGGCAGGGTTAAGGTTGCGGAGGTTACGGCTGGTAGTAGTGTGACATTTGGAGGGGTAGGCGTTGGAGGATGAGGAGATAGAGAAGGTAATCAGGTTGTGGTCAGAGAGAGGGAAGGGGGTGTTAGTGAGGTTGTGGGGAGCGCAGCGGATGCAGAAGACAAGATCAAGGATATTACCGTCGGAGTGGGTGGTGGATTGTATGCACTGTGCAAGTGCAAAGGAGGAGGTTAAGTGGAGGAGATGGGATGTGGCCGGGTTGTCGAGGTTGACAGGGATGTTGAAATCCCCAAGGATGATGGTGGGTAACTCAGAGGAGAGGAAGAAGGGTAGCCAGGAGGAAAAGTCATCCAGGAAGTGGGATATGGATCCAGGAGGCCGGTATATCACAGCAATTTTCAGGGGGGTTGGGGAGAATAGTTAGACGCAGTGGACCTCAGAGGAGGAGAAGGATAGAGAGGGGGGGGTTTGGGAGGACTCGGAAGGTGCTCTGCGGTGACAGGAGCAGACCAACCCCACCACCTTTACGACCGTTGGGCCTGGTTGACTGGGTCCAGGTGAGACCTCTGTAGGAGAGTGCAGCAGGGGGGGGTAGAGTCAGTGGCCTGGATCCAGGTTTCCGTAATCGCTAGGAGGTTGAGGGAGCGGGAAACAAAGAGGTCGTGGATGGCGGTAAGCTTGTTGCACACCGATCAGGCGTTCAGGAGTGCACATGAAAACGGGGGAGATTTTAGGGAGCAGGGGGACAGATACTAAGTTGCGGGGGTTGCGGCAGGACGTGGAGGCGGGAGGGTGTGGTGTGGGTGAGGGAGGTGGTGGAGGGTCAGGATTCAGGGAGATGTCCCCCGTGGTTAGGAGGAGGAGAAGGGTGAGAAAGGTGGCATGGGAGTGGGATGTGCAGGAGCATGAGAAACTACTAGTGGAGGTGTTCGGGTCAGTGGGAGAGTGGAGTAATAGGAGGAGGTGGTGGATGCCGTAGAGGGGTGAAGGAAGCAGAGAGGACACAATATACAATTGTTTGGGAGGAGCAGAGGGATATAGTGAATGGATTTTGGGAACGGAGGAGAGGAAAATGAGGAGGAGGAGTGGAAGAGGCATTTTGGGGAGCTGCCCGGGAGGGCGGATAGGAGTGGTGGGAGGCTTGGTTGTCGATAGTCCAGCGGGCAGAGGCGTATCTCGTCGATATGTCTTCTGGTGGCTGGAGTTTAGGGGAGAAGGGGGAGGGGATCAGGTGTGGATGGACGGTTTCCAGGGGTGCTTGAGTGGTGAAAGTCTGGGGTGCAGAGGGGTCTCTCGGTGTGGTGGCTTTCAACAAGGGTTCAAGTCTTTAGGTCAAGTTGAGCCGGGGGTTGGTATGAGTGGAGGTGCTGAAGGCCCAGCGTCTGGAGGTGGAGTGGGCTAGGTGTTTGTAGGCACAGTAGGGCCTGGCGTCAGTGGGTGTTGTGGGCCAGTGCATGTGGATGCTGTGGGCCAGCAACTGAGGGTGCTAAGGGGCCTGGCGTCAGTGGGTGCAGGAGGCTGCATGGCAGGCTCGCCTCTGCCGGATTGGACGGGGCTTGGGGCTGTGCGGTGGCAGGGGCACAGCTGTGTGATACACAGTGAGGAGCAGGGAAGCAGATCTGGTAGTGGTCAGCAGTCCTGGTGTTTGGGTCAGCAGGAGGTGATGACAGCAGTAGTAGGGAGATGATAGCAATGAGGGGGAGATGTACAAGTTTTGGGGTGGAGCAGAGGGGTAAAGAAATGAGATTTGGGAACAGAGGATAGTAATATGGAAAGGAGAAGAGGGGACATATTATAAAGGTACGCAGAGTCGGACTCAGGCATGTAAGAGATGTTTCCCAGGGTGTGTGCTTGCAGTCTGTCCAGCGTGCAGTAGAGTTTCTTGCTGTTGTTGTGTCTTCCTGCTGCTTAAGTTATCCTGCTTTAGTTTGAGTGCTGCTGTGTTTAACTGCTTAGCACTCCATCAACGCAGCACTCACTCAATGCAGCACCCCCATCAGAGACTGTGCCCCCCATCATATATATATCTAAATACACACGTATATACACACATATATATATACAAAAGCCACAAAATAAAAAAAACAAAATTATTTTAAAGAAATAAATACAGATCAAATCAGAATTTAACCCTATAGGGGTTAATGTAAGCAAACGATGGATCCATTGAACCTCCTGTTGTCTAAGTTGCAATTCCCTGTTACCTCCATGTCTATTTCTACGAATTCCATCAATGACCATAAATCAAGAAAGTTGAGAAACCGTATGACCCTTTTCTGCAAAATGTCTTGGTAGCGGTAACTTAGTGAGTTTATCTCTAATAGAGTATTTATGTCTAGCTATTCTATTCTTTACCTTTTGGGTGGTCTCGCCAATATATAACAAGCCACATGAACATTTTATCATGAACCACAAATGATGACTGACAGGTATTGTGTTCCTTGATGGATTTATTGTAACCTAAATGAGGATGAGAGATTTTCCCTTTTATTGTTACATTGTATACAACTGAGACACGGATAAGAGCCAAAGTTACGAGGACCCAAAAAGGTTAAAGGAAAAAAAAGGTGGATTATATTCACCTGATCTTACTAACCTATCATGTAATGTCCTTTCCCTGCGATAAGAAGGTAATGGAGGGAAATTAAATTCTGGTATAGAGGGATAATTAGTACTCAAAATTGACCAATGTTTTTTAATTATATTTACATCATCAATGAATCTGATTTATTGATGATGTATCTGATTGATGAATCTGATTTATTGATGATGTCTTTGCAGTATGGATGGGTGACTTAGAATCCTTATCCTTGTTTACTACTTATTTGAATTGTTTAATACCAGGACTTAAGTTTATTATTGTCAATGAGCATGGAAATTTCTTTTTTGGATACTCTTTTGAGAACATGTAATGAGCATACTGTTAGTGATTTATACATTAAGCCTACAATCAAAACCAGTTGTTATTTTCTAGTTTTCTTCCCCCTGGGGTTTTCAAATCTATACCCCGTAGCCAATTAACCCGTGTTTCTAGGATTGTCCGTGACCCACAGGGTTAGGGAGATTAGACTCAATGAGATGGAAGACCGGCTCTGTTTACTAGGGTTATCCCACTGATCTAGTTAAAAAAGAAACGGATACTTTGTCTCGACAGAAAAACAGATGGTTTAATTCCTGCAGACTGCCTTTCATCTCTCAGTTTCATCCTTACTCAAATCGGGTTTTAAATATAATTACCGTATTTTCCGGCGTATAAGACGACTTTTCAACCCCTGAAAATCTTCTGAAAAGTCGGGGGTCGTCTTATACGCCGGTGCGAGCCGGTGTCAGGGCGGCACTTTTTCGAGGGGCGGCGCGGCACCGCCCCCCCTCCTCCTCCAACGGACATTAAGTACAGGGGTGGACAGAGGGGCTGCTGTACCTTACCTGGCTCCGGTCCCACGACGATCCAGTCCAGGAAGCGCGGCTGCTCCTTCTTTCAGTTCGGCCGCTCGATGGTCACGCGGCCGCTCGGCTCCGCCTCCTCACCGTTGATTGGGCGCCAGCACTGGAAAGGCACACAGGCGACCAATCACCGGCGAGGAGGTGGAGCCAAGCGGCCCCGCGAAAATCGAGCGGCCGCACTGGAAGAAGGAGCAGCCGCTCCTCTCCCCCTCTGACACCAACGATGAGGCACTGTTCCTCCTCCACACTGACACCAACGATGAGGCACTGTTCCTCCTCCACACTGACACCAACGATGAGGCACTGTTCCTCCTCCACTGACACCAACGATGAGGCATTGTTCCTCCCCCACTGACACCAACGATGGGGCACTGTTCTCCCCACTGATACCAATGATGGGGCACTATTCCTCCTCCCCACTGACACCAATGATGGGGCACTATTCCTCCCCCACTGACACCAACGATGGGGCACTATTCCCCCCCCCACTGATACCAATGATGGGGCACTATTCTCCCCACTGATACCAACGATGGGGCACTATTCTCCCCACTGATACCAACGATGGGGCACTATTCTCCCCACTGACACCAACGATGGGGCACTATTCCTCCCCCACTGACACCAACGATGGGGCACTATTCCTCCCCCACTGACACCAACGATGGGGCACTATTCCTCCCCCACTGACACCAACGATGGGGCACTATTCCTCCCCCACTGACACCAACGATGGGGCACTATTCCTCCCCCACTGACACCAACGATGGGGCACTATTCCTCCCCCACTGACACCAACGATGGGGCACTATTCCTCCCCCACTGACACCAACGATGGGGCACTATTCCTCCCCCACTGACACCAACGATGGGGCACTATTCCTCCCCCACTGACACCAACGATGGGGCACTATTCCTCCCCCACTGACACCAACGATGGGGCACTATTCCTCCCCCACTGACACCAACGATGGGGCACTATTCCTCCCCCACTGACACCAACGATGGGGCACTATTCCTCCCCCACTGACACCAACGATGGGGCACTATTCCTCCCCCACTGACACCAACGATGGGGCACTATTCCTCCCCCACTGACACCAACGATGGGGCACTATTCCTCCCCCACTGACACCAACGATGGGGCACTATTCCTCCCCCACTGACACCAACGATGGGGCACTATTCCCCCCCCCACTGATACCAATGATGGGGCACTATTCCTCCCCCACTGACACCAATGATGGGGCACTGTTCTCCCCACTGATACCAATGATGGGGCACTATTCCTCCCCCACTGACACCAATGATGGGGCACTATTCCTCCCCCACTGACACCAATGATGGGGCACTATTCCTTCCACTGACACCAATGATGGGGCGCAATTCCTCCCACTGACACCAATGATGGGGCGCAATTCCTCCCACTGATACCAATGATGGGGCGCTATTCCTCCCACTGACACCAATGATGGGGCGCAATTCCTGCCACTGATACCAATGATGGGGCGCTATTCCTCCCACTGACACCAATGATGGGGCGCTATTCCTCCCACTGACACCAATGATGGGGCGCTATTCCTCCCACTGATACCAATGATGGGGCGCTATTCCTCCCCCTGATACCAATGATGGGGCGCTATTCCTCCCCCTGATACCAATGATGGGGCGCTATTCCTCCCACTGATACCAATGATGGGCCGCTATTCCTCTCACTGACACCAATGATGGAGCACTATTCCTCCCACTGACACCAATGATGGGACACTATTCCTCCCACTGACACCACCAATGATGGGGCACTATTCCTCCCACTGACTAATGATGGGGCACTATTCCTCCCACTGACTAATGATGGGGCACTATTCCTCACACACTGACACTAATGATGGGGCACCATCATTGGTGTCAGTGGGAGGAATAGTGTCCCATCATTGGTATCAGTGGGAGGAATAGTGCCCCATCATTGGTGTCAGTGGGAGGAGTAGTGCCTCATCATTGGTGTCAGTGGGAGGAATAGCACCCCATCATTGGAATACCATACTGAAATACCATACCATATTGAAATCAAATCTGATGTTTTTTCATTTTTATTTGGTGTGCGTTGGAAGAGGGGTAGTCTTATAAGGCGAGTATAGCTCAAACCCTATATTTTAACAGGAAAAGTAGGGGGTCGTCTTATACGCCGGAAAATACGGTAAAAAAACTTTGGTCAATTTTGAGTACTAATTATCCCTCTATACCAGAATTTAATCTCCCTCCGTTACCTTCTTATTGCCAGGGAAGGACATTACATGATAGGTTTGTAAGATCAGATCAATATAATCCACCTTTATTTCCTTTAACCTTTTTGGAACCTCGTAACTTTGGCTCTTATCAGTGTCTCAGTTGTATACAATGTAACAATATGATAAAGGGAAAATCTTTCTCTCATCCTCATTTAGGTTACGATATATCAATCAAGGAACACTATACCTGACAGTCATCATTTGTGGTTTATATGATAAAATGTCAATGTGGTTTGTTATATATTGGCAAGACCACCCAAAAGGTAAAGGATAGAATAGCTAGACATAAATACTTTCTTAGAGATAAACTCACTAAGTTACCGCTAGCGAGACATTTTGTGGAAAAGGGTCATACAGTTTCTCAACTCAGATTTATGGTCATTGCTGGAATTCCTAGAAATAGACGTGGAGCTAATAGGGAATTACAGCGGGAGGTTCAGTGGATCCATCGTTTTGATACATTAACCCCTAAAGGGTTAAATTCGGATTTTGATCTGTATTTATTTAAAATAATTCTTTTGTGGTTTTTTTATCTTTTGGCTTTTGTATATACGTGTGTGTGTGTGTGTGTGTGTGTGTGTGTGTGTACATATGTACTTTTTTAATTTTTTCTTGGTTTTCCCTTAATATATATATACCCTGTATGTGCTTTTTAAAATAGGTATTTGTCTACATTCCACATCTTGGGAATATGGGGGCGTTTCTTAACAGAATTTTCACTCTTAAACCACCACCTTTATTAGAAGATGTTCATCTGCTGTGCATTCAATTTGTGGTTAATTATATAATTGATTCCAATTATGTATGTATATATTGATCTAAGTAGCATTTTGTATTTCAATATGTGTTGTGAGCTGAAGAAGGGCACTAACATAATAGCCCGAAACTGTTTGTTGAACACTATGATGTATGGCTTTGTCCATTTTTTTGGATCACCCTTTTGCATGGTGATTTTTCAACAATAAAAGTCTTTATGTGCAGCAGTCCAATGTTCTTTTTTCTATATATGGCCTTTGGGAGGGCCTGATTGCTATGCACTGTGATTGATCATCGTTGTCCACTCTACCCATATTACTGCCAGATATAGATATATATATATATATATATATATGGGCAGGGTTGCCTTTGTGACCCCTCAAGCTCCGCCCATGTAGCTAGATTGTAAGCTCGAAAGAGCAGGGCCCTCAAACCCCTCGTGTGTTGTATTGTTTCTGTCTTGTCTCATGTTCTTTCCCCCTTGCTATTGTACAGCGCTGAGCAAACCCTTTGGCGCTACATAAATACTGTATAATAATAGTAGAATTGTGAGCAAGAATGTTACAATGTAAAACGTTTATCAGCATTTGTAGTCTGCAGTCCCAGCACTTAGCTCATGCCCAGGTAGGTTATGCTAGGCTGAAGTGGTACAGTACAGTAGACGGGCAGAGAAAGGGCACTGCATAGAGGGTGGTGCAGTCCTTGGCATAGACTGGTAGCTGCCTTGTACATCACAGACCTGTCCGCCCCCTCCCATCCCTGGCTCACCTGCACCCAGAGATTTCTCTTCTCTCCTGGCACCGCTTGGGCATTCAGCAGGCACCGGCGGTCTAGACCGTGTGGCGGTAGATGAGAGAGGAGACAATGTAACACTGAATGGCAGAGGGACTTTCAGAGCTGCTGAGGAAATTCCTCCTTTACTCACATAAAGGGGCTGAGGAGAGATACTGGATGGAGGGATGAAAGGAGAGGTACTAGATGGACTCCAGCGACACAAAACTTAATATGACAAGAAGGCTGCACAGGTCCCTTGGAGAATGGACTGGGTTGCCATTGTACCCCCTGTGACCCCTCAAGCTCCGCCCATGCTAGTGCTGCTAGACAGAAGTGCTGACCTTAGCCACAATGCCACCCTTATGCCCTTATGAAAGAGAAAAAGGTTAATTTGTGTAGCCAACAAATAGCTTGCTATGGGGGAACTCGTGGGGGGAAGGAACTAGGAACGCCAGCAAGGGACCCGAGAAGAGAAAGACCGGGGCTGCTCTGTGCAAAAACAGTCACCTGAAAGTGGCGGCATACCCTCTATCCTGTGATATACGCCAAGTACTTTCAAATGACAATCATCAAGTCATCGGATGTACGGAGAACTTTCATACAAACACTTGTACGAAAATCTACTGGTGTATTGCCAGCTTTAAGAACAAGGCCATGGAGTTGGTATAAGGGGTCCAGCATTTAGCAATAGATTTGTAGGGAGAACAGTATGTTGATTTAGTTGCTGGTATTGACAATTATGTCTATGGATACAGAATGATGAAATAATTGATGGCAAGCACAACTTGTGTAATGATCATGATCCTGTGGCCGGGAATTCCAGTGATTTGAAGAGAAGACATCTGAGGAGGATAGAGTGAGCCCCGATTCACATATATGCAAATTGGATGCATTTTGAACCACATCTGATTTGCAGGACATGAACCTAAAGGCTTTTCTATGGAGCCAGTTCATGTATGTGTTTTCACTCCAGTTCAGATGCAATTTTCAGTATCATACACTTTAACAATTTGCATGGGATTCACACCTGAGCTGCTGAACGTAGTCGCACCAGATGGGGCTTGAGATTCTGCTGCAAACTGGCCCCACACATATGTGAACCAAGGCTCAGAGATGAAACTTTGATGAGATACCACAGAAAAGGCCAAAATTGCTGGTCGCCAGTACAGCTAATTTTGTGAGCAGCTTTAGCACTAGTCATGCTGCCAGTACCTCCTAGGATGCTGACCATATGGGCGGTGTCTTTTGGGTTTTTTTTTATTGTGAATGCATGTCCAAAATAAAGCTATAAAGGAAACAGGCCAACCAGCTGCAAAACTATTAAACTGGTAAAGCAAAACACTTTTCCCTATAATGTGATTTAAACATTATGTAAAGACATTAATAACCTCGGGTACAAGGTGTAGGGTGCTTCCTGCCACAAATGAAGATCTTTAAAGTCCTATTAAACCTAATTTTGGGAGTAAAACTGTAAAAGAGGTGAAACTTCAGCGCCTAATGCTTCTTGGTGTTTAAGATGCCCGCAATACCCAGTGGTTTCATTTACTGCCATCTGTGTCACTATAGAAGTGAAAAGTATATGATGAAAAGTGACTAAGGTGAACCTCTGTTCACTTTGAATAACCAAACAAAATTTTGCCAGTATGTTTGGTTGCTTAAAGTGAACATTTAATTTTATTTACTAAAATCAGCATTTACATGTAAATTAAGCACCTTACTCAGTGTGTGCAGCAACCATAAAGTCCACATAACAGGTGTGGCGGGGTGTCATAGGTGTCACTGGTTTCATTTCAGAGCTGCTATGCCCAGGTTTTCACTTGATTTCCAATCCATGTTTGAAAATGACTGACTGAAGCAAGGACATTTTGTGTTCCTTCTAAACTGACACATTTGATCATAAAATCCAACTGTGCATGAAAACGATTACCATTGTTTACTGCAAAACTACTCACTGAAACATTTTCAGATAAAAATAAAATACAGAAACCTCTCTATCCCTGCTTAGTACTTCACAATATTTGTCTGTCTGCATATTTGGTTATTTCATTAAGTTGATTATTAAGAAATTAGCACAAAACTGGTATACTCCTTTTGTTCATTGCATACAGACCTGTATGTGCATTTATTCATTGTTTTTCTTTTCAGTTGCTCTATGTTTTGTGTGTTGTGAGATATATTAAAGATGAGTGAAATATAGAGGCTGCCATTGCTGACCTTTACTTCTGAAGATGCTCGTTGGCTGGTTGTCATGTTAGTTGTTTTGCCTCAACGCTTTTAGTCACGGCCCAGACCAAGTAAGAATGAAGAATTATGAATTTTTGTAACTTTATTTGCCACATACTTGTTTCTGGAACGTGATGTGTGATGCAATTAAACCACGACACAGCCATGCAACTAGCTTTTTCAGAAGAAGGTCAGCAGTAGTAGCTTACATATTTCACTCTAGCAGATGTACCTAAATTTAATAAATATTCCTTCTTATTTACATTTTTCTTCAGAGATCGCATGATTGGGTTAATGATGACTGCATGTGATCTTTGCTCTGTAACAAAGTTATGGCCTGTGACCAGACTCATTGCTGATGACATATATGCTGAATTCTGGGCAGAGGTATGTTTTATGAATTTTATTTTACATATAGAAAACAACTCTCTCCTGCTCTTGTTTGTCTCAAGTTAACAGTAGACAATGGGGTGAAATTTAATAACGCAATGAGCAACTGCAAACTGCCACAACTATTAAGATAACAGTATAAGCTGTAATCAGCAGGGCCCTCTCCATTTCTCTTGTGTTGTATTGTAACAGTACTGTCTCCCTCCATTTTGTAACACACTGCACAAACCATTAGTACTATATAAATTATGTAGAACTATAATACATAAGTGAGGTAAGTGCATGTTATTCATTTTTTTTTTATTTCATTTATTTTTTTCTTTATCATCAACAAATACCAGCAAGCTGTACATACAATTCTCGCCACGCAGGGCTTCACAAAAGAGGAAACACAAAACACCCACACACATACATGTTGTTCTAATTTTTTTTTTTCTTTACAACAAAGTCTGTTTGAAATATACCTGGCATAGTAGATCTGTTTAATTTAAATTTGTTTATTTTGTTAAACCTCATCCTCCACTTTTTTGTAAATTATTGAAAATATTTTTTGCTGCAGCAAGGCTGTGAGAAATAATAAAAAAAAAAAAAAATTACATACCAAAAGCCAGTATTTATATTTGGCATAACTATGATATTGAGTATTGTATTACCTATACAAACTAAATATAGTAACAAAGTCTTTCATTGAAATATTTTGTTAGGACTTTGTTTAATTTTATTATATTCTATTGTATATCCACAGTCATTGCAATCACCAAGCACCAGTGTAAGGTTTTTGCCCACCAAAGAAAGGAAACACTTCTCCACTGACAGTAAATATAAGGGGCCATTTATCCACTCACAAGTGCAAGGGACTTTCTCTACTGGCCCCTGGTGTGAGGGAATGTGTCTGCACTGGCCATCGGTGTAAGGGGTTTAGTCTCCTGGCCACCAGTGTACACATCTCTGCTGGTCACTGTTAGGGGTTACACAGGTGTAAGGGTCCTGTGTGTGCGTGTTAAGATAGATGAGCTGTTCAGACTCCATTCACTTATTTTTTCATGATGATCATCTTATATATTATCAGTTCACAAAGAAAATTATCTTGTAGATGTTAAATATTTTTTTCTCACTAAGGCTACATTCCACGTATTTTTTTGTTACTTTCAATAGTTCAATTAGGCTGAGCTGGCCTAAACAAACTATTTTCATTACTAAGTGATTCAGCCACTCTGTGTACTACACTATATACCGTATACCTGTCTGCTTAAGAAACAAACTCGAGGGCGTGGCATGATGTGCCATGTGAGCGGACGTTTCCTACAGTAGCTGCGGGCTATCCTCCACAATCCTGCTCCATCCTGATCTCCCATGTGGGCAAGACGGCTCTTTTTTACCCCTAGCTTGTTGGGGCACATCCTGGCCTCCCTGACTGATGGTTTGGTGATGAGCCTTGGCGCCCGCACTTGCCAAGATAGTCGGCGCTCCACGCTCATCCCCAGCCTCCACTCCGGAGTTGTTTGGGGGACCGCTGGAGGCCTCTCCGCCTCCTCGCCTGTTGCTCTGGATCCACCACTGCTGCTCTCTCAGACTTCCCCCAGTGACAATGGTGTTGAGGCGGAGCCCACCCTGTCGGATGTTCTGGCTATTATCAAGGTAAATCACTCTGATCTGATGGGGAAGGTAGAAAAGCTCAAACTTGATTTTACTCTTATGCACCAGGAAATGCATAAAGTCAGGGAACGGGTGTCTGCTACAGAGAAGTGCATTAGTGATTTGGAAGACATGCTTAACCCTCTCCTGCCTAAAGTTAATTTGTATGGGGGTAAAGTTAAATCTCTGGAGGATAAGGTGGATGACTTTGAAAATTGCCACTGCAGGAATAACTTGCGGTTGGTGGACCTGCCCGAGAAAGTGGAGGGGTCTGATCCGGTGGCCTTTCTGGAGAGTTGGCTGGAACAGGAATTTGGCCATGCCTGCTTGTCTACCTACTTTGTAATTGAGAAAGCCCATAGAGTCCCAAGTAGGCCTCGCCCTGAGGGTAGCCCCCCTCGCACCATGGTGATTCGCCTTCTAAACTACAGGGGCAGGGATTCGATTCTTCGTGCTGCTCTTCTGAAAGGGAGCCTTTGCATCAACAATGCTGCGGTGTCTCTCTTCCCTGATTATTCTACGATGGTTTGCAACCTCAGGGCCAAATACCAGCATGTCAAGCAGAAACTACATGAACATGGACTGTCCTACTCTATGCTCTTTCCTGCTACTCTACATGTGGTACATCAGGATGAAGTACACTTTTTTCAGAAACCTGACATGGTCATCCCATGGTTTGAGGCCCTGCCGCACCCCCCTAGATCTACTTCTTCTTCTCCGGTACCTTGATGGTCCTGTTGCAGTGTCTACAAGCAAGTTGTTGTACTACCTTCTTTCTTGTCCTCTTGGCTGGGCGGTCTCTATTATTATTTCCCTGCAAGGAGGTTTTTTTAGCCTGTTGGTTGGCTGCTGATGTATGGTTTTTCTTTTGCTTAACATTCCAGCTTGACTGGTTCTGTTTTCTTATTTGATCATTTTTGGTCCTTTTTGACCACCATGGGACCTCGGGTTATGTTTCCCGTGCCTGTACTCGGTTTTAAGATTAAGCTTACTCCTTTTTTTTTTTGGAGTTGGGCAGGGGCTTTGGTTATTGCTTGTTTGTTTTCCTGTAAAAAAAAAAAATTTGTTGGGTTGTTTGTGGTGTGGCTGGTTTGATTTGTGTGATTGTAAACCATTTCCCCCTAGTGGTATCGCAGTCAACGGGGTTTGCGGCTGGTCCTGGGCCCCTGTTACCCTTCCACCTAGTTACCATATTTCAATTTTGACCAATGTCTTCTGTTACGTTCTTGTCCTGGAATGTCTGTGAAATGAACTCTAAATTCAAAAAGGCCTCTGTTTTTGAGCTCCTTAAGTCCCATCATCCTCATGTCTTATGCCTCCAAGAGACTCATCTCATGAGCTCCAAAATTCTTTCCCTTAAGAAACCTTGGGTACTACATGGATACCACTCTACCTATTCGAATTATGCATGTGGAGTGTCTGTTGATTTGTAAGGGCCTCCCTTTTTCCTGTGATCAGGTGATCATTGACCCCAAATGTCAATATGTTCTTTTATTATGTTCAATACATGGTGTCCCGTTGATCCTCTTAGCTGTTTACTTTTCCCCTCCTGTCACGGTTGCGATATTTACTGACTTGAGTGTACGATTGTCTTCACTGCCTTTGTTTGCTACTGTTATTATTACTGTTATTATTAAGGGACTCCAATTCGGTCCTGGATCCTACATTGGACTGCTTGAGGCCCCTCTCTTTTGATTCTAAGTTGTTTGGGCAGTGGTGTGACTCTTTTCACTATATTGATATTTGGCGTTGGAAATTCCCTACGGCCAGGCTGTATTCTTGTCAATCCAAACCATATTGTGCTCCTTCCAGGTTGGATTATGCTTTGGCTTCACCTGTGGTGCTACCTTGGGTGCTCTCTATTTCGTATGTTCCTCAGACCATTTCGGATCACTCTCTGCTGCAGTTAGAACTGCAATTGGGCCATAAACCTGCTTTTCGCTCCTGGAGGCTCAGTCTTCTATGGATCTCTATTCCTTGAATTTCAGGGACCCATTCATACTGAAATGCTTAATTATTGGGCTACTAATAAACACTCTTCTTCCTCGGGCTGTCAGTGGGACGCCTTTAAGGCGGTAATTCGGGGGTCCTACAGTATATTTCCAATATTGTTCGTTACTGTTAGGTCACTAGGACTACCCAACGGCAGCTTGAGGCCCTCTTGTCTTCTGCACGTTGTCATTATACCTCTTTCCCCTCGCCAGAGTCTCGGGGTGCTTTAATCAATGCTCATCGTGCCCTACAGCTCCATCTGGTTGATTTAACTCGTAAACAACAACTTTATCGGCTGGGTTGCTTGATCATAGTGGGAAGAATGGTAAGTTTTTGGCGTATCTCTCCTGCACGGAGGTTGCTGATAGCTCTATACCCGAAATTCGATTGTCTGATAGCATAATTTCCTCTGACCCGATTGTTATTAATTGGACTTTTGCTGATTTTTGCGAAACGTTATATTCAGATGTTGGAGCTCCAACTGAGGACTCCTTTGTAGGTTTTATTGCTTCTCTTGAATTTCCCATCTTGAGTGAATTAGACAGTTCCATCCTTGATGCACCCTTAACAGTGGAAGAAATATTGGCAGCGGTTTGTTCCTGCCTTCCAATAAGACACCGGGTCTAGATGGGTTGCCTTCTGAATGGTATAGCACATACAGGGAGGATCTGGCTACGCGTTTACATAATCTTTTTAATTCAGCTTTTGAGGATAGATTACTTCCAGATTCTATGAATGAAACTCTCATAATATTAATACCCAAGCCTGATAAGGACTTGTTACAGTGTGGGTTGTATCGTCTAATTTCATTGCTTTCATAGTGATGTTTAAATTGGCTAAACTTCTTGCCACCTGTTTGCAGAGAGTGATCTTGACATTGGTGCACCCCGATCAGTCTGGATTCATGCCTGAAAAGAGCACTTTTGATAATATACAACGTCTATATTTACATATACATAGAGCTGCTGTTGAGGGGCGGAGTGGGTTGGTGTTATTCTTGGATGTGCAAAAGGCCTTTGACACAGTTTGCTGGCCTTTTATTATGGGAAGCCATGTCCCAGATGGGGTTCGGTTCCAAATTTATACACTGGGTTCAACTGCTGTATGCCAAACCCAGGGCTCGGGTCTGTACTAACAGGGATGTGTCTTCGGCCCTCCCCTTGTGTAGGGGCACGAGACAAGGGTGCCCCCTCTCGCCCCTCCTGTTTGCTCTGGCCGTTGAGCCCTTGGCTGTGGCAGTTTGTCAGGCGGTGGCGATCAAGGGCATTTGTGTTGGTTTGCTAGAGGGGAAAATGTCATTATATGCTGATAATGCCCTGGTATATTTGGATGGCTCCGCTGAATCATTCTCTAGTCTGATGTGTGTGGTGGAGAAATTTGGAGAGGTTTCGGGTCTTCAGGTTGGTTGGGACAAATCGTTGGCGTTTCCTATTGGCCCTATAGTTCTGTATGACTTTTTGTCCAAAACAAAATTGCAAATTTCACGTCAATTTTGTTATTTGGGTATCCAAATTCATTCTGAACTTTCCACTTTTGAATCGCTAAATGTTGCACCCCTTGTTATGCGTATGGAGACTAGACTTTGTACTTTGCCTCTCAATTTGATTGGTAGAATTAATATTTTCAAAATGGTATACTTACACAAATTTTTGTATGTTTTTAGGGCCTCGACAGTTTTTCTCCCTAGATAGATATTTAACAAACTGGATTCGATTTTGTACTCTTTTCTTTGGGGTGGGTTTCACCCACAGTTTGCCAGGGCCTTGCTAAAGGCATCTAAGGCGGATGGGGGTCTGGCTTGTCCTAACCTCCGTTATTATTTTATTGCCTCCCAGCTGGCTTACGTGTACGATTGGTTCCTCTCCTACTTCCTCCACTGCTTTTCTCTCTGCCCAGTTTGGCTCTCTTGCTTCTCTTCCAGATACTCTTTATAGGTTGGTTACTTCCCATTACTTCCTTTACTCTCCGATAGACACTAGTTGGCTGGCTTGGTGGGAGAGAAGCAAGTTGTTATCTCTATCTCCTGGTGTATCGCCTCGGATTCCTTTGTGGTACAATCCGAGTGTCCCTGAGCTTCTAAACCACCCTGATTTGGGGTGGTGGAGTTGTCTTGGGGTCACTCATCTTTCCCACATTTTGTTGATGGTTGTTTTCTGTCCATTAAGAATTTTAAAACTCGTTATAGTGTGATTAATCCAATTTTTCTACAAATCTTTATTATTACAGCATGCTTTACGGCTTAAGTTTGGTACTTTAGTCCTTGAACTTTCCACTTTGGGGGGCTGATGCTGGACCCTGATGTGATGAAGCTGGTTACTACCTTTTATGCCCGCCTCCAGGAGGCCTGGACTAACCACTTTCAAATTGCTCTTCATAAGTGGGAGGCGATTCTTCCTGGTCTCCCTGGGAGGGTTGGGAGGAGGTGGAGGAGGTCTGTTTTCAATATCTTATTAGTGCTGCTGACAGGTTTATTCAATTCAAATTCATACATCATCTTCACTATACCCCAGTACGGCTGGCTCGTGTGGGCTTTGGACCAACGTCCTCGTGTCCCCGTTGTGGCCTTGAGGGTATTGGTCTGTTGCACATGTTTTGGACCTGTCCAGGCCTTGCTTCATATTGGCAGGACTTTTTTTTTTTTCTTTTTTCATTCGAGGATATGGATACGTTTGCTTCTAATTTTTGCTAGAAAACTTGTTTTATTGAATTGGAAGGGTGATACCCCACCCTCTATACACCGATTTTATCGCATGGTTAACCTGGTGCTGCCTCAATATAAGCTGATCTATAAAGAACGGGGCTGTCCCAAAACATTTACTGAAATCTGGCAGCCTTGGCTAGATATAGCAGACTCTTTTTGGGGAGATGCTCTCTTGTCACAACCATTGTCACGGGGTTCTATGGTTTGAGTGGTTAGATTTTACATGCTAATGATTTCCTCTGACTTGTAAGGGAGTTGATGGTGCGGGTGTTTGTGCTTGTTTGTGACTGTTGTATGCGTTTAGCTGCTGTCGTATGTTTCTGACTGCTTACCTGTTATGTTATTATGTTTTGTGATTCTCTTTTGTTATATGTATGGGGTTTCTTGCCTACAATAATGTGTTTTTGTTTTTTTTTTATCCCCTTTTCTGTATCCTTATTCTTTGATTTTTGTTTTAAGTTCCTGTTATTATTTGTCATTTGCTTGTTCTGTTATTGTTTGTTTCATAAATGCAAAATAAACACCTTTAAAAAAAAAAAAAAAAAGAAACAGAATCGAGTAAGCTTGAATGCTTATCAGCCATTCAAGATTATCCTTTTATTTATATCAATGAATAAAGGGCTTCCTCTGGCTAAGATGGAAAGGAGGGCGGTTGTCAGCACAATCTCCACCTCAGCCAATCAGGGAAAGCCTTGTATTCATTGAGAAAAATACAAGGCTTCTCCTGAATGGCTAAGAAGCATTCAAGCTGACTCGATTTTGTTCTGGCAACAGAGGGAAAGATACCTGCATACTTAATGTAGCTGATGCTACTACAGTATGATACAGAGCACACAGTGGCCGAATCACTTAATAGTAATGTAAATAGTTAATTTGGGCCAACTTGGACCAAACAAATGATTTAAAGTGAAAAGAAAACTGGAAATCAGCTTTCAATGGTTATATAACTGTTGAAAGCCTTATTGTCACCAGGGGTGGCTGTGGGGTGGTGGGGGTGTGGGGGGGTTGTTTGCTTGGGAATGGAGGGGTGGACTGCACTTGGGGGTATGCATTTGGATGTGATATGTAATATATTTTACTATATATTTTTCTTTACGTTCAAAATAAATCCTAACAACATTAGCTTATGAAACATGGCCCTGTCCCAAATTTGTGTGAATTGGGGTTGTACTTTGCAAGCTTTTTGTTGCCTTGTCCCAAATTTTTGAGACATATTGCTGTCATGCTTTTCAAAATGACCTTATTGTTTTTCTTAAATTGGTACATTTTCTCAGTTTAAACATTTTATATGTTTTCCATTGTAGATACAATATGGGTTTGAGAACCATTGCATTGGTTTTATGTAGGTTTTAAACAGTGTCCCAACTTTTTCGGAATTTGGTACAGCACTGTTCTTTAAAGCATGCATGATACCATAATTGCTACCTTTTACAGCAGCAATCCAGACTTAAGTCAAACATCATTAAAATTACCTTGTTGGATATGGCACATGTCAGGAAAGGGTTTCTTTTCCCCTAGAGTTCTGTTTCTAATCCAACACCCATACATGCCCCCCTTTCTTCTTCTCTTGCCCTGTGTGATTGATGCTTTATTTTGCAAAGTATGATATGTTCAGAGAACACTGGTGTGGTCAGATATAAACCTGTACTTTCTCAAAAATGCATAAACACGAACACATACCTTCTCAGATAAAATGGAAAATTGTTTACTTATCTTTCTAAGTTTCATTCCCAAATGCCTGTCCATTGTAGAATACCTATGACTGGTGCTCTACCACCATTTAATCCAAACACTCATTTTAGCTCCAATAAAGTATAACTTGTACTTGTTAGAGACTTGGGACAGTTAGAGACTACAAGTGAAACTCGAAAAATTAGAATATCGTGCAAAAGTTCATTTATTTCCGTAATGCAGCTTAAAAGGTGAAACTAATATATGAGATAGACTCCTTACATGCAAAGCAAGATAGTTCAAGCTGTGATTTGTCATAAGTGTGATGATTATGGCTTACAGCTCATGAAAACCCCAAATCCACAATCTCAGAAAATTAGAATATTACATGCAATCAATAAAACAAGGATTGTACATAGAACAATATCGGATCTCTGAAAAGTATAAGCATGCATATGTACTCAGTACTTGGTTTGGGCCCCTTTTGCAGCAATTACTGCTTCAATACGGTGTAGCATGGAAGCTATCAGCCTGTGACACTGTTGAGGTGTTATGGAAGACCATATGCTTCAATAGCGGCCTTCAGCTCTTCTGCATTGTTTGGTCTCATGTCTCTCATCTTTCTCTTGGCAATGCCCCATAGATTCTCTATGGGGTTCAGGTCAGGCAAGTTTTCTGGCCAATCAAGCACAGTAATCCCACAGTCATTGAACCAGGTTTTGGTGCTTTTGGCAGTGTGGGCAGGTGCCAAGTCCTGCTGGAAAATGAAGTCAGCATCCCCATAAAGCTCGTCTGCGGAAGGAAGCATGAAGTGCTCCAAAATCTCCTGGATTTAATGAAGCACAGTGGACCAACACCAGAAGATGATATGGCTCCCAAATCAACACAGACGGTGGAAACTTCACACTGGACTTCAAGCATCCCGCAGTGTGTGCCTCTCCATTCTTCCGCCATACTCTGGGTCCTTGGTTTCCAAATGAGATGCAAAAGTTGCTCTCATCAGAAAAGAGGACTTTGTTTTTCTTTAGCCCAGGTAAGACACTTCTGACGTTGTTTGTTGTTCAGGAGCGGTTTGACAAGAGGAATACGACATTTGAATCCCATGTCCAGGATCCGTCTGTGTGTGGTGGCTCTTGATGCACTGGCTCCAGCCTCAGTCCACTCCT
Source organism: Staurois parvus (assembly GCF_062004578.1). Taxonomy (NCBI): domain Eukaryota; kingdom Metazoa; phylum Chordata; class Amphibia; order Anura; family Ranidae; genus Staurois; species Staurois parvus. Next base: position 6,810,078 of record NW_028317855.1, read on the forward strand.
TGTGAAAGTCCCCAACACTTTTGAATGGCCTTTTCCTGAGAATCCTCTCCAGGCTACGGTCATCCCTGCTGCTTGTGCACCTTTTTTCTTCCACACTTTTCCCTTCCACATAACTTTCTATTAATGTGCTTTAATACAGCACTTTGGGCACATCCAACTTCTTTTGCAATTACCTTTTGAGGCTTTCCCTCCCTATGGAGGGTGTCAATGATGGTTTTCTGCACAACTGTCAGGTCAGCAGTCTTTCCCATGATTGTGATTCCTACTGAACCAGACTGAGAGACCACTTAAAGCCTCAGGAATCCTTTGCAGGTGTTATGGCTTAATTAGCTGATTAGAGTGGGACACTTTGAGCCTAGAATATTGCACCTTTTCACAATATTCTAATTTTCTGAGATTGTGGATTTGGGGTTTTCATGAGCTGTAAGCCATAATCATCACAATTATGACAAATCACGGCTTGAACTATCTTGCTTTGCATGTAATGAGTCTATCTCATATATTAGTTTCACCTTTTAAGTTGCATTACTGAAATAAATGAACTTTTGCACGATATTCTAATTTTTTGAGTTTCACCTGTATGTCATGAGGGAACCTATGCTACCAAGGATATATACTAGTAAAGGGAAATTATGGAAAGGTAAGCATTTCATTTTCTGTTTTTTTTTTCTGGTGCCTACATGGCAGTGCACATTAGGTAACTAGCTCACAAGGAAAAGGTTAATAAAGCACAAAGGGCTGCAAAGTATTTTGCCAAAATCCCAAGAGGTGTAACTGTCAGAAGCCACAGTGTAATGAAACATGAAGGTGGAGAAAAGAAGACCAGCTGGCTGCAAGATAAGTGGTATCAGGAGTTACCCCTGGGAATGCTGCCCAGGAAGATGACATACTCCTAGTGGAAAAAGCTGTCACCACTCAGGGAACTGTGTTGCCCCAGCGAGATGAGCCTTCTAAATTACCCGAGCAATCCAACTTGTGGTGGTTCTGGATAAATTCACCTGCCCTTTTCTTGCCCCAACACCCAACAGGTATGATGAATAATCAATTGCCCTTCTAGATGGACTGTGTAAGAGAGACTCTCCACCTTTCTGGATGCATCCAAGTTTTGATGCTTAGAGTTATCTTGAACATCCGGGACAACTGATAGTACCAGTTCTTGACTGCATTGGAATACTGATGGAACATTAGGGATAACCTCATGGACTGGTCGTAAGACCACACCCTTAGGGAAGAACATGATTGGCTATCGAGTGTCTGTATTTTTTAAACCCTTTGATTTGAAGCAATGGTCAGTAGGAAAGCTGACTTCTGAGCATTTTTTTTAGGAGCATTTCTATGGAGGTGCAAAAGGAGTGGAGGAAAGAAGTTTGAAAACTAGTGAGTAGTTTACAGTAAAGGTGTTTATAAGGAGGGCTCATTTAACATATTCAGTCCTATTCTCAATCCAAGACAAGCTTCAGAAATTCTTATGTTGTGCACTCCTAGTGACATACCATCATAAGAAGCTTGCTTGGAAAACAAAACATATCTCCCACGCTTTATAGTAAGTTGTATCAGTCAAGTTTTTCGAGCATTGAGAAGAGTGCCCACTGCCTGAGAACAACCTACAGTATCTCACAGAAGTGAGTACACCCCTCACATTTTTGTAAATATTTTATTATATCTTTTCATGTAAAGTAGTGAGTGTACAGCTTGTATAACTGTGTAAATTTGCTGTCCCCTCAACATAACTCAACACATAGCCATTAGTGTCTAAACCGCTGGCAACAAAAGCTAGTACACCCCTAGGTGAAAATGTCCAACTTAAGCCCAATTAGACATTTTCCCTCCCCGGTGTCATGTGACTCGTTAGTGCAGCCTTTCTCAACCAAGGTGCCCAGGCACTCTGGGGTGCCTTGAGTTTTCTTCTGAGGTGCCTTGGCAAAATGTCTAAAAGTTGCACAAAGCTTGAATACAAGCCAGCGGCTGAAAGAAGCCTGGCTTTTAGTTACACAGGTTTTCATTGTGCGCCATTACAACATTCTAGCCATCGGTGTCCTGAATACCAATGACATCAGTTGATAAGGAGGATGTCGGTTGCCTGTACAGCATCCTTGTATGATCCTCCCCTGCTCCTCTCCGTCAGTGCTGGGGTCACATTAGCTCAGTGTTGAGAGAAACACTGAGCTAATGTAATACTAGTCAGGACCAGTGTGCAAACGTGTATTTGATTTGGAAGAATAAATCACCGCTAGTGTTGGGTGTTCATGTGTGGATGTTGCTTTATATAAAACTATTATAATAGTTTTTTTACATTTTAGAATGGGGTGCCTCAACACTGTCCATAATTTGAAAGGGTACCTTGGTACTGTCCATAATTTTGAAGGGTGCCTCAGGACTGTCCATAATTTTAAAGGGTGCTTCGGGACTGTCCATAATTTGAGGGTGCCTTGAAATTGTCCATAATTTTAAAAGGTGCCTTGACTGAAAAAAGGTTGAGAAACACTGTGTTAGTGTTACAAGGTCTCAGGTATGAATGGGGAGTAGGTGTATTAAATTTGGGGTTATCACTCTCTCCTACTGGTCACTGGAAGTTCAACATGGCACCTCACAGCAAAGAACTCTCTGATCTGAAAAAAAGAATTGTTGCTCTACATAAAGATGGCCTAGGCTATAACAAGATTGCCAAGACCCTGAAACTGAGCTGCAGCATGGTGGCCAAGACCATACAGCTGTTTAACAGGACAGGTTCCACTCAGAACAGGCCTCACCATGGTCAACCAAAGAAGTTGCGCGCACATGCTCAGCATCATATCCAGAGGTTGTCTTTGGGAAATAGACTTATGAGTGCTGCCAGCATTGCTGCAGAGGTTGAAGGGGTGGGGGGTGTCAGCCGGTCAGTGCTCAGACCATACGTCGCACACTGCATCAAATTGGTCTGCATGGCTGTCGTCCCAGAAGGAAGCCTCTTCTAAAGATGATGCACAAGAGAGCCCGCAAACAGTTTGCTGGAGACAAGCAGACTAAGGACATGGATTACTGGAACCTAATCCCCTGGTCTGATGACCAGTGAAGCTCTGGTGAACTCCATGCCCAAGAGGGTTAAGGCAGTGCTGGAAAATAATGGTGGCCACACAGAATATTGACACTTTGGGCCCAATTTGGACATTTTCACTTAGGAATGTACTCACTTATGTTGCCAGCGGTTTAGACATTAATTGCTGTGTGTTGAGTAATTTTGAGGGGAAAGCAAATTTACACTGTTATACAAGCTGTACACTCATTACTTTACATTGTAGCAAAGTGTAATTTCTTCAGTGTTGTCACATGAAAAGATATAATAAAATATTTACAAAAATGTGAGGGGTGTACTCACATCTGTGAGATAATGTATGCTTTCCAACTTTTTCCACTCAGCTGTGTAATTATGTAACTTCATTCTTTCAAATTCAGAAGAAGGGATATCTGTTTATTGATCAAAAAATGCATCAGAAATGTGAACCATGGCCTCTGGGCCAATATGTAATTATTGCTAAATGGTCACTGATTCTCCCACAAGGTGCTGTAGGAAGTCTTATAATGAGCAGAGTCCGAGGGTGTGCACACCCCAGCTGAAAATTCCAAGGTTGGGTATGTCCCTGTAGCTTCCTGTAAACCTACCTGATTATGGATGTAGGATACTGTATCAGGATTCTACTGCTGTAGTAAACATAAGTTGTTGGGAAGGATTGGAGAAGGAGGAGCTATGCAAAATATTTTTACATTTTACAATTAATTATTTACAATTTTTTACCTGTTTGTCTTGGTAAATTCTAAAATGATTTTTTAAATTCCAAAGGGGGATGAAATGAGGAGGCTGGGTATTTCACCAATTCCAATGATGGACAGAGATAAAAAAGATGAAATTCCTCAGGGACAGGTGAGTCAAATTACTGTATGCAACACTGCTCTATACAGGAACAATAGTAATCACAAGTGGTTACCCTGTACTATCAACCATATATAGTCTTCAGCATTAAGTGAATTTATGCCAGTAAAAGATGAATTCCGGTTGGTATCTGTGAATTATGCGGAACTCTTTATTAAGGCAATCAGTATAGTTTTTTTTCCTGTCCAGAAGTCATAAGTGTGAAAAAGACTGTCTGATGTTCTTTAAAGATAGAAATTTGAAATAACACCCAAATTATACATGTCTACAGCATTAAAGTACCTGGTAAAAGAACCCATTCAGTTTAAAAAATAAATGCAAGGCAAAACATTTGTGTGTGTATGTGATCTATATATATATATATATATATATATATATATATATATATATATATATATATATATATATAGTTGCAAGAAAAAGTATGTGAACCCCTTGGGATTACGTGGAGTTTTGCATGAATTGGGCATAAAATGTGCTCTGAACATCATCTAAGTCACAACAATAGAAGAACACAGTCTGTTGAACATAATACTACACAAACATTAGATGTTGCCATGGTTTAATTGCACATAACATGTAAACATTCACAGTGCAGGGAGGAAAAAGTATGTGAGGCCCTAGCTTAATGACTTCTCCCAGAGCTAATTGGAGCCAGGAGTGAGCCAACCTTGACTCCAATCAGTGTGATGATATTGGATGTGTTGCTGACAGCTGTCCTGCCCTTAAAAAACACACACCTGTTTTGGGTTTACTGGTTTCAAGAAGCACTGTCTGATGTGAACCATGCCTCGCAGAAAAGAGCTCTCAGAAGACCAACGATGAAGAATTGTTGACTTGCATGAAGCTGGAAAGGGTTACAAAAGTATCTCCAAAAGCCTTGATGTTCATGTGTCCATGGTAAGACAGACTGTCTACAAATGGAGAAAGTTTAGCACTGTTGCTACTCTCCCTAGGTGTGGTCGTCCTGTAAAAATGACTGCAAGAGCACAGCACAGAATGCTGCATGAGGTAAAGAAGAATCCCAGAGTGTCAGCTAAAGACCTACAGAAATCTCTGGCACATGCTAACATTTTTGTTGACACATCTACAATAAGGAAAACATTAAACAAGAATGGAGTACATGGGAGGACACCACGGAGGAAGCCATTGCTGTCCAAAAAGAATATTGCAGCACGTTTGAAGTTTGCAAAAGAGCACTTGGATGTTCCACAGCACTACTGGCAAAATATACTGTGGACAGATGACACCAAGATTGAGTTGTTTGGGAAGAACACACAACACTATGTGTGGAGAAAAAAAGGCACAGCACACCAACATCAAAACCTCATCCCCACTGTAAAACATGGCGGAGGGAGCATCATGGTTTGGGGCTGCTTTGCTGCCTCAGGGCTTGGACGGATTGTTGTCATTGATGGGAAAATGAATTCCAGAGTTTATCAAGACATTTTGCAGGAAAACGTACGACCATCTGTCCACCAACTGAAGCTCCGCAGAGGATGGGTGATGCAACAGGACAATGACCCAAAGCATACAAGTAATTCAAGAATACGCCTTCTGGAGTGGCCCAGTCAGAGTCCTGTCCTCAACCTGATTGAAATGCTGTGGCATGACCTTAAGAGAGCGATTCACACAAGACATCCCAAGAATATTGCTACACTGAAACAGTTTTGTGAAGAAGAGTGGTCCAAAATGACTCCAGATCGTTGTGCAGGTCTGATCTGCAACTACAGGAAACGTTTGGTTGAGGTTATTGCTGCCAAAGGAGGGTCAACCAGTTATTAAGTCCAAAGGTTCACATACTTTTTCCTCCCTGCACTGTGAATGTTTACATGTTATGTGCAATTAAACCATGGCAACATCTAATGTTTGTGTAGTATTATGTTCAGCAGACTGTGTTCTTCTATTGTTGTGACTTAGATGACGTTCAGAGCACATTTTATGCCCAATTCATGCAAAACTCCACGTATTCCCAAGGGGTTCACATACTTTTTCTTGCAACTGTATATATATATATATATATATATATATATATATATATATAATGTTTTTATTATTTTATTACATTTGAAAAAAATGTCCTGGAATTTAGTCCCAGTGAAGTGCATGCCACCTTGTTGACTTCTCTTTAATTTACAAATTACATTTTTACGGAGTGCCTTCTGGTGAGTGCATGGTGGGGGAGGACCTTGCACAGGAGAAGAGTATTTTTATATGATTCAGCATTGTTGGAAATTGTTTTCACTGGAGAGATTTTATAAGACTGTCACCTGGAAAGACTTTTGTTATATTATTGCACTCGGCACTTTAAAGAGTTGTTTATATGATAACACTGATATGTTTCTATTACGAGGATTGTGTTATATTATCACACTTAGTATTTTAGTATACACTTTCTATGTATTCATAATATTTAATTTAATTTTTTGACTGTGGTTGTCACATATTTCTGTGTATTATTTGTTATATTGTTTATGCACTGCACGGTTTTGATACAATTACAGTTTGGGCTTGTCACTTCCCTTTTAGTGTGAGCAGCTCCAGCTCTCTAGAGCTCACCTCCTATGTTTGATATTTTGAAATAAACAGAAGAAGAAAAAAAGTGACTGTTGTGATTGCGGGGGGGGGGGGGGGGGAGATTAAACAGAACTAGCTCCCCTTTAGGTATTGAGTTCCACTTTAAATTACATGAACATGATTGAGATTAGTGAAATATGTAAAATAAGTCCCAAAAAAATCACACTATAATTTTAGATCCACTAGTGTCCAACAGTCTAAAACACATTTTCTGGGCTATGGATGAGACTGCCAAGATCATCACACTTTATCCCGATGTACAGCTAATGTCTTTACAACTAGATGGGTTGTAGAAAGATTTTTATTTTAAAGTTTGAATATGACACAAAAACATTTAATGGCTTCTGCTGTTTTCTTCACACCTTTTGCTTCAAGAAGTATTTCACAGCAATTCTGCTTTCTCTGCAATAGTAGCATACAAATATCCACATTGGTACGCAGAATGTATTGCTTGAGCAAATTATAAGTGCTTTGTATTCTATTGGGGAAAAATTTTTAAATTGAGAACTCTTTTGTTGTCCTAAACAAGACAATATTACTTAAAGTGATTGTAAAGGCAGAAAGTTTTTTTTTTACCTTTAATGCATTCTCTGCATGTGAAACTCCCCCCCCCCCCCCCCCTCCCAGTCCGTCCCTCTTATACTTACCTGAGCCTGATTTCTATCCAGCCTTGTGCATGAAAGCCAAGACTCTCTGTTCTCTTCCTCTTCTTTGGCTCAGATACAGCAGCAGGAGCCATTGGCTTCCGCTGCTGTCAATCACAACCACTGAGGAGGGGGCTGGGCCAAGGACACACAGGTGCTGAAGAGCAAGCACACACGACTTCCCCCACAACAAGTGGCTTTCTATGGGGGAATTCACCACAGGGGAGGAGCCAGGAGTGTTGGTGGGGGACCCTGGAAAAGGATGATCGTGGCTGCTCTATGCAAAACAGAGCAGGTAAGTTTTACATGTTTATTATATTAATGCAAAAAAATTATAAGCTTTACAATCACTTTAAGGTGCCAATTGAAAAGAGAGGCACTGAGAAAAAAATAGAGGTTGCCATTACTGAAATTTTTCTTTACTGGAAGATACTAGTTTAAATTTTACTAGCCTTATACCACACCAGTTGTATGCAGGGGCATATGTACCACAAGGCAAACAAGGCAATTGCCTGGGGTGAGATTTTTTAGGGGGGCATGAGTGGAGATGGGCAGGGGTGTTGGTCACTGTCAGGCTCTCTCGGTGGGAGGGGAAGGGGGGTCTGGTGTTTGTTGGTGTCAGGCTCTCTCGGTGGGGGGGGGGGGGTCTGGTGTTGGTCGGTGTCATACTCTCTCTGCTGAAGGGGGGGGCGTGTGATTTTATGTTGCCTAGGGAGAGAGAATAGAAACCGTTTCATTCAGATGACAGTCAGACATCTAGATTTTGTAAGGAATTAACAGCCTGCATATTTCTATTCCCATTGCGTTATTTTAAAACCATTTACTATATATACCGCTTGTCTAGAGGCTAAAGAATGATCATATCTTCGGGACATATAAACTCAGCTGGTGAGCTTGGGTTAATGTTTTTGCCAGTAATATTTGCTTTTTCAAAGAGCCAGTTTAGCTGAAGAGCCTATAGCAACCCATGCACTGTATTTTCTTTCACCTGCCTTTTCAGTACTGTGCAATGGAGTGACAAAGGGGGCAGCAAATGGAACTACAGCATGCAGGGAGGGATCAGACAGCCAGCATTGTTGGATTCTGAAGACTTTGAGAGTCAGGATCTGCATCTTGGGCAGCAGTACACACAAGTATTCTTTCTTTTGCAGAGGTCCCTGTTGCTTTAAGCCCAAAATCCTCATTTCCATTTGCTCCTACTCCTGCCAGTTTGCATTATAAATTACACAGATCCTCAGAGCAAATGTTTAGCGAATGTAGGCAAAATTAAGCAGGCAAATGTGACTAGATTTGCAGGAATGTTATAAATATGCCTGTATGTCTTTCAAAATCTGTATATGCAGTTATAGCACTTTTTTTTTTTTTTTTTCTCTTCTAGATCGGATTCTACAATGCAGTAGCGATTCCTTGCTATACAACATTAACCCAGATATTTCCTTCTGCACAAGCTCTTCTTACTGCGTGCAGGTAACAGTCATAGGCTTATATAAATATTATGTGGTTGTACATTTAAAAAAAAAAGTTTTGCTTGCGAATACTACACAATATCTGTGTATCTTTCTAATCATAAAAGGGAAAAAAAGAAAATGTGAAGAGGTGAACCCCACCTTATCATCTGCGAGTCAAGCATACATTACTGTTTGTTATTCTCCTCAGATATAATGTGCCAATGAGTCCCATATTTTTTTCAAATAAATGGATTTTATCATTCATAGTGGCCGATCATTGTTATTTACCATTATCCTTGATAATTTTGTGTTTATCAGTGCAATCGGCATAAACAAAGATCTCCAACTGCTATCCTAGTAGTTCGTTTTTTTTTCAGTACCTTCTCCATTGGTCAGCCTAATAATAAGGATTTTTTTAAGGTTGGTCTGAATATATAAACGAATTTTGCGCAAATCCAAAACCTCTTTATTTTTCAAGGGGAAGGCACTTGAGATGTAAGCTATTTTGTAGGTACCATGTATAACCTTAGAAACACTTTAAAATTGCCTTCAATAATGGAAATATTTTTATAGGTTTACGTCCTGATCTGAATCCTCCTCCCGACTTAACCATATATAGTAATTTATCAGGTTTTGAGTTCAGCATAGTATATATTGCAGAAATGTGACCTTGTCAATATTTTTGCAAAGATGCTCCATTGACATCATAATTACCAGATCTGAATAACGTTCTAAGGCTTGAAAGAAATGCATTGTCTGCGCATAACAATAATGTTCTGCCAGCGGTAGTTGGCATACTCAACAGATTTGGCACTGCTCAAAGCCTTCTGCATGCCATCTCTCTCTTTGCTCCAGATGCTGGTCCCTCAAGGAGCACGTTGTGAACCATTCATCCACAGCAATGCAAAGCCCTGTGTCGCACGCTGTGTAGCAACCACATCTCAAATTAAAAGCTTTAGCTACAGTCCAGCCCATTCGCTACTCCCCTCTCCACTGCCGCATTTCACCCTGATTGGGCTTAATAGCAGAGGTCTACAATTAAGCCCAGTGAGAGTGAAATATATGAAGGGTGTGGTCAATGGGTAGGAATTGTAACTAAAGCTTTCACTTTCACTTTGATAACATAGTTGACATACACACAGTGCGACCAGGGCTTGGTATTAAAGTGGCAGTCGGTGCTTATCTTTGAACGTTTGTATCAACAAGGTGACCTGGGCATTACAAAAGTCCACAATCCATCAGTTCAGGTCATTTGATTTTTTTTTTTTTGGTATAATGAAAGGTAGTTTTTCTGATATGACTTTTGGAGTGAGGCCATTAAATGTATTCCTATATAAGGAAGAGCATCAGATGACCATGTGAATTTGAATTTGCTGGAATTACCTGCTGAACCACTTGATATTCGGATCGTGTGTACCCAGCTTAAAGCAGAACTCCGGGCAAAAACGGTTTTCCATATCCTTGCTGCTAACCTCCTACCTTAACTGAATATGTCCTCCATTTTCTGCTTCGCTCAGTAGCTGCTCTGTAATAGGCTGATCATTTTCAAATAAAACCATTAATCCCCTATAGTTTCCTGTTTGTAAGATCAGTGGCTGGTACTCCTCCTGTTCCCCCAGCCACTGGTCTTGGTACTTCCCATCTGTAGTTTTTTTTCTGGAAAACACTGATATATTTCCATCCCTGCTCACTGTAATGGGCGGAAGTCAGTGTTCTGGTCTGTACCTCCCACCCAGGCAGTGTCCTAAGAATGACAGCTCAGGACACTCTAGGTCTGTCTCGCCTCCCATAGCTTCAGTTAGGAGTCTCTGCACCTCCTCCACTAGTAAGTCTTTATACTATACATACAGATCTATTTGCAGAGAAAGAGGCAGTGTTTTTTTTAACAGGTGCAGGGCAAAGTGATCTTAATGCAGCAGCATTATCCAGCATTTCTTCTATACTGCTGGCTGAAGACTTACACAGTCATCAGCATATTGATACCTGTTCTCAGACTCCTGTTTCCTTCCTTGGAACCTCCCCCTCTGTCTTGATGACCTGCACGTGAGATCGGTATTCTGTGCTGTGAATTTCATGACTCCTCACTCCTGCTGACAGATAATTAAAAATGACTGTCGTGTACTAGGAGGAGGAAGATAGTGACTATAGTTGCTGCTAACGGGAGTACCTACAGTTTTTTTGCTAATGGGAGTATCTACCATTAGCAACTGTGCTAATGGGAGCCTCTATGCTTGCTGCTAATGGGAGTACCTACAGTTTGTTGCTAATGGGAGTACCTACAGTTTGTTGCTAATGGGAGTACCTACAGTTTGTTGCTAATGGGAGTACCTACTGTTTGTTGTTAATGGGAGTACCTACTGTTTGTTGCTAATGGTCGTATCTTCTGTTGCTGATGGGAGGATCTACTACTGTTGCTAATGGGAATATTGCTGCTAATGGGAGTATCAACTGTTGCTTCTAACAGGAGTATCTACTGTTGCTGCTAATGTCCTGGTGCTTTGTTTCTGTTTTGTTGATCACATGGAAGCAAACAAGCAGCTGGAAGAAGGAAGAATTCTAATATTACAGCAGACAACGGTAGATAAACACTTTAATTATGGGCATGTGGCCATATTTATTCCTAGATTAAAAACAGAATGTCAGGGCAATTAGTTCCTATTCTGCTGTGACTGGAGTGATCACATGTGAGAATAGCTGTGGCAGCTGGGGAATGTGTGGGCGTGGGTGAGTACACATTCAACATGTACAGGCCTAGTGTACCCGCCCACACTGACTGTAATTCCCAAAGGTTGATGGGAGGAAGGAGGGGTGTGGCCTGAACATGGCTCTGGGTGACTGCTAGGCGCAGGAGCTCCTGACGCCCACCATGAGGAGGCTGCCTGGGGCCTGACCTAACCACACTTACCTACTGGACCCTGCTGGCAATTCCAGTTGGTGCTGAGTGGTGCCCCCGCGGCATCAGCCACGTGGCTGTCGGTGGCAGCGGAGATACCTGGCGGAGGGGCCGAGTGACAGTGATGTGTGGCTGAGGCCCCAGGGGGACCAGGCCGACTGACAGTGGTGTTCCCTGGAGTGCAGGAGGCACTGAGAAGTAGAGAGAGTGGAGACGTCAAGGCAGGCAGGCCCCCAGGAGGGGTGGTCTGTGCGGAGAGGTGAAAGGCTGACTGGACACCCCCAACAGCCAGAGAAGGGGGATGTACCGCAGGAGATCTGGAGGTTAGGAGAAACCTGAGGACACAAAACTTCAGGATAAGGACAGCCGGAGCTCCCGCCCAGACCCCCGCTCGGGCGACATAACAAACAGGAATATTAGATCTCGACTGGGATAGATGAGTGTACAGAGACAGAAGGATCCAGAAGCCCAGGTCCGGAGGGTGATGGTGAGTCGCCGTGGGTAACGGCAAGAGATTTAAGTCGCTATTTTCTTCTGTTGTTAGTAATTGTATACCTAAGCAGTGGGGCTGGGCGGTCAGAAGATCAAGGAGCCGGGATAACTCAGGATCAATTAGTGCCGTTAATGGCGTCTATGCTTTAAATGCTATTTGGGACTGTAAAAGTAATTGTGGAGGAACAAGGAGGACAGGTCTTTCGTAGATGTGAGAATATTGCATTCTGAATAGTGAGTGGGAAATTTACGGCTAAGCGTAGCTAATATGAAGAACAGACCCACTAAAGAGGGAGGGCGGAAAAACTCCATAACCCAACTCAAATACTAGCACAGTAAAGAAATACTTGCCATTACAGGAAAAAAGCCCAGGGATACAGTGTCCGGAGAAACATCAGGAAAGAAGTAGAAAGTATGATGGGGTGCAGTCTAGACTGTCATTTGGAGTACGGGAAGGGAACCCGATTAATCTATAAACAACGATAGTGCAAATGATCAAAATGTCTCGGAACAACAGGGAGTAATATAAATGCCCACAAAAACAGAGATGGCGGAAATGTTTGCCAAACTGGAACTTTCTATGAAAAATGAAATGACAGTGGTTCATAAGGGTCTTGAACAAATGTTAACAAGGGTGGAAGAAGAGGAGAGAACGGAGACACAGGCCCAGCAGTTATGTAATCTGGAAACGCAGTTGGAGGAGATGCAATTGGAACAGAGGACGCTATCATTTAAACTGGAGGACTGAGAAAATAGAGAGAGAAGAAATCTAAGAAATAGGGGCCTCCAAGAGGATTTACTTGAAGAGGACCTCGGGGAAAAAATAAAGTGTTTAACCCATTGACTGGTAGATCAGCCATGGACCCTCTGAAGTTTGAGAGAATTCATTGATTAAGATGCCCACCTGGGGTAACATCAGTCACCCCTAGAGACGTGATCATCCGATTCCATCATTATGAAGACAAAGAATATGGAAAAAAATAGCGGGAGACCCAAGAGATAAAAATTGGAGAAACAAAACTACTTTGCAGACATTGCCTCAGAGACATTAGCTAAAAGAAGATTACTGAAACCCATATTGGATCAGATAAGGGAAAAAAGAATTCGATACAATTGGGGATTCCAGGCATGTCTGATTGGGTGGAAAGTTGGGAAATCAACAAGGCTAAGATTCCCAGAAGAACTTGGGGACTTTTGTGAAAATTTAAAACTGCAAAATGTCGGAATTGTGGGGTGGTCAGAGGGGTCAAATGAAAGTGAAAATGTAAGGTCAAAAAAAGAAAAGTAGCAGCCAGTGAATAAAAAGAGAAGATCGACTGAATTGGGGGGGTGTAGGTGGGAGAGGGATAGGGGGTGCTGGGGAGGAATTGTCGCCCCCCCCCCTTTTTTTTCCCCCTTACCCCCTCCCTGTCCCCCCTGTGTCTTTAGCAGGTCTTCAAGGAAGATAAGTAGAAGTGGCGGGGCACAGGGAGGCCAAATAGGAAATAGGATATTAGACATTTATACCCCATGCCGAGAGCAGGGGGAAGGGGTTGGCGTCCATGTTCCCATGTAGGATTCCAGTGCAATATGTAGGCCAAGGGTTTTTTAGTGATATAGGTAAGGGTTGGAGAGGGTGGGAGGGGATGGAGGGGATGGGGAAGAGATGGGGTGGGAGGAAGGTCCATGAGATGGGTAGTCTATACTGTTCTTTCCTTGAATAAGAAAGAAAATGAAAACACTAGATAGCCATGAGCCTGATTAGTTTTTTGACATATAATGTGAAAGGTTTAAACTCTCCTACTAAAAGACATAAGATACTTAGGGAAGTTCAACTCTCCAAAGATGTGTTCTTACAAGAGACACATCTGTCACACGATACTAACATTAAAGTATACTTGAGGTATTACCCAACATGGCATTATGCGGATTCACCAATAAAGAGGGCTAAAGGAGTAGCGATTGGGTTCTCAAAAAATGTGCATTTTGTTGTGAAGGAGAGAAAGGTTGACCCAGAGGGCCGGTTCCTATGTTTAAGAGGGAAAATGAGGGGACAAAGTTATACCTTGGTTAATGTTTATTGCCCGAATCAAAACCCACAAGTTTTTCTGTTTGGAGTGTTGGGAAAAATTGTGGAGTTTAAGAAGGGGATGCTGGTCTTGGCAAGAAACTTAAATTTTTCTCTTGATCCATGGATGGATATGTCATCAAACGCGCAGAGAGGAGGAGGTAAAAAAATTAAGAATGTTGAAAAAGAGGTTACATCAAAGTCAGTTAATGGATACATGGAGGGTGAAACATCCTAGAGAAAGAGACTATTATTATTATACAGTATTTATAAAGCGCCAACAGTTCACAGTTGAAGCCGTGAGAGTGTATGAGCTGGCCAAGGGAGGAGGTGTAGATGGAGAAGAGGCCCAAGGATGGAGCCTTGAGGGACCCCAACATAGAGGGGGAGTGAGGGGGAGGTGGTTGCGTTATAGGTGTTACGGATCCGCCAGGTGGCACCTCTGGCAGCCCACTAGGCGGAATCACCCGGAGCGTGGGGTCTAAGTCCCGGTCTGCGTTTTCACCAGGGCCCCTGATGGTGGGGATGGACTTGGAGCAGAACCAGGACCAGGTCACGACCTCCGAGCAATACCACCCGTGGCAGAGGGAGCCTCCGGGGATAGGAGTAGGACAGAGTAGAGCCAGATGTGAGGAGGCCAGCAGGACCTGGCAGGATAAACCGGCGGTTGTCACCGTGGGAAATGGCGTGGTACCGAGACAGTAGGCAGAGAGTGGTCAGGTCGCACGCAGGGTCAGTTACCGGAGTCTGTCCGCAGAATGGTCAAACAAGCCGGGGGTCGGGACAGGAGAAGGCAGCGTAGTCAGGGACAATCCGGGTCAATCACAGGAGAAGGCAGCGTAGTCAGGGACAATCCGGGTCAATCACAGGAGAAGGCAGCGTAGTCAGATAATCCGGGTCAGGGCAGGAGCAGGCAGAACGTCAAACAATCCGGGTCACAATCACAGGGAACACAGGTATCAAATCAGACCTTGTGGCGATTTGTGACAGTGCAGGGCATCTTTAAATATTGCGCCCTGCACGGTCATTGGCCGCCCAGGACGCGCCCCCGCGGCTCCTACTGCACATGCGCGGCCTCCTGTCAGCCGCGGCCCGCCGGGATCTGGTGCCTGTGTCCCGGCGTGAGCCGCCGCTATTGCGCATGCGCCGGGGACGGAGCCGTGGCGGACCCTGACAATAGGTAACGCTGAAGGAGCGTTGTGATTGGACGAGAGCCAGGACAGAGCGGAATCTCTGAGGCCAAGGGAGTGTAGTTTTTTGAGGAGGAAGTGGTGGTCGACTGTGTCGAAGGCCGCGGAGAGGTCGAGGAGTAGGAGCACTGAATAGTGGCCATTAGCTTTGGCGGTTAGCAGGAAAGTTTGAGTAAGGCAGTTTCGGTGGAGTGTAGGGGACGGAAGCCGGACTGTAGGGGATCGAGGAGGTTGTTGTCGTTGAGGTGAGAGCTTAGGCGATTATAGAAGAGTTTGGATGTGAATGGGAGCAGGGAGATGGGTCTGAGGTTGTTCGGGTCATTGGGGTCCAGGGAGGGCTTTTTAAGTATGGGAGTGATGTGCGTGTCCTTCAGAGGGGAGGGGAATGCGCAGGAAGAGAGACTATACCTTCTCTCTTGCACATAGATCGTTCTCAAGTTTGGATTATATAATGATCGAGCATAGACAATTGGACTCATTAGTTAAATCTAATATAGAAGTTATATCTATTTTAGATCATGCTCCTGTCACAGAGAGATTAAAGGTGGGAGGGGAACTGAACAAAAGGGCAATGCGGAGACTAAATGAGACGCTTGTACAAGACCCTGGAATAGAGAGGAGGAAATAGAGCAATTTTTTCTGATAAACGAAACTGAGGAAGTCTCCGTGGCCACTACTTGGGAAGCACATAGGGCGTATGTGAGGTGAACACTGTGAGAGAAAAATAAAGGAGGTGATGGAGGAATTATATATATTAAAACAGGCACATAAAAAGAGACCGGACACAGCGGTTTATTCGAAGATCATACTTAAGAGAAGAGTTAAAATTGGAACAGGAATTAAGGAGGATTTTTAATAGGGTTTCAAAGGAAAGATACCAGTGGAGTAATAGGCCAGGAAATTATCTTATGAAAAGACTTAAGGAAAAGAGATCAAAAAATTATATTGAAAAAATGAAGGATGAAAAAGGAGAACTGGTCTTCTCCACCACTGATATTGCTGAAACGTTCCAAAAATTCTATAGTAGGCTGTATAATATAAAATCTAAGAACCTGAAAGTTGCAGAGGGAGAAAAGAAGGGGAAACGGCAGCAATATCTAAAGGCAGCAGAGCTGCCGAAAATATCAAAAGAGAAATTAGTGTCTTTAGAACAAGTGATTTCCCAGGAAGAAATTAATAGGGCCCTAAAGAATACAGTAGGAGGAAAGAGTCCGGGACCTGATTGGTATACGGTGAGGAATTATAAGAAATTTAGAGACCTATTGGTCCCTAAGTTTTGTACATATACGAACACCTTAGAAGAGGGAATGGGAGTAAGAGCAGAACCGCCGCTGCAAGTGTATATAACGATCATCTTAAAAGAAGGAAAGGACAGTTCACAATGTGCTAGTTATTGACCTATATCACTCTTAAATATAGATGCAAAACTGTTTGTGAAGGTGCTTGCTACGAGTATAAAAGAGCTGATGCCTGAATGGATTCCCTTAGATCAAGTGGGCTTTGTACCAGGAAGGGAAGGGAGGGATAATGGTCTAAGAACATTGCTTCTTGTGCAGAAGGCAAAGAGGGAAACATTACCAACAATAGTGTTGTCGATTGACGCTGAAAAGGCTTTTGGCAGGGTAGACTGGTGGTTCATGATGGATACCCTGGAGGTTCTGGGAGTAGGGAATAAGATGATGAGGTGATGATGATGAGATAAAGGAGCTTTACAGTGGCCTGACAGCGGCGGTTAAGGTAAATGGGTTTCTCTCTGGGTTTTATAAGATGTACAATGCTACAAGACAGGGATGTCCTTTCTCCCCGTTATTATTTGTATTATCCCTGGAACCATTGCTGGTGACAGTGAGAAAGAATATAGATATTAGAGGAATCAAGATAGGTGAGCTAGAGCATAAAGTAGCGGCATATGTGGATGATATTCTGTTTTACATTGTGAACCCTGGGTTAACGCTACCTAACTTAATGAGATTATTAAGAGTATGGAGAGCTTTCAAACTTGAAAATAAATCCCACAAAATCAGAGATCTTGAATATCAATGTTCCAAAGAAAGAGACGCAGACTCAACAAAAGGATTTCCCTCTCTCATGGAGGGAGAAAGAATTAGGTTACCTAGGAGTAAAGTTGACTCCTTTTATAAAAATTATATATTGGGTAAACTATATCCCATTAATAAACAAATTAAAGGATGAGCTTGGAAGACTCTCAAGGGGAAGGGTCTCTTGGATTGGGCGTATTAATTTAGTTAAGATGGTGATAGTCCCAAAAATCTTATATAAATGCCACATGCTCCCAGCTCATATCCCAAGATCCTTCTTTGTGACAATAAAAAAATTAATACTTAAATATACAGTGGGGCAAAAAAGTATTTAGTCAGCCACCAATTGTGCAAGTTCTCCCACTTAAAAAGATGAGAGAGGCCTGTAATTGGCATCATAGGTAGACCTCAACTATGAGAGACAAAATGAGAAAAAAAATCCAGACAATCACATTGGCTGATTTGGAAAGAATTTATTTGCAAATTATGGATTTTTTTCTCATTTTGTCTCTCATAGTTGAGGTCTACCTATGATGCCAATTACAGGCCTCTCTCATCTTTGTAAGTGGGAGAACTTGCACAATTGGTGGCTGACTAAATACTTTTTTGCCCCACTGTATGTGCTAATAAAAAAAATGAGAATTGGGTATCAATTTCTGTGTAATAAGAAAGAAAAGGGAGGATTACATTTGCTAGATATTAAGAAGAATTACATTGTGGTGACACTTTCACGAGTTATAGACTGGACATTTAATTCGCAGGGGAAAAATTGGGTTAAAATAGAAAGCACTTTAAACCACACACGATTAGAGAGGATTGTTTGGATAGCACAAAAGTTTCTTATTATGGATGAATCTAGTAATACTCTCACACAGAAGGTGTTTAGAGTATGGGATGGAATACACAAACAAATGGACTGGAAGTATAATTCACTGTTGATTCCCTTGGTAGGAACTGATTTTTTCCTGCCGGGGAAAGATAATATTTTGGGGAAATGTTTTAAAGATGTAGATACACTGTTGGGGGATATAGTAGTACAGGGGAAATTGTGCACTTTTCAAGATTTAAGAGGTAAAAAAGAGATTTGTGGCACTGGATGAACTGAAATACTGTCAGTTAAGACACTTCGTTTCTACATTGCCTCAACCATTGAGGATGGCGGGGGAAATGCTCCCATTTGAAAAGATACTAGGTTCTAGTATTGCTCCCAAACATGTCTTCTGGAATATAAGATTCTTGCTAAACTAAGGGGGGGGGAAGGGGGTCTTCCGCTGTTCTTAGAGAAATGGGAAAGGGAACTGGGAACAAAAATGAATGAATTCCAGAGACAAAAAATGTTTAACACATGGGTTGATGAATATGAACATAGTAGAAATTAATTATAACTGTTTAATGAGATGATGTTTTACACCGAGTGTGGCACATAGACAACAAGTAGAAGTGTCACCGCTTTGTTGGAGGGGATGTGGAACCAAGAGAACAATGGCACATATCTGGTGGGACTGTCCAAAAATACAAGGGTTTTGGCAAGATATAATACAATTTATACAAGAGATACTAGGGATAATGATACAGAAGGACCTGTGGGGTGTTTATTCTAAAGGGTCAGAAGTCAGAGCCAAGGGGCTCATTCCCAAATTATGACAGGTACCGCATCAAAAGGAAGCAAAACTCTCCTAAAGTAAATGCATACATTTACTTTGAGCTTTACTATTCCACTACGTTGCATAAAAGTCACACTAATGTTGATACCATTTTAATTAGCAGACTTTGTTAATTATATTTTAATGCAAATTTATGAAGGTGCACAAATTATGTAAACACTGCATTGGGAAAATTACAGAAAAATAGTTTTTTTTCCTTATTGTTAACTATTTATTCTCAGTAAATACTAAGAAAAAAAAAATACCAATGCAAAAGTGCAGTGCATCAAAAACGTAAACTGTATTCATATAAACAAATCCGTGTTATATTTGTGCATGTAAGCATATGACATCTAAACACCAGCTTTATGTATAACACCACTAGTGCAATATAATATAATATAATATATATCTGTGCTATACCACTATCTACAGTGATATAAATAGAGTGCAGTCCAATGTCTATCCAAGTATCGGCAAATAAAAAAAAAAAAATGTGCCCAATCCTTATTAATCAAATTGTCTGTGGAACTCTTCTAGATACTCGCGTGTCTCCACAATATACATTTTTTTTGCTTATCTTTTTTTTTTATCACATAGGGGACACAAAGACGCCTATGTGATTTTTGGTTGACCCTGCATCTCTTCTCTGGTCTCCACTTGTTGTATTGCAATTCAGCTTGCATTGCAATACATCTCTCCCTGGCTAATGTAGCCGGATAACCAAAACCCAATGCATTTCTTGTATTTTTAATGGGATTCATATTAAACAATTAGGCATCACAGAACAGCAATATCAGCAAACAAAGTAAAGAAAAAGGATAAAGCAAAATGGCCCTGTTCAGATATTTGCATACCCTTTGTGACAGGCCCAACCAGGACAGGGGCTTTTGGAGGGTACTGCAGGCTAGCCTCTTGCCTACTGACCATGGGCCCTGGCATCTCAGGGGGCTCTATTCTTTGGTAGGTGTGTACCTGGGGGGACCTTTTACTTTGGATTCAAGTCCATGTGTCCCTGAAACACACAGACTCAGAGAACTGGAGGACCAGAATGCAGATTTGGGGTCTGTGTGCCCAAACCAGCATTGACTGCTTCAACCCCCCCCCTAGACTCCGAGACTCTAAGCAGATGTTAGTGTTACTAAACCCAGGACCCTGCATTTACTCTATCTGGTCTTCCACAGTACACAGAACCTGGAAATGCAATTATTTTAGTAAATATAAACTGCTAAATACCTTTTCTCAACAGTTAGAGCAGTTTTGTGACTTCTATTAGTGTCCAGCAGAGCACTGGTTAAAGCTTGTAGGAAGAGTTTTCTTTCTGCTCTAGGAGGATGCAGAACCCCTGACCTCTGTCTGGATAGTGCTGATCACATGCACTCTCCCAAGAAAAAAAAAACCTCTCTAGCAATACACACCACACTGAGTATGTGCAGAGTGTCTCCACATGATATGTATTATCAGGAGATAAGAGGGGGGCACTCGAAGAAGGAGAGGATCAGAGAAGTCAGGATCAAACAGCATTTTTGCACAATTTTGAAAGATTAACCCCTTAGGTTCCACAGGGAGTATCAAGCATGCTTTACTGCATATACAGACTGATTTTACTGTTGTGGGTTTAGTAACACTTTAATATATGCAGCTCAAAACAACCTAATGCTGAGGTCTCTTGCTGTATTCTGGTTATTAAGGTGTGATGTGTTTACCATTGTGTATTTGTCCCATTGTCAATTGAATTAATTGAATTCCCTATTGTTTCTGTAGGTTAGCTAGTCCTTCTGGAGGTTCCCACCTGATGGGATTTGTCTGGTGTCAACTTGACCTTGTTATCTAATCAATGAGGGATGTTTATCACAATGTGTAATATTTGTGTTTGTTTGTGGGGACTGCACATATTGACTGCCCATATTTTTGAAGTGTATCAAAACATTTCTGTTCAAAAAACAGTTCCAGTTTCACCTAAGCTAGTGCCATCTAGTCCTTGGGTGCAATGACCAGCTATAACACTTTGGTCCTGTGTCCCAGCAGTGCGAAAGCAGTTTTCTGACGGAAGCACCCAGGCAGGGTGCCAGGCGGTCTGCCACATTTGGTGGCAGCAGTGGGATCTGCTTCCTCCCTAAGAGCAGTCCAAACCACCACCGGGACCCTTTGTTGGGTGATGTAAAAAAAGTGTTCCAGGAGAGGAGTTCCAGTGGTGAATGCAAGCTAATTTCACCTAGTAAAGACAGCCTGGTTCTGCCCAGGATGTGCTGCAATTGATTGACCCAATTCACCGGGAGCTCTGGATGAAGGCTTTCCAAGTGGAGCCAAGACTATTATGGAAAGGTTCTTCCTACATCCATGAATATGTACTGGCTGCAGTTGTACCTGCGTATACCATTCCTAGGAGAGTATCCTCAGGATGAATGGCTGACAGAGCTGGATACGCTGATCCAGACAGAAATAGTAGTGAACAATGGTTATCAGGTGCTGCAATGGTATGCTACCCAAGTGTGTCCGTGACTGAAGAACAGCAATCACATAGAAGGCTATGACTACGGCAACCCAGGATTGATATTTGAGATGCTTCAGGAGGATCCACATTTTGATGCAGTAGAGTTAAGATGGGAGGACATCTGAGATTTAACCTCCCTAGCGGTATGATTGTCAATATTTCTGTGCTTAAAGCGGTACATTTTTTTGCATGGAAATATGTTGTTTTTTTATTGTAGGCCTGTAATTTTTAGGAATAACTCACTGAAATCTGTCCGAACAAGAGTCTAGTAAACATCCTGGGTATGATAAAGTTTGAAACACGAAATCATAAATTATAATATAATACATAATCATAAAAAAATAATATAATATAATAAAGTTAATTCAATAATATAATCAAACCAAAAACACTGAAATTTGAAATATAGCGCCAAGTTAGCACATCACTGAGCTTAGTCGCAAAATCGTTTACAGTATCTGATGATGAATTTCCCCACGAATCATCACTCAATTCTGCAAGTGGTTCTGATTTACTATCACTGTACTCCAGCTGGTCTAAAACCGCTTTTGACATAAAGGGACGCTTTTTGGATGCCATGGACTTTTCTCAGTTTCAAGGCAGAACAGTAAAAATGCAGGCAGGGCACAGAACAACGCAGTAAAGACAAAATGTATGTGAAATGCTTTGAAGCAGTAATGTTTTACGATGTGATTTTAGTGTATTTTGTGAATGTCACCTTTTAAAATTTTTAAATTTCCCGCCGGTTCCGGCCCCCGTACGCCCCGACTCTCGCAGGGATCGAAACCCGGAAGACAGATGCCGGTATCGGCCGGAGGAGATCGCATCGCGGGAGCGCAGAACAAGGTAAGTGGAACTGGGAATCCCTGAGCAACGCTGCAGGGTAATCCCGAGTGTAGCTCGGGGTTACCGCTTTTGCCACCGCTAATTAACCCCGAGCTACACTTGGGAATACCACCAGGGAGGTTAAGGGAGTTGGAACTTCCCTGAGAGCTGGGATTGTGAAGTGACTTGGACTTTATAGTTACACAAAAATAGGAGCTGGAACAAGCATATAAAAGACTGTTCGACGAAGCTCAACAGTATGCCCCAACACCCATGGATGTTATGGATTATGATTCACCTGTCAAAGCTTTGGCACTGGGCCCAAGTGCCCCTAGCCTGTGCCCTGGATTTTCAGCAGTTCCAGAGACTGGGGATTTAATAGACTTTCTTGCTAAGGAGGAACAACCCAGTGAGCCTCTAGCAGAAGAGCTTGCAATGTGGCAGAGCACTGCTGACCTCTACCTACAACAACCAGTGGCCACCGAATTTGTACTTTACTTCCCAGTGGTGAAGAAGCAGTTTTCTGATGGAATAACCCAATCAGGGTGACAGGCGGTCCATCACACCCGTAGTTCTTAATATCATGTGTTACCCTCTTTTTGTATTAGTGACAGATTGCAGACTTTTGTAATAGTGTGAATGAAGCCCTTTTACTGATGTGGTAAAGCTGCCCTTTCTGAGCAGTAAGCCTCCAGGTCTCCCCAAAGTAGCTCGATGATGACGAGGTCAGGAAATTGTGATGGTTGCTCCTGAACCTTTACTTTTTCTGTTGTAGCCACTAGGATTAAATTGGTCTTATATTTTGGTCATGTCAGAAAGTCCAAGTGTGCTCCATGCACAGCTTCCAGCATGTAAACGTTTTACATTTAAACAGTTACACAAGTGAACAGATACTGAAACAGCAGGAACTGATCATAATACACGATAACTCAGATGGGACATGATGACTGGTTTCTCCATGTACCATCAGTAGTAATTTATAGCAACCCATACATGTGACCATCATCTGATATAGCTGATGGCTAAATTAATCAAATTCTATTTCATATCTGAGGAGTATGCAGATATTGGCAGCTTTTGGGGAAACATTGACTGGACAAATTAACTATACCTGATCACGGTTTACGCCACAAATAAGTGGCACACAGAGCTGTATTTTTTTTTTTTTTTATCTGGCTGTATTTTTCTGCTTGCTTCTTCCTCTATTGACTTAAATAAGAATGCTTAGCCATGCCTAATTCTAATACTTATTGTTCCACTGCCTAAAAGGACAGTTAGATTGTGCCTACACATCTGTGCACTGTTAAGTGGACCAGATATATTAAATGGTGATTGAAAATGTGGGCAAATTTGGATTGCTAAAATTTCTTTTTGAGAAATGTATCTCTTGGCATATTTTGACCCAAGAAGACATCCTTGTGCTTGTTAAGCTGGAGGCAGAGGTGCCAGCCCATGAAGATGTAAACAACCAATCCATTCTTCCACTGAGACCAGCTAGCAAAAGTAAGAAGATGGCTGTTGTAGTTGCTCATAGATCTGTGATCCTTTCCTGGTCAAATCATAGTCTACAGATTTGAGGGACAAAGATCCAATGTCTGTGGTCATTCTTAGTAAAGGTATCCATAAACATAAACAGACATCTCCTGAACAACATCTTCCTGTCAGATGTGATAATGCAAAGCAGTGTTCTGGAGCTCTGGTGCACATCTGTAAATGTAGAAGTGATCTATAGCTGTCAAAATTACTTCCTTTTAAAAGCCTGACGCTGACTGAGCAAAAAAGTAAATCCTGTGGCTGCTAATGTTAATACATATGGTAGCAGCAATAAATATTTTAAAGCAAACCTAAAGTTAAAAATCCCAAACTAAAAATGAATATCCTAAAAAAAATAACATTCAAACAATATTGCCATAAGTGTCAATCCGGCTGTCGCATGCAGTACTCCTTTCTGCCACTATTTAGCCTCAATCTGATGTTCCGCATCATTCAACCCACTTTCTATAAGTCCGGGCTGTTATGGACCCGTCCCAGTCTGTAACTGGATAGTGAAAGATGCAGTACAATGATGGGCTTATTACTCCACTTTTTCCTCCTATCAGCACACACCTTTTCAGCATATAACTGGCTCCTTGTACTGCTTCTTCCTCTCACACGTGCTCTATTTTACAGATATGGTGATATTTGGTCAAATTCAAGTATTTATACTACTTGCATTTGAAAAATACATTTAATGATGTATTAAGGAAAAGATCATTTTTTGTTTTTTTTTTTTGTCTTTTTTTTGTTTTTAGTTATTTAATTATTACAAGTGTATAGCACTGTCAATTTACACAGCGCTTTACATATATATTGTACATTCACATCAGTCCCTGCCCTCAAGGAGCTTACAATCTAAAGTCTCACATTCGTACATACAGTACATACTAGAGCCAATTTAGACAGGAGCCAGTTAACCTACCAGCATGTCTTTGGAATGTGAGAGGAAATTGGAATACCCGGAGGAAACCCACGCAGGCACAGGGAGAACATGCAAACTCCAGGCAGGTGGTGCCGTAGTTAAGATTCAAACCGATTACACTTGTGTTGCTAGGCGGAACCTTTTATCTGATTAGAGTTCAGCTTTATGTAAATTAATTTAAGTAAAATATATTTTTAAAGAAATGTTACACTGTCTTTCATGCCATTTTATTATGTCTTCCTTTTCCTGTGTCAAGGGATAATCTCAGCCAATGGGAGAAAATATCCAGAGGGGAAGATACTACAGTCTGGCTTCCTACCCAATCAACAGTGACAGGATCAGCAGATTCCTTGCCGGTTAAGATTGATGACTAACACTGAGCACATTCAAAAGGGAGCTAAAAGAAGGCATGTGTGCATAAATGCCACATAGAAGTTGCTCAACCCCAGTCTAAAGGATGAAAAGTAAATGTTCTGGAATGTGTATTTTATGTAGAAAAGTGGAAGGCGGAAATATACCAATTATTTTACTGTCCTTTATAGTTCATACAAATTTTGTTCCGTTATCTGATCTTTAAAGCGTTTCCATAATTGCTTTAATGGGTTGTTGTGCTTTAAGGCCCATCTGGTACTAAAATGCTGCAGCATCTCCTAGTATCCAGATACATATTGAAAATCTACAGCATAGCTGTGAGATTACAACAGCATTATTTGAGCAGTAAATATGTATTACCATTTGAGTAGTTAAAAGCACATGATAAAAATGCTAATATATTTAGCAGCTCTGATATTCCCTAACTTTTATTTTGGTAGGTATTTATCTTTTTGTAAAGGAGGTTTCTTTTTTAATTTGCTAAGTTTGTGTGGCACTTTAAGGAAAAAATTTTTTAGCAAACACATAAAATGTTTCTTGATTTCAAATGGATACTTTTTCTGTCCCATACCTACTTCTGATGGCATTATTATGCACTTTCTTTATACAATGAAACACTGCTGTGCAGTAAAAAAATATATATTTAAAAAAAATCAATAAAAAAAATGCAAACTTTGAGCAGAGATGTGAACAATCAACTCAAATGTCAAAAAAAGAAAAATACTCACATTTTCAAGGCCCACTTTCACATGTAGAGAAACAAAAGTTTAAATTTAACTAATTGGGCTGATATTAGAAGGCACTGTGATATGAATTCTGTGTCGACTTTTAAAAATTTCTCACAGCTCTGAGTAGCTAGAATAATGTCAAAAGTCATGATCATTTTCTAATCCAGTGCCTTCTTCTAAGAACATTCGATGCAAAAAGTAAAATTACTCTAATGAACTGGGTTAACATTGCATGTTAAAGGGGAGAAACCTGTAATCCTCTTTATTTTGGCCAGGGCAGAAGAATTTTTTTTCCCATAGTTTGTTCATCCCATGGAAAAGGTTGCCGTGTATATCACTTGATACTTAAAAAAACAAAAATACAACAGATGTAAGATATTAAGTACAATTATTCCTCTCAGTTTTACGATTTTAAAATGTTGCTGTTGGCATTAGGCCCCATGCACACTGAGGGTTGCTCTGAGGCATGAGGCTCCAGTGTCCGTCCAACTCCACCGCCAGTAGCCTGTCAAACTCTGTGTCCTTGTTTCCATCAGCAATTGGGGGCAGTAAAGCCATGTGGTTGAGCTGCGGTGTACTTGCATCCCCCCAAGTACTCCCCATTTGGTTGCAAAAGCAGCAGAGGGGTGTGTAGATATTCCTTGGCTGCAATACTATGCATCACGGCATGGCAAAAATTATCACGACTGTCGCATTCAAGTCATAGAATGCAAGTAGTCTGCAGGGCTACATGATGCATCTGTGCGCTCTGCCCGCACCTAAATGACAACGCCTAATATACAAGGGCTAAATGCCTAGTGTGTATGAGGCCTTACACTTAACTCCTTATTTCTGGATACAATTTATTTTCCAAAAAATTCACATCTATGAGCTTCTGACTGATTTTATCTTTGTTCTACATAGGAGTCAGTGACGCCTGTATCCTTGTGTTTGGATACTTAGAACATCCAGGAACATGTACAATGAAGGGACATGGCTTGTGAATTCAGGCCCTGTAAGATATGCAGTTTTGTCTCAAATAGTGGATTATGCTCCAAGCTGAATAATATATTACTTTGTCTCCGTATAGTCCTACTTGTGCATGATTTCCTGTCTGAAGACTAGTAAGAGGAGTAATATTCACTGGTCAGTGAACTATATAGCTGGCCAGTTGTTTGCCCGGTTCTTAGTAGTATCATGAATGTCATTTTAGAGGGCATATTTAGCCATATTCGCTCAAATATTTTAATGCAAATAAATTTTAAGTTTGCAATGAGGTTGTAGATTGAAGTAGTTTTACCAGTTAAGGTTATTCCACAGCCCTTGCACTACACATAGGGTAAGATGCACAAAGAATTAGTAATAACTATTATGTTGAAAAACATGAAGTAAGTAGTTAAAACAGTAAGTATTTAAAAAGTATGTCAGTGTAATTTTGTTTCCTAAAAAAAGTTAATGAAATACACAGTTAAAGGTTTTGTGGTCGGCTTTTGTATAGACACTTTGCTGCCATACAAGACCACTACAAAGCCTTTATTCAAAGTCCCACCTCTCAAACCACAGGCACAAATGCCTCTGTAGATGCTAAAGATGCAGATAATGCAGCAAAACACTGCTTTGTCAGTAGTCCCAGAAGGAAGATGTGCCCTTGTAGTTTGCCACCTAAGATAGTTCTCATTTTATGGTAGAAAAGGCCAATGCCTTTTCTATATATTGTCTTTATAGGGCCTCTCAAAAATATAAGATGGCACAGGTTATATTTCATATAAATTTTTCCCCTGGCACAGTTGAAAGAGAGAGCAAATTTTCTGTTTTAGTTGTTTGGAGTTATGGAATTGTCATATGTTGTTTTTAGCAGAGCCTTGTTAAAATTATCCAATATTCTGTGCTATGGATAAGACGACAAAAGAAAAACAAATGAGAAGCAGAAATTTGTATTCCTTCATGAGCTGCATTGAATAACTACTGACTTTAACCTGTTTACATGATTGGTTTGTTAACTACACTGTACAGTAGCCATATTTTCTATAAGGACTCTCTTGAAGTTTTAAGAACTTATTTATTAGCATTTACAGAATATTTTTGTAATCAAAAGCCAGTCTTTTATGTTAGCACATAGCGAAAACTGTGATAAAAGCTCATTCCTTATATTCGCATTGTTTTTGAAAAATTATATTTTTCTCCTAATGTGATTCTATTTTGTTGTATATCTTTTATTACACTAGATTAAGTTAGATGACTTTTGTTTAAAAGGAAACCTATTATGAGAAAAATATGTAGGCTGCCATTGCTTACCTTCCCTTCTGAAAATTGGCGGTCTTGTTGCTTTGACTTAAGTACCATGAGTTACAAACCTGGAAAAGTATTTTGAATAGGAGTCTGAATTCTCTTACTTTCATGTGCTGTATGCCTGCTGTTGATCAACAGCTGAACAAGGATACAGGCAAACAACTAGCATTTTTGAAAGACCAGAAATGACAGCCCCCATATTTCATTTTCAGCATGTGTACGTGAACAGTGTTGCTTGCTTGTTAGAGATTTAGAGCTTTATTCATTCTACAAAAAAATTGCTAGGGTCTACACAAGAGAGCATTCTGTGATATGTAATTAGGTTGCTAATGTGCTTGTGTCCTGCTGGTGGGTAGGTATGTTGTGAAAGCAGGCCTTTGCTTATTTGAACAGTGCGTTTGCCTTCCCTCCTTTCTTCATGACACATATTTGTGTATCCTCCACATGTTGCCCTTATGTGATGTCCTTATGGTCATCAGCAATTTCACTGGGCTTATACACTAAAGCTGGCCATAGATGGATAATATTTTTTGTTGTTCAGATAGCAGGATAAATGCTAAAAAAAAAAAAAAAAAAAAGACTGCTCCGTTCACCTAGACTGTGTGGATGGAGGAGTCTTGAGGAATTGTCTCCACTGAGGCATTGTATTCTGACAGCAAAGACTGTCCAGTAGACTGCAGATGCTGAGCATTTTCCACTTGTCTGTTCAACAGAAGTCAATTGTTAGATTGACTCCTGTTTAGGAGTGGCCACAAATGGGTGGAAATTCACCTGGTCCTTGGTGAACTGGCTGGATTTCGATCCATCTATGGCCAGCTTAACTTGAAGCCCAATGATACAGTTGGGTGGTCTGCAAAAACTAGGCTTCTATTTTCATGGATTTTTCTTCTGGAAAAATAGTACAAAATGGCAATTAAAAAAGAAGTACAGAAAACATAGGGTGGTCATAAATGCCCTAATCCTGTCTCTTATCAAACCACTCATTGCACACAGCCTCAAGGACATACCACAGATATGTAGTAGAAAAAGCATTCCTTAAGTTGTCCATTGATGGATCAAAATTTGGCCTGTTCAGCAGGGACTAGCCCAAATTTTGATCCATCTTTGGCCAGTCCTGTTTGAGAGACGTCGCTCTACCTATTGACGGCTTCTGAACAGGCTTGCTGGAAATCTTTAGTTAATCAGCTCTGCAGCCTATTGGCTGCAATGCTGATCAGTATATTCTGACAGCATGGGAGTCCATCTGACTCTTCTGCTGTCAGAGTACAATAGCACAACAGGGAGGATTTCTGCATACACTTTGAATCTGTGGCTAGGGAATCAGTTCAGTTTTTTGAGTCATGTATGGCCAGATTTATGCATACAAATATTTTCCTATCTGATATAAAATTTCTGACAAGGTATAGTCACGTGAACTACTGCATAAGAACACATTATTGTATCTTTTCTCTAAAGAGTAAGAATAGATGTCTTTCCACTTGTTCTAGGAAAAATACTGGCTCATCTAAATCCATCATTAGTTTTTGTAGTAAGATATGGCCTATGTTTGCTTCCTTGGTTGAGTGACCTGTATTTTCCATGCACATATACTATCCTATACATGACATGGAGGGCAGACACTTTTGAAGATCATATATTATACCAATGTAGCAGCATCTATACCTCGGGAAGCATGGGTGCATATTTCATTGCCAGGTTTAAACGAATATAAGCATATACATTTGTGTCAGATGGTTAAAACCTTTGTTCACATGACTTGTTAGTATAATAGACATTCCATTTTGAACATACATTCTGTAACAGAATCAATGGGGTAGATAGCACTTATAAACACTGCTGGGGGTAATTTTCCCTTAAAGTGTTTGTGACACTAAACAATGGTTGAAATATAATTATATTTAAGTAATTATTCTTTTAGTACCTTCTATTGTGCTCAACCTCCTCAAAATCTCCATTTTCTTTATTTTGCTGCTGAGGGTTCCTGTTAGCTGTGAAGGCTGTGTTTGTTTCCACGGTCCCACTGTATGTAGGAGCATAGCCACCCTCTCTTGCTTGCTCCTGACATGGACTAGGGACTATGGAGTAGTGTACATGACCGGAATGAATGTGCACTATTAGTTCGGAACAAATGGAAGTGAGGGGGGGGGGGAGGAGAGGTTTGTGAACTCAGGAAGGATGTTGCAAAGAGGCAGAAAAACATAGTAAGGAACATTTTCCCCAAAAATAGATTACAGGGCCATTGGGTAGTAAATGTGCATGGATTATTTTTGTAGAACAAAGGACTGGCCAAATTTCGATCAATATTTGGCCATCCCTTCTCCACAGTAGTCGATTGTTTGACATCTGTGAAACATATGTTGGAAAAATGTCTTTGATCAGCAACTGCCACCGTGTGTCACTTGTGTTACTTTAAGTTCCCTAACAGTAGATCTGTTATTTTGCAATTATGTGGTTTTGAACTTCACACAAACTGTTTTGAAAAAATTAGTTGTTGCTTGGCTAAGAAGTAATGTTTTTTAGTTTCATATTGAGGGAACACTTTTTCACGGCTTTTTAATTCTGCAAATTGTAATGCTCAGAAATATTTAGTTGACATTGATCTTTGCATTATATAAGCTGAAGAGAGCTATAAAGAGAAATGTCCTAAGAGGAGGTATCGGCTGACTTCCTCATTGAGTTCCTCTTACCTTAAGCTTTTGAGTGACTACTCTCCCTGTTATCCACTACATGCAGTGGAAAACTTTTTTAGTTGCCAGGAACTGTGTTGCTTAACTACCATCACCTCATGTAGAGTCAGACTACAAGCTTCTTGTATGATGCTAAGTAAACTCTAGACGCTAAGGGGTTTATTTACTAAAGCTGGAGAGTCCAAAATCAGACTCCCTTCTGCATAGAAACCAATCAGCTTCTAACCTCAGCTTGTTCAATGAAGCTTTGGCGATGAAACCTGGAAGCTGATTGGTTTCTATGCAGAAGTGAGTCTGATTTTGGACTCTCCAGCTTTAGTAAATAAACCCCTAAGTGACAATCCACAAGTGTTAAGCAACCATTTAAGACACTCTAAGACATCTTCTGAAGGTTTTGCACATACCTTCTGTTTGTGGTATAATTGTATTACCTTTGGCTATACTACAGGACTGCTGTAACATAATACAAGCCAGTAAAAGTATACAAATTTTTTGGCATTTTAGAAGTTATCAACTTGTCCAGAGGTACACAAAGAGAATTCCACAATGCATGTTGTAAGTGCATAGTATAATGTACGAACTGCATTCCATTAGGGATTATATTGAAAGTTTATTGCCCTTTGGATGGTCTGAGTCCCTGAAGGGAAAATAGATATGAAACAAAACACAAAAAGAAGTGAATGTGATTAAACTGTGACCATAATAAAAAGCGCTTAAGCATGCTGGAAGAGTACAAGTAGTGTAGCCTTTACAAATCTGCAATGAAGTTGCTCAAGTCATCTCCGCTTCCTAATGGTTGACTGCTCATCATACAGAATGTTTACTTTGTTAGATAAATAAACCAAGCGGATTCCATAGGCCTCATGAAAAACATTGCAATGTTTAAAGATAGGTAAAAGATTAAAAACTACTCACAAATGTAAGTAAAGATAAGCCCACTAAATCCATATGAACTGTTCCAGCAGATTGCTAGACATACTTCTGACATATGCATGGATCACACACACCTTCACCTAGCCTTACTGGACAGTGACTGACTCCTTTCCAGGATCCCACCCACTTCTTAGAGCTGAGCTGTGTTGAGAAAATGCTCCATGTCCCATTTTTTGTTCTGCATTTACAGCCTATTCAAAGTTAATTACCTGCTTCAACACAATGCACATTAATTGACAACAGGCATGTTAACACCTTGCACCAAAATGGCAAGTGGGAATGGGCTTTTAGGGTTAGGGTTAGGGTTCTATACTTTTGCAAGCTTCTTTGTCATCTATTATTGCTTTATATAACCATTGCAATGCCTGCACTACTTAGGGGCTATAGAGCTGCAACACAAGAATTACAAAAAATATTTGTACAAAAATGTAAATAGGTCAAGAAAACATAGGGTGTAAACAATACAGCAGCTGCACTAGATATGACAAAATTCACTATATTTCTACTAAAGCAACACTGTAAAATACAACACAAACTATAAATCCTATACACAAAATGTAAAATGTGTGTAAAAAAAAAAAAATCTTAAAACATTCCTCCTCATATTATGGTCAATGGCATTGCATTTTATTGTTGCGTGTTAAAACCCATTTCCATTTACCAGTAAGTGTTTCACAACAGAATAAACATGTTCCATGTGACTGACTATACTACCTAATAGGCACACTCTCAAACTAAAATGGACCTTAAATTATAACATTGGGAATTATTATGGCCATATTTTGTCTTATTCACTTTTATATTTCTTTTCTCCTTGTGGGACTCAGCGGGAAAGATACTTGGGTTGATTTACTAAAGGATTTTCACTCAAGAAAATGTTGCTGTAGTACTTTTGAATACCCAGGTATTTGCTTTTCACATGATTGGATAATTGAAATTAAGATTATCAACTCCTTTATCAGCTGCTAGATCTCATATAGAGCGTACGGTTTTTATGGTTTATTATAGTGTATCCTTGTGAGTGGTTTTAATCAATTGTGGCACCAACAGGAATGCTGCACACTGCTTTGGGTAAAGATGGGTCACCTGATATGTGATTGTGGAGTCTGATGTTGCCTGAGATAGTTGACATTGTGTGTAGGTTTAGTTCATTTGTTGAGGATTTTTTTTAATGAGAGAAGGCTCTTTTTGACATGTCATGATTTGGAGTAGTGACACCAATTGTGAATTTATTTCTACTTGTTTGCTTACTGTGGATTAGACTGTTTCATGTTACACATCCAATCAAAGATATAGAGCACTTTAGTGGAGTTGTTGCCCCACCTCCGCAAACATGTCTGTCCGTTTCTGTTTAAAAGATTAGATGATTGTTTTTTCAAACAAGTTGACTTTGAATACAATCCTTAATAACACAGATTGTGGTACATACTTCCAGACTGCCAAGTGCACATATTCCATTACAGTGACGTGCTGCAGGTGTTTGCATCGGTGAGATAAGATATGAGATGATGGTTGTCTGACCCATCTGATTATTGGTAAGATTAGAAAAATAATAGTAGCTGTGGTGATTCTGCAACCTCTGCTACGTATGCATGTTTATACTTTGGGGCAAAAAAGCCAACACCCTTGAAACCTGCCTTATATTGGGAAAACATTACAATTGGGATGATAGATTTGTCTTCTTTTGTCCAGTATATAAACATGCATGTTCAGCCAAATAATTTCTACTCTGTCATACCTTGATCTGCTCCATATATGCTAAATGTCAAGCTTTTATTGAAATGTTTCCTCCAGTCTGAATTCTGTGGTATATCTGGCATGATTTTTTTTTTATATAGTTATTTCCATATTAATAATTTGAGTTGTAATTTGTCAATTTAGGTTTTTTTTCTGTATTTATCTGCACAACTTAGAATGTGCTATCTGTTCTAAACTACACATATTGTTTTGTAAAACACCTACGAATTTTTGCAAGTTTAGGCCTGCATATCTTTTTTATCATGAAACACATTTATGATCACAAAATAATAATTACCATTATTTGCTTGCTGACCAAAAACTGTGCTTGATATTTAGTAATACGGGTTATGTTACAAAAAAAATGGAATAAAGTTTAAAAACCTGTCTGAATGCAAAGTAGATTCATTATGTATAAAGATTGTTTTGAATATATTGAGGTAGAATAGTGTGTAGACTGCACATTTTTATATAAACACGTATACATATATTAAATATGTTAAATATCTAACAAAAACATGTAAGTGCAATAATTTCATAATGTCATAATTTTGCATATGACGTAAATGTACATGTGTATGTTCTCAGATTTTTTTCTATATTAAAAAAAAATTTGTAAAGTAGAATACTTGTATGCTGTAGCGGAGTTGTAAATACCTTTTAGTTCACAAAATGTTAATATATATATATACATATATAAATATTGTATGCAATATAGTACAAAATGACAATTTCTGTGGATATGTAATATATATTTTATGTATTATACATTTAGAGATATATAGATCTATTTCAAATTGCTCTTAGATTTGAAGCCAATTTATTTGGGAAGTGAAAATGAATACAGAGCTTTGGTATATTTTTTTTATTAAATATTCTTTGCTGTTGAAGAAAATATATGTACCATTAAACATGTGGCATTAATGGACATGTAAGAAATTTGGGGTTAAAACACAACACATTTGTACAACTTTTTTGGGTGTTTTGGATTTTTGTATTTAATATAAAATAAATGATAAACATTTGGCAAAACAATAAAGCATGGCTTTGCATACCCACATGTTTTATGGTACACATTTTCCAAATTTTAGCACCTTTAGTGTAACTATAGGTAATAATGCTGTGATGTTTAATTTCTAAATACAGTAAAGAATTAAATTGAAATGCATGAGTGTATTTTTTAAGCCCAGTGTCCGTTCTAATGCATCTGTATATTAAACATATAGCTGTAACAACATCATCCCTAATGGGTTAGGCTTGTAGAAATATACAAATCTTCTCTGTGACAACTTCAGCTGTACCCACAGACTGATAGTGGGGTCCTACTCCCACTGCTAATTTGCCAGAGCATCCACTGCTTACACTAGAAGACCCCTTGTACCTAGAGACAAACATTTCCAGTTTGTTGTTGAACCTGGAGGTCAGGTTTCTGCCTATGCCTACGTGGAAAAAAGCAAAAATGTAAGCCACTAGCATGGTGTTGTCCAGCTGAATCCAGATAAAATGACCTTTGAGCTGGATTGTCCAGTGCTGAAGAGACAGCCAGATCATCTGAAGGTCCATGATGTTGGATCAGGAAACAAGAATCATCTCAACAACCAAGTCATCATCAACAGGATGCCCATAACTCCTCTCTAGCCCAACAGGCATGAGGATCTTGCAGAATATGAGAATGCGAAATGCTCTAATTCCAGAGCCTGAGCCACCAGGCCAGGGACCACATGGCCCTCAATGCCAAATAAATCATTCTTTCCAGGGACCTGAACTTGGGACTTGTCTCATGACAATAGAATACTTCTTTAAAGGAGGCTGCCATTAGGCTCAGAACTCATGCAAAAGCAGAGAGTCAGGTAAACCCTATGATTGAAAAGCTAGAATCTAAGACTGGAAAGTGTCAAGTTTCTCCTAGGAAAGAAACACCCCAGTCTGAGCTATGTATAGAACTAAACCCAGATAGTCCAGATGAGTCAGTTCCAGTGATAATTTTCTGAAGCTTTAGGATCTACCTGACACCTCTGTACAGCAAAAGATATAGTACATTGTCTGACAGAGCCCATGCTTACTGTTTAATGAAGAAGAGGTTGTTTAAATATCCCACAACAGGGATGCCATAAGGGCACAGCGGGGCCAGCACCTTGGTAAACACTTGAGGTGCAGAGAAGTGGCTGAAAGGGCAGGGATGCAAACTGATAGTGCAGGGGCTTAACAGCAAAGGGAAATCACTAATGTGCTAGAAAAATGGGAACCTGTGGATAAGCATCCAGAGGATGGTGGGTTTCATGTAAAATGTACTGATTCAAATGAAGAAATTCACAACTTTGAAATTCTTTATTTAATGGCCCTTATGGGTACGGAAAAAAGAACAAGTTGAAGTAAAAACCCTTGAAATAATTCTGCCACAGGAACTGGGACAATGACATAGTGATGCAGAGCACCTGAGAGGGCGTGATGAAGATGTGCTATTTTGTCTAGTTGCACAGAAAATTTGGAGATGAGAAAAGGGCAGGAGGTAGGTAACAAAATGCCATTTTGTAGCCCTGGGATAACACTCAAGTAGTCCAAGCATTTGCAAAAGAATAATAAACTCTTTGATTTAGATGTTAACTTGCAGACTGAAATCAGTTAAAATAATGATTTCTTCAGAGAGCACTAAAAATCTACATCAGTAATGGATATGTAGAGTTATCCTGGCTGAACCACAGAAGTTCAGTGTGTCTTTCAGATTTAGAGGAAAAACATGGGCCTGGGTATGTGGTGATTCCCAGCAGACAGCTGAACCAGACCACAGGAAGCCCCTTTCACACAAGGGGGCCCAAGTCCAACGATTTTGAGAAATTTTAAACATAGCCTTAGTAAGGCTACAGGTGTGGTGGCCATGATTTTTTTTTTCAGCTCCTCCAACCTTGTAGCAAGTATGAAATGTATAGTTTATGTGGAAACAAGCAAAATAATTTGCTCTATGTGAGTTTGTTTTACTGAACAATGAGACTATCTTCTGGAAGGGCAGAAAAAGACCAAGTGCTCCATCAAGTCTGCCCATTTTCTTTTTACTGTTGACTGGCTCACTACTCTCCTATTAAAGCACCACGAATATACATTAACTAGTCTTGGATAATATTTTGGCCTTGAGATTGTGTTCTGGGTTCTTCCATGACATGTGTATGCCGAGATACCTCAGCTCAGTTTCCTCGTGGCAGAGGTGAAGTCCCAACAAAACAAAAGGCTTGAGGGTAAGAGCCAAACTCATCCACTAGCTATTCTCATGCCCTAAAACACCAAGCGCAATGAAGGAGGCCTGTAAAAGGGCTCCAGTCAGTTCCATGCCATGTAACAAAATACAGAAAACTGCCAGAAGAATATCCACTGATTGCTCAGGAGTGATGCGGGGGAACACTGTGTTGAGCACACCCGTGTCAACATCTGTGTCAAGGTAGGTGGTACTGCTTGAGAACAACTTTCACAACTAAAAATTCACAGCAGTGGATAACATTAAATAACTTGCAGCAGCTAGGCATAAAGAACAAAAAAGAGAAGAAAAGGAGAATTGAGGTGAAAAGGAGAAGGGTTTGGGGAAGGGGGGGTCGAGGAATATGGAAACTAAAAGAGGGGAGAAGGAGTTGGAATAAGAGGAGTGGTGGGGAAAAGGAAAATAAGATTGTTAGAAATAAATATAAATAAAATCATTTTTGGAAAAATGTAAAGTAAGCTAAAATGTCATAAACCAGAAGTAATAAGATTTTATTAAAATTGCACCCTACCCTCTACCTTCCCTGACTTCAAGGGGGGTAGAGTGGGTGTAGATTTACTAAAACTGATGCACTCAATTTGGTGCAACTGTGCACGGTAGCTAATCAACTTCTAATTTCAGCTTGTTCAATTTGGCGTTGACAATAAAACCTGCAAGCTGATAGGTTACTATGCAGAGCTCCACCAGATTTTGCACTTTCCAATTTAAATAAATAAAAAGGAATAATATGGCATCTTGCAGTCGTGCTTATTCAAAATAGGTCTGGCAATACAGGAATATAGATTTGCTGATGCTATGTCTGATATACCACTCATCCTAATGTTCAGTTTATCCTACAAAAAAAATCTACAATCATATTTAAAAAACTAAATTACTCCCATTGTATCACAACTCATGAAATAAATGCAACATAGTAGTTTCCCACTGGACAGTGAGATTTCATTCTCTGCATATTTGCGTAGAGTGCAGTTATTGCACAAAGGATAAGTTCACCTTTTGAAACCTATCACAAGTTACACCTGTATTCAGGATGTAACATGTTAGTGCTGCAGCTGTTAGTGCTTGAACTGTTTTGCTGTCATCTATACTCCTGACCTGATGCTTGAAACAAGATTTTCTTTCAGACTTCTTAAATTGACTGTGTACTAAACAATCTCTAATATATCTTGCATTTAAAATTAATTTATTGTGCAAGCGGGACAAAGTTTGCCGTTTGCACACCCAACTGTAGCCAATGACACATTAAAATCTGTCTGGCATGAAAATTAAGTACTAAATTTTAGTATCCACTATTTTTTAGCGGCTTGCAGTTCAGACATGATGATAGACCTTGCATAGTAAAAATATATCCCTATAACCCATTTCAATCAGTCTAGTGTGTAATGTGTCATCTTTCCCTTTTTTGAATATGATTATTTAAAAAACGAGTATAATCTGTATTGTACAAAGTTGTTAACCTTAGATTTCAACAAAAAGTATATCTTTCTTGTACCTGTGGCAAGAAATAATTTGGAACATGTAGATTGAGAGAATTTTTTAAAGATTATCTTGTTCCCACCCCCCAGATACAGATTTACATGCAATGGGGCACCCTTTGCTAAGCCCTGCACCTGGAGGTAGTGGGACACAGCAAACAGAAAATATTCATGTGTCAAAACATTCAATAATTGCAACAAAATTCCATTGTGGTTATACTGACATATTTCCTAATTGTTAAGGAAATGCCAAACTGTATTTTTAATATGTTGAATCAAATATAAAGATTCAACATTCAAACATACGGGATGGACTTGTCAAGTAATGTAATATGCTGTAAAATATCTTATAGCTTCAGAGTGCCCCTACAGAATAAGTGTAATGTTTCAACCTGTCTATGTAAAAAAAATAAGCTGAGTATAATCATAGTGAATCAGTACCTTTTTGATTCCATATGGTATCCAGCCATGTAGATGTATCTTCTGGAAAAGTGAATAAGTTTAAGATTTCTACATCATGTACTTGCATTTCATACCTTTAGCTTGAAGGAAATCCTGGACCACTTCAAAAAAACAATGTAGTTTCTGGGTACCCACAGAGAAATCTTGAGAAAATATCAACTTTTGATTTGTTGACTAACGTTGCTTGAATAAAGTAACTTGAAGGCTCCATGCACACTGGGCGGTTTATTAACACTGGTAAAGTTAGCTGGATAAACGTCCATTGTGCATGAGGACAAAAGGTAAAGGGCTTCCACTCCCTCAGGTTGCCCCAGGATCCTGATATTATTCCTGAGGTTATGTTCCTCCTTATCTTCCACTAAGGACCAGATTACTGTTAACCACTTGCCGTCCGCCTGCTGTTTATAAACAGCAGGACGGTGGCACTCCAGGGGCAGGTTGCCGTTCATAAACGGCACCCGCCATTTCTAGCTGTGCGAGCTTCCTGGGCAGCACCGCGATCCGGTGTCCTCCGGACACAGTGAAACACCGATCGTCGGATGGGATCCCGATCATGTGATCACTGATTGGCCAATCAGTGATCACATGCAAAGTAGTAAGCAAGATGTCACTTGTGACATCATTGCTTACTACGTGTGAAATCTGTGAATGATCAGAGGTCACATGGTAAGGCTATTCACAACAGCCTTGTACCATGTGACAAGCTGTGACCAATCACAGCTCACTCAGTATTTTTCAATGGCTGCAAGAATGCAGACAGAGAGAAGGAGAAATTATTGCTTTTACATCATATATGGATGTAAAAGCAATCACTATAAAAAAAAAAAAAAAAAATCTTCAACCCCCCACAAGTAGTACTGCTAGGGTGACAGTATGTAAAAAAAAAAAACAAATAATATAAAAAAATAAAATAAAAATATGAAAAAATTTTAAAATTTGGCTTTTTTTTTTTTTTACTAAAAAGATAACTGAATACATTTCGGCCAAGATTTATGATGAAAGATTTTTTTATTTGCAAAATTGTATAAGAAAAACGCTTTTTTTTCAAATTTTTTGGACTTTTTCATTTACATAGCAAAAAAATAAAAATCCCAGCGGTGAATAAATACCACCAAAATAAAGCTTTCTCTGTCTCAAAAAAAATGGTAAAAAATTCATATAGTTATAGTGTTGCATGACCGCGCAATTGTCACTCGCAATTGTCATTCGCAATTGTCATTCAAAGTGTGATGAAAATTGCCCTGGACAGGAAGGGGGTAAAAGTGTCCGGGCAGGAAGTGGTTAAACAGAGACATTCAATAAGAGGTTGTTTAACACACAGCTAATTTGGGAAGCCTAAAACAGTCTTGTAAGTACAAAGGCACATTTAAAGGTGAGTTCCCATTTTCTTGAAAGATAAAAAGCTGAACTGACTCAAATCATAGTGGTCACCCCTTCAGACCCCACTTCACATAGTGGCCATGATGTCCTGTGCTGTCTGTGTAGTGACCCATACACAAAAATACAAAGCATGGTCATGTGGCTGCACTGACTGAGTGCTTGCCATTGTGAGCATAATGATGGATGCTCACTCCAGGACTGTGCATTGTGGTGTATGGACTGCTACACTGGCAGCACATATCATCGTGGCCAATATGTGCAGCAAGGTCTTGAAGGGTGACCAGGATATTTGGAGTTGGTTCACCTTTTTATTTTTCATGGAAATGTGAAACTACCCTTGTACAATTACTGAATGACGTGCAAATATGTAGCAAAAGATTATGAAATTTCAGTCCCCAATGGAAAACTGCTATATCCCACTCATTTCATGAATTGTGATATGGAGGAAGTTATTTATCTTTTGAAATGTGATTGTGGAAGTTTTCTAATAGGAAAAGCAAAAACAATATAAAATTAGGATGAGTGATCATCGCATCAGGAAATTTATGTGCCTGTATTGCCAGACATGTTTTGTGTAAATAAAGTACAATGGTAGGACACTGAATGTCACTTTTATAGATCTTGATAAAGTACATATAAAGCCAAGGGTGGTGAGGAGGATTTTAATAGTCTTACTATAACAGGAAAGCAGAGAGAGCTACAAATCAGAGGCAGAAAATGATGCCATGAATTTTGATTGCTTTTACATTTTTTTTTACATTTATATTTAATTTCAGTATATTATTATTTGTTAATGTTGTTATTTTATTTTTTTCTGCTCCCATCACCTTCTTGCTATGAACAGTGGATTAGAATTGTAAAAATACATACATATTGGTGCATCAAATGATGGGACTATCTGATATACTTATGTCCTAGTTTTTAATTTTGGCCTGTTTTTCCTATACTGCTAAAGCCAGCCATATATGGTTCGAATTCTGAAAAACATTTTCTTTTGAAAATCTTTTCTAAGAATTTTCGTTCTAATTCCACACCATTAGTTGGTCACAGAAACGGCTGATTTTCGTGTGACCAATTAATTTGAGTGATCAGGCATGTTAGAAATTTTTTGAATAACGAATGCATTTCAAATCAATGATGGAAGAATCGTGTGGGAAATATAAAAGAAATGAGCATGAGCTGTGGCCTGGAAAGAAAAGAAAATTCTTGGCCACGAAAATTCTTTTCTGTAGCAACATGAGGTGAACTTATAGGCTCGGTTGGTTGAATTTTGAAATCAACAGTGGCACCATCGGATTACAAAATGCACAAAATTTCCGATTTTCTAAAGAGAATTCATTCAGAATAACCCATGTATGGCCTGCATAATTCAGCTATCAATAAGAAGTACAAAGCAAAATCCTTAAGCACCTGGTACTAACTACCTATCTTTAACCCTTTGTGGAGTTTTCTAGGACACCAGCTGCATGAGAAATTTACAGTGGCAGCTGGTTATGTATGAATTATTATTTTTGTGTATGTATTTATATATATATATATATATATATATATATATATATATATGTGTGTGTGTGTGTGTGTGTGTGTGTGTGTGTATGTATATATATATATATATATATATATATATATATATATATATATATATATATATATACACACACACAGTACAGTATATACTCTTGGCACTTTTTCAACATTTATATATAACCAGCAGACTGAGCACTGATTTGACAATTTTTTCAGTTTGCATATGTATTAAGATTCTTGAGATTTTAGCTTGTGGTTAGAAATATAATTTAGATCTATTAAGTCAAATGTTGGCTATAATCACGGGGGACTTATAAAAGGTTTTTTTTTTTTTTTTTTTTTTTTTTACTACATTTGTTTAACACAGCCTCAATCAGGGTGCCTTGGCAAAATGTCTAAAAGTTGCACCAAACTTGTATACAAGCCAGCAGGTGGAAGAAGCCTGAATTTTAGTTACACAAAGCCACGGGTTTTCATTGTGTACCATTAGGACATTCTAGCCTCCAGTGTTCTGAATACCAATGACATCAGTTGATGTCGGTTGCCTGCATAGCATCCTTGTGTGACCCTCCCTGCCCCTCTGCGTCAGTGCTGGGGTCATATTAGCTCAGTGATGGAGAAAAATGGAAAGAAACACTGTAATACTAGTGAGGACCAGTGTGCAAACGTGTATTTGATTTGGAAGAATAAATCACCGCTAGCATTGGGTGTCCATGTGTGGATGTTACTTTATATAAAACTATTCCTTTTTTACATTTTAGAATGGAGTTCCTCAAGACTGTCCATAATTTTGAAGGGTGCCTCTGGACTGTCCATAATTTTAAAGGGTGCCTCGGGACTGTCCATAATTTTAGAGGGTGCCTTGAAATTGTCCATAATTTTAAAGGGTGCCTTGACTGAAAAAAGGTTGCGAAACACTGGTTTAACAGTTCTCTTCTGAAGATATAATTTTCTGTTATAAAAAAAAAGAAAAAGCAAAAAGAATATACATTTGAAAGTGTAATATTTATACCTCATCCAAGTAAGTGGTTATATTTTTTTCCTATTATAGATCTTGTAAACTGACAACATATAGATCGGCAATAAAAGATTGCTGGAAGTGCATTCTATTGGAAACCTAGAAGATTAACCACTTGCCCTCCAGAGGATTTACCCCTCTTCCTGGACCAGGCAATTTTTTGCGATATGGCACTGCGTTACTGTAACTGACAATTGCACGGTCATGCAACGCTGTACATAAATTAAATTTGTCCTTTTGTTCCCCATAAATATAGCTTTCTTTTGGTGATATTTGATCACACCTGCGGTTTTAATTTCTTGCACTATAAACAAAATAAGGCCGACCGTTTTTAAAAAATTTTTTATATTTTTTACTTTTTGCTATAGAACATATCCAGTAAAACAATTTAAAAAATCAAATTTCTTCATAAATTTAGGCCAAAATGTATTCTGCTACATGTCTTTGCTAGAAAAAAAAAAATCCCAACACATGTAAATTTATTGGTTTACATGAAAGCTATAGCGTCTACAACTTGCGGTATATATACTGGAATTTTTATTTATTTTTTTATACTAGTAATAGCGGTGATCAGCGACTTATAGCGGGACTGTGGCGGGCATTCTGACACTGGGGGGAAACTGACTGCCACTGACATCCCAATGACACTAATACAGTGATCAGTGCTAATAAAAAGCACTGACACTGTACTAATGACACTGGGCAGGAAGGGGTTAACATTTGGGGCAATCTGTGTGCTGTTTAACATTATCTGCTGTGTGTGTTTTACTAGGGAGACATACTGCTTTGTATTTTTCTGCTTTGCAGAGAAATATAAAGCAGCATGTTATTGCTGGCAGGAGAGAGACTTGTGGTGTTTACACACAGGTCTCTCCCCTGTCAGCTTTCTCCGACTATCACCAGGTGCCGGCGGGGAATCTCCGGCCGGGACCTGGTGATTGACATCTCTAGCCACCAATGGCGGCACACGTAGGGTGCCGCATACACTCCCTACACAGAAATGCAAATCGGGTATAGATATGTGATTTTGCGCTGCCCTGCCGTCCTATAGCAGTAGTCCTACTATAGGGCAGCTGGAAAGTGGTTAAAGTGGTAAAGGTGCATTTTTGTTATGGAAAACTTTGTAGCTTTTAATATTCACATATATTTAACAGATCTTGTGTATCAAAGCATTCTTACCTTTTATATAATACTTGATTGAGTAGTAATGTCCTCCACCTCCAGTCACCTCCAACCTTTGCCATCTCTGTTGTCTACTTGTAAGTTTCTGTGCAAGGTTCTGGTCATTTGTATTCCCCATGTAATAACGTATTCTTAAAACATTGCTAATATAATTAGATTTATGTGGA
The DNA here is from genome assembly GCF_062004578.1 of Staurois parvus. Lineage (NCBI taxonomy): Eukaryota > Metazoa > Chordata > Amphibia > Anura > Ranidae > Staurois > Staurois parvus. Next base: position 6,853,918 of record NW_028317855.1, read on the forward strand.
GACATTCTTCCTAGACCCAGACTGTGCACAGGTGAGTTCTCTCCCAGTGTACTAATATGACTACAATCACCTCTCCGTGTTGGAAAAAAAAGCTTTCCCCCCTCTTTCAACAGTTTCAGTACAAAGAGGGGAATTCACTAAGGCTAGGTTCGCACCTATAGAGTTTGCGTTTGACCCACTTCTGCATTGTGTTTTGCAGTGCGTTTTGCGTTTTTTGCAACTGCGTGCTTTACTCGTTTATGATGCATTTTTTGGCAGATTTAAAACGCTGCAAAAATGCAGCAAAAACTCACTACATGTTCTTCTGTAGTGTTCCCATTGAAGTCTATAGAACCAAAAACGCAACTTTTTGTGTTAAAAAAAAAAAAAAAGGTTCTTGACCCATTTCAAAAATATGCCTTGGGGGGGGGAGGAAACGTGGAGATGTGAACTTAGGAAATCATGTTAAATGGACTGTAGTGCTTTTCTGCAAATCTCAAAACACTGCGGAAAATGCTTAGGTGTGAACCTAGGGTTAGACTAGGCAGACAGAATCTAGTACAGCTATGTATGGAAACCAATCAGCTTCTAACACTCATTTTTTAAACCATCAATCAACAAGCTGAAGCTGATTGCTTGCTATGCACAGCTGCTCCAGATTCTGTCTGCGTCAGTTTTAGGATATTCTCCACAGACAATATGTCTACTAATATCAGTGTTGCCTATCTTCCACAACTTTTGGACTTAACACATTTTTCACTGACATCCTGAAATATAATGGAAATTCCTATTACAAAATGAAGAGAATCAATATTTAGATGGTATAAACAATATGTAAACCTTAGTATAATAAAACCCAGCACAAAAACACCATACAAAATTAAAAAAATATAAATATATGAAACTTCAAAAAGTCCCAAATGAAAGTCCAGTGCTCCAATATAGAAAGAAAACAGTGATGAAAAAGTGTTCATAAACTTTCCAGCGTGTTCACATCATCAGTGATAATTTCGCCCGCACTCACCAAATAAAGTGGATTCCCAAGCTGATAAGGTTTGAGAATCAAAACAGGCTTATAGGTGGGGTGTAGTCTCCATACATATGTCCAACTATGATGATTCTTGAATATCCCTCCAGCACGATCTCTCATAAATTGATGAAAATGCAAAGAGAAAAATACCAATAGTGTGTGATACTGCATAGAACTCCTAGAACAGATCTAATGTTCCTCATTACACTCACCTTGAATAAACTTGTAACCAGATTAAATAGACATAAAAGCCTCCCAAGCAGCCGCTGATGATCCCTCCTTAATATCCTCCAAACTCTCGCTTGTGGAGAGATAAAAATGCAAAAGAAAGGACAACCAAATAGCGTAATACTGTATGAAACTATTTAATATTAAAAGTGATGCCCCTATTGCACTCACATTTCAGAAGTATAAAACAAGCCTTTTGTTGAAAAAAAATAACCCCTTAGGTAGGCTAAAAAGCCGTCTGGCGCTCTCCAGTAATGTAAAACAATCAAGCAGCATAAGCAGAGGAGAATAGGCAGCAGTGGAGAAATAGACTTATTCTCCCCGCATTAAAAATGGTCACGGAGCGCTGCACCAGCGTGTGTTCCACTCACCAGACGTGACGTCACATGTCAAGGTCAGAACCTGAAATAATGTCACCACGTTTCACCCCTCCCGCAAGGCGTCATCACGGACAGAGATCTCTGGTTTCTTATTGTATATATACTTCCCCATCACTCCTTTTTCGTTGAGACTTAATGGACAGATATACTGTTATTGGTCCCACTCTCCAGAGCCCTCCCAATCATTCACTTAAAGGAAGCGATCTTCCCTGCTGCAAATTCACCTCCGATGGCAATAGCCTCCATAAACATTGCAATATCGTTCGGACCGATGCATCAAATATTCAAATAAAAAGCAGAATAATACATATTCCACTAATATAACTTATATCAATACCAATAGAAATAAAGTAAAAAATTTGAAAAAATATTAAAGAAAATATATAGAAATGTAAAATAAAAGTAAATGTAAACAAAAAATAATTAAAGAAATAAGGGGAAAAATATAAATTAAAAATTACCAATCAATAAGCAAAAAAAATTATAAAAATTAAATATTTTTTAAAAAATACAAAAATATAAAAAAAAATGTGAAAATGAAAAACATATGTATACAAATAAAACAACAACTAAAATAAAACCAATAATGATCAAAAAAATATATATTTGACGAACACCCACAAAAATGATTACCAATTGGATAAAAAGCAGTTTAGATCTATGTCAACATTTAGCCCCCTAGGGGCCTGAGAGTCTAACTGAAGAATCCACTTTGTCTCGTTCTGTGAGACAGACTTCCTCATATCACCACCACACCAATGGGGTTCAATTCTGTTGATCCCACAGAACTTGAGCAAAGAAAGATCCCGATTGTGAACTTTCCTGAAGTGATAGGACAAACTATGATGCTTAAAACCTTTTTTAATATTCCTAATATGTTCACCTAATCTCACGGCAAGTTTCCTAGTTGTTCTCCCCACCTACTGCAGATGGCAAGGGCATTCCAGAAGGTATGTTACATGATTACTATCACATGAAATGAATTTCTGAATCTTTAAATATATCCCCTTTTGCTTGAGACTGAAATTCCAACGTCTTTTTATTATTATTGGCTCCCATGGTTTTACGTGCTATGCATCTGCCACATCTAAAAAAAATCCCACCTGATCCAGAAAGGTAACCTTCTGGGATGGTGGGTCTGGCACATTTTTAACTAATCTAGTTCTAAGGATAGGTGGTCTTCTATATATGAATTTAGTTTTCCTGGGTAAAAGCTTTCCCAGTACGTCATCATGCAACAGAATTGACCAGTGACTCCTAAAAACATTTTCAACCAACCTATGTTTCCTAGAAAAACCCGTTTATGAATACCAAATTTAAATGATCTCCTCTTCTTTCTTTTTTCTTTAACAAATCGCTCCTATCCATATTACCTATCTTATCCCTGATGCTCTTCAACTCATTATTCTTATACCCTTTCTCCTCAAATCTTTTGATTAGGATATCTGTCTGTTCTCTATAATCACTTTGTTCATCACAGTTTTGTTTTTTTTTTATATTAAACTTTTATTATTATTTTCACAGAAGATACAATACAGAGGTAGTTCGTACTCGTAAGTACAAAGGTTTCATGACTGTATATAAAGTAAAAGAGGAAAGATGATATATTGGAGTAGCAGGGATACATGTTTTCAACATTCCTGCAATCTTATAATTATTCAGCCATATGATCATTAATACATATTTTACACGAATAAGCATATTCCATGAGAGAACATATTGACATATTAAACAATACAGATAAAGGAGAAGGAACACTTAAATTAAAAATTGTGCAAATAATTGTGCAAAAGGTCTGGCATGGAAACTTGGTACAATTAAATTCAGTATAGGTAGTACATCTGTATGTGGATTATGTAGGATTCAAACCAACTATAGACTTAGATTTAGATTGGGAGTAGTCATTCCACATCTTCCAGTGTTCAATTAACTTTCTGGTACCTCATTTGTTAGCAAGCAGTGAGTCACATAGATAATTGGTACGAATAATCTCTAATACACTGCAAAGGTTCAGGGAGAGGTTAGATTTCCAGTTTTGAACTATGAGTAGTCTAGCTGCTAGTAAGATGTGGATCACCACTGGGCAACAGAATGGGGGTTATGTATCAATCCACAGGTTTAAGATCGCAAGGCCTGGGTCAGGAGGTGTAATGATACCCGTTAATTGAGAGATAAATCGGAAAACAGAATTCCAAAAGCTGATTAAAGTTTTACATGCCCAGAAAATGTGTATAAGATGTCCTACCTCACTGCAGCCCCATCCAACAGACAGGGGAAGCTGATTTAATACATTTGGACATTCTAAACGGGGTAAGATATCAGCTTAGGGCAATTTTTGTGATAATTCCCAATGATTGACACAGTTGGAAGCTTTATAGAGTAGTGTAAAGGCCTGTCGCCATTGATCAATGGAGTAGGACTTACCTAGGTCTATCTCCCACTGTATGTAGGGAAAGGTCTTAACAAATTTAGTTTTATCTTGGAAAAGATTATAGAAGATGGAAATTTCTTTGGTTTGAGGTGTTTGAGCAGAAAGGTATTTCCAAGCTACTGCCGGGATAAATATTTCTTGTCTAGGAATAGTTTTTAAAAAGTGTCTTATTTGGTGGTATTGATACAGGTCCGTTGAGATTAAGATTAGATTCTTTGGACAGTACCTCAAATGATTTTGGTGTATAAATCGGAAATATACTGGATACTTTTATCCTGCCACCCTACAAGAGAGATATTGGGAATTAAGTTTGATAGAATGGATTTAGGTATGGGAATAGATGTTGATATAGCAGAGGAGTGTGGAATCTTACAAAGATCTCTCCAGGCTAATACAGAAGCCTGTGTTGGTAGGGGAAGGGACAAGACTGAGCATGGGCGCCAAGAATCTATAAGAATTTAGTAGAAGAGACCCGATGTCAATTACAGGGCATAAGGAGACCTCAACCTCCGTCCACAGTGATTCAGCGGATGTATTAAAGCAGTGTTGCAGTTGTGAGGCTTGAAAATAATCATATGTGTCTATCCATCCCATGCCACCTACTTTTCTATGTTTAATTAGATATTTTTGTACCGGTCTAGGAGGTTTACCTTGCCAGCTAAATGTCTTTAATACAGATCGTAAAGATTGTAGATGGTTGCATTTGAGGGGGACGGGAAGTGTGCGGAAAATGTATATAATTTGAGGTAGGAGAGTCATTTTGAAGGGAGCTAGTCGTCCCAACCATGAAAGTTCCACTTTGATCAGTCGATGAGTTTCTTTGATTCATTTTTTAATCAATGCAGAATAATTCACGTCTGCTAAGTGTGCAGGGTCTGATGTGAGTTGAAGGCCCAAATATGAGATATCTGGGTCACTCCAAGAATACTCCAGGAATAGGGATATGTACTTTTAATTTGGTTTTTCATCTGTGATGAAAGATTCAGTTCTAAAATTACTGATTTGGTAAAATTAACCTTGTAGTAGGACACCTGGCTAAAAGTTATAAGAATGGAAGAGCGGAATGGGCATTAGCTAAGGATACAGAGGGGTTGGTTAAGAATAGGACCACATCGGCCGCGAACAGGTTTATGTTGTGGGAGCTATTTTTAAAAGCCATATATTGAGATGTGATCTAACTGTTTCCGCCAAGGGTTCAATAAGGAGGTTGAATATAGATGGGAACAGGGGGTAGCCCTGTCTAGTTCCATTTTTTATAGAGAATGGTCGAGACAGGGCACCTGATGTGTAGACCTGTGCACTAGGAGAAGCATAGAGAGCCAAAATTGCAGATAAAATAGGGCCTGTGAAGCCAAATTTTTTAAGTGTCTGTTATATAGCCCCAAGGGATTCTATCAAATGCCTTCTCCGCATCCAGAGAAAGGAGCAGAGAAGGCCTTCGGTGTACTTTAGCATAGTGCATGATATTAATGACCCTACGAGTAGCATCTGCGGCCTGTCTTCCTGTTGTGAAACCTGTTTGGTCTGCGTTGATCAAAGTAGGTAAGATATGTTGCAGTCTATGGGCAAGAATTTTGGCATAGATTTTTATATCTGTATTGAGAAGTGATATGGGTGGAACGTTGGGTGGGGATGTGGGTTCTTTGCCGGTTTCGGGATTGTAACAATATAAGCTTTCAACAATTCATCTGGGAAGGAGGCAGAGGACATTGCAGAAGAAAAAATTTTGTTAAGGGCTTGGCCTAGCATGTGATGGAAATTTTTATAATAGTCATTGGTCAGATCTTCTGGGCCTGGTGATTTTCTAATTGGGAGTTGTTTGATGATTTAAAAAATTTCTGATGTTGTAATAGGTGCGTTTAGGGAGTCAAGGTGCGTGGGCGACAAGGAAGGCAACTTCAGCTCAGATAAAAAATTTGAGATAGTGGCGTCTGTGGGTTGTGTAGTGGAGATATCTTCCTTGAGATTGTAGAGAGAATGATAATATTCAGCAAATGAATGTGCTATATCCTTTTGGATTAGTAATTTTATGTTTATCTGAAGAGCGCAGTAAATGAGAGATCTTAGATTGTACATGGCGGTGTTTTAGTCACTGAGCGAGAAATTTACCCGCCCTATTACCTGAGGAATAATGGGTCAATTTCAAAAGGGTGAGATATTTATCATAGTTTTCAATAAGCATAAGCCTCAGATCAAAGCATAGGCTGGTGAGTTGGGGGGTCTCTTTGGGGTCTGGGTTTGATTTATTTAAAAGTTTTAGACTTGAGATATCTTTCATAAGTTGATCTATTTTTTTGGGTCCCCTGTCTTTTCACCCGAGAGCTCAGCTGCAAAAAAAATACCTCTAATGTAAGCCTTATGGGCACACCATAAAGAAAATGGGTTAGTAACAGATTCAGCATTAAGTCTAAAATATTAATTTACCTGATTAGCAATGTGTGTTGTATGGGTGGAAGTGTGAAGCAGCTGGGAGCTGACCCGCCACACAGACGCCAAACCTGGGGTATGCCCCTCCTTAATTACCACGGATACAGGTGCATGGTCAGACCACAAGATCTCGTGTATGGAGGTGGAGGATACTGACTGTAGGAGAAACGTATCAACTAAAATCATATCAATATGAGAGTACGAATTATGCCTGGAAGGTGTAATTCTGTTCAGAAGCTTGTTGGCACGTCCTTACTTGGCACCTCCATACTTCTTAGACATCTTCTGTGTGGAGGATCGACATCAGAGTGGGTGGAGATCTTTTGGGTGTTGAGGAAGTGTTGATCAACGATAAGATTGAAGTTGCCATAGATTATCAAAGCACCTTTTTTAATGGTGGAGAGCTTGCCGGAGACTTTTTTGTTCAATCGAAGTTGGTGGGTATTGAGTGCATAAAGATTGACTATCATGTGGATTATTAAATTTGCATACAAGGATTAGAAATCTGCCTTCTGGGTCTGGCTAAGAGTTATGTAGAGTAAAAGCAGCAGAGTTTTTAATGACGATGAGAACTCCTTTCTGTTTCGTAGAAGCAGATGCAGTAAAAATATGTGGGAAGAGGTTACGATGAAGCGTTGGAGGTGACGTTATTTGAAAGTGTGTTTCCTGAATGCACATGATGTCACCCCGAAACCTGATTGCTTATTTCCAGAGAGATGATCTTTTTGCCAGATGGGTAAAGGATTAGACCGTACCTTTCTTTGTTCTCGCCATTTATCATTGTAGCTGAGGGCTAAGAAGGGTGTCGTTTTATGTAAAGAGTCCATCTGTTACAAGTTAGCCTGCAGCCTCTTGTTTGTTTATTCTTACCTCCTTGCTGCTCAGGATTCCTTCACGTGTGTTTGTCTGTGCTCTCCTGTGGGCGTTGTCTGCTATCCTCTGGGTTTTATTTCCTTCCCTTCCATCACTTCCTGGCCCACCTCCTAGTTTGCTTGTCTATATAAGACATGCTCAGTCTAGCCCACTTTGCCTGAGCAATGTCTTGCTCGAGTTGTTGGAGCTCCCTTGTGTTTCTACTGTGAATCCTTTATTGTCTATCTGTGTATCGACCTCGGCTTTGTTCCCGACCTTGCTTGTTTTCTGCCTGTCCTGACCCTGGCTAGCCTATTGGATTCCCTGTGTCTTCTCCAATTGTACCCTGCTCCCATTAGCAGTCTCCTCTATCTCAGCTGGTTGTACCTGGGGACCGCGACTTGGTCCCAGCCTGCTGCAAGTCCATCCCCACCATCAGGGACCCTGGTGAACAAGCAGGCTGGGGCTTAGACTCCGTGCCCTGGGGAACCCCAAGTTGTGGATCAAAAGAGCTCACTACCACAGGTGCTGACACCGTCTCCATAGGTGTAGTTCAACATTGTTTTTACTCAACCGCCCCACAGCCAATACCAGACCAGCACAACAATATGAGAAAAAAGTGAGAAAAAAAAATTAAAACAAGGAGTCAAATAACATACAATTCAAAGAAATCTTAAGAACAGAGATTCCAGCGGGAATCTGGTAGCAGAATAGCTGTTCATTTTCTAGGAGGGGGTATAGTGTGGGCTGAGAGCTTCAAAGCGCAGATTTGTGTTGTATAATGCTGCTGAGGCGATTAGGGTTGCTGCTTTTTATTTCGTTTTTTGTGAGAGACCACTCTCCAGTCATCTCCAGACTGTATCTTATGGGAATTCGATGGACTAGCAGGGTCTTAGTCTGGAATAATGTTCCAGGTACGGAGCAATTTCAGTCCTTCTGCAAGTGAATAAATAGCTGTGGAGTTGCCATCTTTGATGATGGTTAGTTTAACCGGGTATCCTCAGCAATATAGTATGTTGTTGTGAAGGCTTTAGTAATGGGTAATAAACCCTTACATTTTTGCATTGTGTATTGAGAAAGATCTGCGAATAATTGAGTGTATTTTTCCGGGGGTTGTGAGTGTTTGCGGAATGCTTGCATGAAATGGTCTTTAATGTGATAGAAATGTACACAATGTTTTCTTCAAGGTAGGAAGGTTTGGGTAGTCAGTGGATTCCGTCAACCACAATTTCCATGGCAGGGGTAGAAGGTAGGAAGGCCTGAATGAGGTCGCATGCGTATTGGTGGAGTTGAGTTGGTTGGATGGTCTCTGGGACGCCTCTGATTTTAATATTATTTCTGCGTGACCTATCTTCTAAATCTGCTAACTTGGCTTTGAGCCAGATCACCTCATCATCCTGTTCATTATGAGCATCAACCAATGAGTTGTGGGATGATGCGAATTCTCCAATTTTTAGTTCAATATGGTCTATCCTGTTTCCCAGTTCGCCCACTTCAGTTTTAAAGTTCTGAATACAAGTCATATCAGAATGGAGGCAGCTTCAGAGTGAAATTAGCATATCCTTTAGTGTTGTGCCAGAAATGGGTTGATTTGTAGTAGGGAATGAATCAATATTCTCCACTAATTCTCTAGTATCATCTAAAGAATAATTTTATTTGCTCACCTCTGTGCTGCGGTACTCGGAGTCCATCCGTGGTTTGGACTTAGCAGGGCTGCGGGATAATGGTGTTGGAGAGACCCGGAAAGCAATGCTGTGATCCCTCCGACAGAGCAGAGCTGTGTGCTGGAGAGCGGGCCGTCAGTGCCATCTTGCTCTCCTCTCCATGGGGGGAAAGAAATGAGGCAGTTTTTTGGCTGGGATGCCGCTTTCCATTTGCGAGTCATTGCTGGAGGGTGTGAGAGTAGTCCGGCGTCGGGCAGTGCCCGTTGTGTGCGCCTCGGTCGCCTCAATGATCAGGGATTCCCAGCGCTGGAGCGGAGCTCCTGAGTTAAGCAGCCATGCAGCAAAGCTGTAGCCACGCCCACACAGTTCTGTTTATTCCACATGAACTGACCCTTTGGGATAGCCTTAAGCCATCCCTGGTAGTTGCAACTGTGCGTAGGGATATAACCATTTCTATCAACCGCTTTGAAATGGGTACGTAAAAATATTTTAACCTTAGTGATGTAGAGTTCACTGAGGTGGAACTGAAAGTCCTTGAGTTAGGACTAAAATTTGCCCCAGACAAACAGTTGGATAAGACCGATATCTATGTGGATTTACAAAAATGTATTAGAAAACTCAATGTTAAAAAATATTGGGATAAGAAAGGATCTCGTGTGAGACAGGATGAGGGTAGACATTTACATACCAACTTGAGAAATAAGTCCATCTTTAACCCCAATATTAGTAACAATTGTTGTGTGGACAACTTTAAGAAGCTAGTTGAGGATGATTTGGAAGCTCTCATCGTTCCCGCCATGAGGAAAAAGAGAGATATTAATTAGGGTATAGAACTTTTGGAAAAAAAATAAGGAGATTGTGATAAGACCAGCAGATTAAGGAGGAGGGATGGTTATCTTGAATAAGAAGGATTACTATGAAGAACTGGAGAGGTTCTTAAATGATCAAGAAACTTATGAGGTCTTAAAACGGAATCCAACAAGTAAATGTAAAAATAAGCTAAAGAAACTAATCACCATAGGTGAAAATGAAGGGTTCTTGAATAAAAAAGAAAGTAGATATCTTGTCCCTGATGCTCCCATCACTCCTGTGATATATATACTACCAAAGATACACAAAGATTTGAAGAAACCCCCGGGGAGACCCATAGTAGGGTGGACTCCCTATTCGCGAGAGTAGGGGAGTATTTGGACCGATTTGTACAGCTGCTTGTCCAGAGATTTCCAGCCTACTTGAGGGATAGTGGAGATCTCATCAATGTTTTTAGGGAGGTACGGATTGACAAGCCATGTGTTATGGCCAGTGTTGATGTGAACTCCCTATACACTAACATTGGACATGATTATGCTCTGGCAGCGGTAAAATGGTCCCTACAGAGTGATACTCAGATGGATAGTAAACAGAAAGATGTTTTACTGCAATGTTTAGATTTGGCTATGAGCCATAATTTTTTTGGCATAACAAAAAATTCTTTAGGCAAAAAAACAGAGTTGCTATGGGAGCTAAGTATGCACCCTCAGTAGCTAATCTTTTCATGAGTAAATGGGAACATTAATTTATTCCAATAGAAGGCTAGAATTAGAGATCTTGATGGAGAAGTCAAGGGAGGGGGCACGGGCTGGAGGGAATACTAAGAGCTCAGTTTTGGAAAGATTGAGTTTGAGGAAGTGGAGTGACATCCATGCCGATATGTCACTTAGTAGGTTAGTAATGCGAGTGGAGACTAAAGGGGTGAGGTGAGGGGTAGAAAGATAGATTTGTGTGTCATCAGCATAGAGATGGTACTTAAAGCCATGGGAGTTTTATCAAGTGACCAAGGGAGGAGGTGTAGATGGAGAAGAGAAGGGCTCCAAGGACAGAACCTTGAGGGACCCCTACAGAAAGAGGGAGTGAAGAGGAGGAGGCAGCGTTATAGGTAACGCTGAAGGAGCGCTGCGTTAGGTAGGAGGAGAACCAGGAGAGAGCAGAGTCTCTGAGGCCAAGAGAGTGGAGTTTTTTGAGGAGGAGAGGATGGTAAACCGTATCAAAAGCCGCAGAGAGGTCAAGTAGTAAGAGTACGGAGTAGTGGCCATTGGTTTTAGCAGTTAGTAGATCTCATTAGTGAGTTTTAGTAGGGCAGTTTCAGTGGAGTGGAGTGAGCGAAAGCCAGAGACTGTAAAGGGTCAAGAAGGTTGTTGTCAGTGAGGTGGGAGCTCAGGCAATTGTACACTAAGCGTTCTAAGAGTTTAGAGGTAAATGGCAGCAGGGAGATGGGTCTTAAGTTGTTCAGGTTGGTGGGGTCCAGGGAGGGCTTTTTAAGTATGGGAGTGATGTGCACATGCTTTAGAGGGGAAGGCACCAGTAGAGAGGGAAATATTGAAGATGCTAAATGTTGACATAGATCTAAACTGCTTTTTATCCAAATGATATTAATTTTTGTAGGCGTTAGTCGAATATATATTTTTCTGATCATTATTGGTTTTATTTTAGTTGTTGTTTTATTTGTATACATATGTTTTTCACTTTCACATTTTTTTTGTATTTTCTTTTTCTTTTTTCTTTAAATATTTAATTTTTATATATATTTTTCTGTTTATTGATTATTGGTTAATTTTTTATTTATATTTTTCGCCTTTTGTTTCTTTTTTAATAATTTTTTGTTTTTCTTTGCATATATTTTTCTTTCTATATATTTTCTTTAATGTTTTTTCTCATTTTGTACTTAATTTCTATTGGTATTGATATGTTATATTGGTGAAATATTTATTATTCTGATTTTTATGGTTATATAATATTTGATGCATCGGTCCTAATGATATTGCAATGTTTATGGAGGCTATTTCCATCGGAGGTGAATTTGCAGCAGGGAAGATCACTTCCTTTAAGTGAATGATTGGGAGGGCTCTGGAGAATGGGACCATCAAAAGTATCTCTGCCCATTAAGTCTCAACGAATAAGGAGTTATGGGGAAGTATATATACAATAAGAAACGAGATCTCTGTCCGTGATGATGCCTTGTGGGAGGGGTGAAACGCGTTGACGTTATTTCAGGTTCTGACCTTGACGTGTGACGTCACTTCCGGTGAGTGGAACACACACTAATGCGGCATTCTGCAGCCATTTTAAAGTGGGGAGAATAAGTCTATTTCTCCACTGCTGCCAATTCTCCTCTGCTTATGCTGCTTGATTGTTTTACATTACTGGAGAGTGCCAGATGGCTTTAGAGCCTGCCTAAGGAGTTATTTTTTTCAACAAAAGGCCTGTTTTATACTTCTGAAATGTGAGTGCAATAGGGGCATCACATTTAATAAAGTTTCATACAGTATTACGCTATTTGGTTGTATCAGGATCCCCAGAGCTACCCTCCCATGCATCAGGGTCCCTAGAGTCACCCTCTCCCTACATTAGGGTCCCCAGAGTCATATTCCTTATATCATGGTCCCCAGAGCCACCCTCACAACAAAGTTTCCAGAGTTAACTTACATCAGGGTCCCCTGATCCACCCCCTTTACACCCGGGTCAGTGTTGCCAACCGTCAGTAAATTCATGGACAGCTTGTAAAAATCCATGATTTTTACAGCTGTCTGTGAAAGTCTGTTATGAATATGGAGTGTGTGTAAAAACATTGCACACAGTGTAGCCCGCCAGAGTGGTACCAGGAGAGAGGATGCATGGGTCCATCTAACATGGCATTAATAAACATCTCAAATTCTTTTGCTTTATCTGCTGTGGCGGCTCTGCCGCAGTCCCAGCTCCTGCTCGTCACTGGCAGCATTAGTAGATAGATACTGGGCGGTCCCTAGCAACCAACAACCACTTATATGGTTGGTCCCACTCCTCCCCTAGCATTCAGTGGAGGAGAATGGAACATATTCCTCCTATCCTGGCGACTGCCACACCTCCTGGCTCCCGCCTATTGCTGCCACCATTCGTGGTTAGTTGCTAGGACCACCCAGCGTCTAGCAACCAACCCCCATGGTTTGTCTGACTCCGCACCCAACATTCATTAGAGGAGAATGGAAATTCCTCCTCCAGACCTGGATGCTGCCAGTGACCCGCCTCTCTCCCTGCTTCACATATAGTTGTGGGCCCAGAGTCACGACTGCAGTAAGAGAACAGAACAGAGTGAACTCAAGGAATATAAGGCACCTCTGGAGGCTCTGATATAATGTTAGAGGAGCAGATCTGGGGTCTCTTATATAAGGGACCCCCCAATGTAAATTGGGGGAGGTGGATCTGAGGACCCTGATGTAAGTGAGGAGAACTCTAGGTACTCTGATGTAAGGAGGGGAGAGGGCTCTGTCTGGGGACCATAATGTAAGAAGGGGGGAGCCTGATCAGTGTTGCCAAGTGAAATTTACTGGCAGGACATCCAGAATTTACTGACAGTACCCATTTTTTTTACTGACACAACACATGAAATTTAATGACAGAGACCATTTTTTTACAGGCACTTCAAAAAACATGACTGTTTTCAGTGCAAAACAGTGCGAATATCAATATTTAAGCTGCAAACATGTAGCTAGTGCTATTAGAAATGTGTTTAAGGTATAACAAAAGGCAAAAAACATATTTCTCCTTTTCCATGAAGGTCAGGTTAATGCACTATATTGCTAAACGTATTGAGACACCCCTCCAAATCATTAGATTCAAGTGTTCCAATCACCTCCATGGTCATAGGTGTATAAAATCAAGCACCTAGGCATGCAGACTGCTTCTACAAACATTTGTGAAAGTATGGGTCACTCACAGGAGCTCATTGAATACAAGCATGATACCGTGCTAGGTTGCCACCTGTGCAATATGTCCATCCATGAAATTTCCTTGCTACTAAATATTCCACAGTCAACTCTTAGTGGTATTATAACAACGTGGAAGCAATTGGGAACAACAGCAACTCAGCCACATAGGCGTAGACCACGTAAAATGACAGAGTGGGGTCAGCACATGCTGAAGCGCACAGTGCGCAGAAGTTGCCAACTGTCTGCAGAGTCAGTAGCTAAAGACCTCCAAACTTTGTGTGGCCTTCAGATTAGCACAACAACAGTGTGTAGAGAGCTTCATGGAATGGTTTTCCCTGGCCGAGCAGCTGCATCCAAGCCATACATCACCAAGTGCAATGCAAAGCGTCGGATGTAGTGGTGTAAAGCATGCTGCCACTGGACTCTAGAGCACTGGAGATGTGTTCTCTGGAGTGACAAATTATACTTCTCTGTCTGGCAATCCGATGGACGTGTCTGGGTTTGGCGGTTGCCAGGAGAATGGTACTTGCCTGGCTGCATTGTACCAAGTGCAAAGTTTGGTGGAGGGGGAATTATGGTGTGGGGTTGTTTTTCAGGGGTTGGGCTTGGCCCTTAGTTCAAGTGGAGGGAACTTGTAAGGTGTCAGCATACCAAGACATTTTGGATAATTTCATGCTCCCAACTTTGTGGGAACAGTTTGGGGATGACCCCTTCCTGTTCCAACATGACTGTGCACAAAGCAAGGTCCATAAGGCATGGATGAGCGACTTTGGGGTGGATGAACTTTACTGGCCTAACCTCAACCCGACAGAACACCTTTGGGATGAATTAGAGCGGAGACTGCGAACCAGGTCTTCTCGTCCGACATCCGTGTCTGACCTCACAAATGCGCTTCTGGAAGAATGATCAAACATTTCCATAGACACACTCCTAAACCTTATGGACAGCCTTCCTAGAAGAGTTGAAGCTGTTATAGCTGCAAAGGGAGGGCCAACTCAATATTGAACTCTACGGACTAAGACTGGGACTCCATTAAAGTTCATGTGCGTGTAAAGGCAGGCGTCCCAATACTTTTGGCAATATAGTGCATAACCCAACACAGAGTTCCCCCATCCATCAGAGATTGCAGGGTTTCCCTTTTCAGTGCAAGGATGAACTCTGCAGACCCTAATATAAAAAGGCAACACTGTAGACAACTGTTGCGTACAGTTGTGTTCAAAATAATAGCAGTGTGTTGAAACAAGTGAATAAAGCTCAACATCCTTCTGATAGCTTTTATTTCCATACACACAAATGCTTTGGGAACACTACACATTCTATTCCAAATCAAAACATGAAGAGAAATATATCAAATTTGTATTGTTCCTCTAAAAAAATTGAAGAAAAGTGAATATTAGACAGCTCAAAAAAATAGCAGTGTTTGTATTCTTTTTTACAAACTCAAACATTCACTATATAAACTGAAAAATGTTTGAAGATTTTGCTTTCCTTTGAATTACTTAATATTTAGTTGTATAAGCACTGTTTCTGAGAACTGCTGTACATCTGTGTTGCATGGAGTCAACCAACTTCTGGCACCTGTGAACAGGTATTCCAGCCCAGGATGATTGGACTACATTCCACAGTTCTTCTCTATTCATGATCCCTGGTATGCGATAAATAGGCCCAACACCATAGTATGAGAAACATCCCCATATCATGATGCTTGCGCCACCATGCTTCACTGTCTTCACAGTGTACTGTGGCTTGAATTCAGTGTTTGGGGTCGTCTGACAAACTGTCTCTGGCCACTAGACCCAAAAAGAACAATCTTACTTTCATCAGTCCACAAAGTGTTGTGCCATTTCTCTTTAGGCCAGTCAATGTGCTCTTTGGCAAATTGTAACCTCTTCAGCACGTCTTTTTTTCAACAGTGGGACTTTGCGGGGGCTTCTTGCAGATATCTTGGCTTCACATAGTCTTCTAATTGTAACAGTACTCACAGGTAACTTTACACCTTCTGTCATCTTCCTGGAGCTGATTGTTGGCTGAGTCCTTGCCATTTTGGCTATTCTTCTATCCATTCGAATGGTAGTTTTCGCGTTCTTCCACGTCTTTAAGGTTATGGTTGCCATTTTAAAGCATTTGCGATCATTTTAGCTGAGCAGCCTATAATTTTCTGCACTTCTTTATATGTTTTCCCCTCTCCAATCAACTTTTTAATCAAGGTACGCTGTTCTTCTGAACAATGTCTGGAACAACCCATTTTCTTAGAATTTCAGAGAGAAATGCACTGTAACCGGCATGTACAACATTTGCTTCCTTCCTTCCTTAACCTTCTTAGCAGTATTCCCAAGTGTAGCTCGGGGTAAAGTTTCTATACCAAAAGCGGTAACCCCGAGCTACACTCGGGCTTACCATGCGGCGCTGCTCTGGGGGTCCCTGCAGAGCTTACCTTGTCCTTCGCTCCCGCGATGTGTCACCTCCAGCGTCCCCGGCCATCTCCTCCGGCCGATGCCGGCATCCAGCTCCTGTGTTCCGGTCCCTGTGACGTCGGGACAGACGGGCGCCGGAAGAAATTTGAATTTTTTAAAATATTTCATTTTTGCTGTCATTGCTATTTCAATGCATTTCACATACATTTTGTCCCTACTGCTTTGTCCTGTGTCCTGACTGCATTTTTACTGCCTGGAAACTTAGAAAAGTCCATGGCGTCCAAAAAGCGTCCCTTTACGTCAAAAGCGGTTTTAGAACAGCGATAGTAAATCAGAACCACTTGCAGAATTGAGTGATAATGATTCGTGGGGAAATTCGTCATCAGACACTGAAAACGATTTTGCGACTTTGCTCAGCGATGTGCGAATTTGCCTCTGTATTTCAAATTTCAGTGTTTTTGGTTTGATTATATTATTGAATTAAATTTATTATTATAATATTTTTTATGATTATTTATTAAATTATAATTTATGATTTCGTGTTTCAAATTTTATCATATCCGGAATGTTTAATAGACTCTTGTTCATACAGATTTCAGTGAGGTATTCCTAAAAATTACAGCCTACAATAAAAAACTACATATTTCCATGCAAAAAAATGGTACCGCTTTCAGCACAAAAAATCAGAAAGAATCATACCGCCAAGGAGGTTAAATAAGAGCAATAATTGCCACCCGTTTTTCAAAGAATGAATGACCTCACTAATAGAACTCCACACTGCTATTATATTGAACATGCCCCTTTCAATTAGTGATTCAATTACACAGAATCAGCAGCATGCATGTCATGACTGTTGGGTCTGTTGGATTTCTATTACTCTACTACACCTGCTAGTAAATTATTTGCCATGTAGAAATATCATTTCTACCAAAAACAGTGATTGATCAGGTTAGTGATGTCTGACTGCTATTATGTTGAACACAACTGTATATAAAGGAGAAATATGTGGAGTCTGATGCAAGGGGAAGTGCTGCGGACTCTGGTGTAAAGGAAAACTGATGTAAGGGGATCTCTGGTCACCAGAATACATATACACACACACACCCTCCTCCCTTTACAACACAGTCCACAGCGTTCTCCCTTATAACAAAGTCCACAGATTTCCTGCTTACATCAGACTCCAGAGTTCCCCTTCACATAACAGTCAGCAAAATGTTCCCTTGCATCAAAGTCCACAAAGTTCCCCTTTACATAAGAGTCCACAGGGTTCCCCCTTACAGTGTAAGGGGGAACTCTGTTGACCCTAATATAAAGGCGGATCACTATGGACCCTGATGTAAAGGGGAATTCTTCAAACAATTCATGATGTAAAAGGGAATTCTTATGTGTGTGTGTGTGTGTGGGGGGGGGGGGTAAGCAGTCTTAGTGTAAAAAAAAAAAATCACTTGTGTCACTATGGTGACATTGTAATGTGCTGACAGTGAAACTGCATTGTTTTGGTGATAGTATGTGGTGTCACCACTGAGGCGGTGATCATGTACAATAACTGGGTGCACTGATATCACTGTATGTTGGTTCAGCCAGCCTGTGTCTCTGATCACCGCCACAGCAGTACAATGTCACCAGACTAGTGCGGCCAAATCACCGCCACACAGGACCAGTGTCCCCGAAAGGCCTCAGTCATATGCGTGGTGCTTTCTGAAGAGTGATCCATGTTTGGATCGCTTTTTAGAGAGCATTTAACAGGTGGTGTGGAGGTGTTGTCGCATCTCTTTCCCACCTGCTTTAATCCTGTGAAACTCGCACAAGTGCCCCCATTCACTTGAATCGTGTTAATGGGGCTATGCCCACTAAAATCGACGGGCTATAATTCCTGCCACAGCTGCAAAGCATGTGTACACCCCCGACTGCTGCATCTGCAGCTAAGGGGATTGCAGTTGAAGAGTGGCGAACCTGCGGCTCAAGGGCAAGGTTTTACTGCCCAATACTCTCATGTGTGAATAAGCCCTATTAGTTCCGCCAGTCACAGTGTTGCCAGACCAGTGTAGATATAATTTTGTAAAGCGTTGCACAAACTGTTGGTGCTATGTAAATCCTGTATAATACCACACCAGATCAGTGCAGGCAGCAACATTTTTCCTGATCGCTACCACACCAGTATAAGCCAACAACAATGTTCCTGATTGCTGCAACATAGGTGAAAGTGTTGCCAGACCAGTGTATGCCAGCAACAGTGTTCCTGATCACCGCCACACCAGTCTCAGTGTCACCAAACCAGTGTAAGTCATCAACCGTGTTCCTGATTGCTGCCACACCAGCAACAATGCCATCAGTCTAGTGCAGCTAGCAACAATGTTCCTGATTGTTAGCCACACCTGTGCCAGAGTTACCAAAGCCAAACAGCCATCAAAAGTGTCCCTGATCACCACATCAGTCCACTGTCCCCAAAACCAGTGCAGCCGGTAACAGAGTTCTTGATCACTGGCACACTAGTGCAGTGTTACCTCTGCCTGCCACCTGTACTGACCCTGGCCTGTTTATTGACCACGTTTCTGCCTGCTGCCTGAACCAGTCCATTGCCTGTTTGCTGACCACATCTCTTTCTGCAACCTGAACCAACCCATCTGCTTATCCCACTGAGTAAGTTTCTGAGAGACACTAGTCACGGCCATCCCCTGCAGACAACTGCACTCCTGGAAACACAGGAACGGTTTTGTTCTTCCTTTTTTCAGCCCTCAGTTCTCCCTGGACAGTGAGCATGGCATTTCTGGGGCAACCAAGTACCAGTAGGTGAGGCTTAAAGAAACGGGGACTGTGGCGAATGTGGTGCCCGACCCCTGCTCTTCTCACTAACTTGTGACAAAGGACTAGCCAATCTTACACTGCACTGTCACATAACAATGACACTCTCAGCTGCACCCTGCACAAAGATTTTCCAGCTCGGGGATCACAATCTGAAGGCCAGCAGCCTGAGAGCGATTGTCACTGGGCTAAATTAATTAAGCAATTAACTCTTTAAGCTACCACCACTCCCTTTTGACTGAACAGGAGGAACTCTTAATCTTGGCAATAACAACTATGATTTTAGCATAAACAACTGTAACACACACTGTCACCACAGACAGGTATATTCAGAGATTTATCATATACAGTAGCACTCTTCAACAGACAGGGATTCTTTTAGTTTGCATTAAAAGCTTTAGAGAAAATTTCAACACTTTTAAAATAGGATGTAATACTGAAAAGGTCAAAATGGTGCAAATAAAATATTTACAGAAAAAGATGTTACAGAGAAATATAGAAACCATAATGCAACAGAGAATTAAGAAGAATTAAGAAGAGTTGAAAATGGAGAATACTTGAAAAGAACTTGGTTTTACCAGAGTTCAGTCAATAAGCAAGGTGTTCTCAGCTCTCATATCTTGACAGATATTCCTATGTTGATGGCAAAACATGAGCTATCAGAGGGTCCTGACATTTCCTTTTTTCTATCGTATCAGAGGGGTGTTGCGAGAGATCATCTGACCAATGACCTGATTTAAGGGGTGGTGTGTGGGAGTTCACCACGTTTTATGACGGTATCGAGCCCTCCCTTACAAGCAGTTTATACTAATATTGTTATCTGCAACTATGTACATGTTGCATTCTGAAAACTGATAGACTATTATTGAGCATTATATTTTGTGTCCACAGATACCAAACACAGGGTATTTGGATGGGTCACCCAGGAGGAAAGAGTCTGCTTTCTCCCCATATATGACCTTGATTTTCTTCGTATGATATTCCCCATTCAAATATATACTTAATATTAATCTGTATTGTTCCCGTTTTGGATTTTATGGATTGTGTGTGGATTGGGCAGAGGTGGCCCACGCCTGGCTGCTTTCTGGGTAGATGTTTTATGGCACGCTATGCATTTCTAGAGCTTTAACTGCCCTACACATAATTTGGTTTATTTACTAAAGCTGGAGAGTGCACAATCAGGCTCACTTCTGCATAGAAACCAATCAGCTTCCAGGTTTTATTACCAAAGCTTAAATGAATAAGCTGAGGTTAGAAGCTAATTGGTTTTTACGCAGAAGTGAGCCTGATTTTGCACTCTCCATCTTTAGTAAATAAACCCCGATGTGTGACAGGACAGACGGATTTTGTCATTTTTTTTATGAAGGTCAGAGGGAAGTGTTAATCTGTAGAGTATTTTATGGTCCGTAGAAACAGACATCCTGTAAGTCATCAATTAATATAGCTTGTATAAGGCCTGTGTGCTGATCAATGGACTGATAACAAGGTCCTGGTATCGGTTAACAATTTGTGTATGGTATAATCAGAAGGATGGAGGGGAGGAAAGGTTACTGGGCTATACCTTCTTAACCACTTGCCCTCCAGAGGATTTACCCCCCTTAATGACTAGGCCTCTTTTTGCGACTCTGTGCTGCACTAATTCAGCTGATAATTGT
This sequence comes from Staurois parvus, assembly GCF_062004578.1. NCBI lineage: Eukaryota > Metazoa > Chordata > Amphibia > Anura > Ranidae > Staurois > Staurois parvus. Next base: position 6,874,501 of record NW_028317855.1, read on the forward strand.
GCGGTCATGCAATGCTGTACCCAAACGAAATTTACGTCCTTTTTTTCACACAAATAGAGCTTTCTTTCAGTGGTATTTGATCACATGTGCGCTTTTAATTTTTCATGCTATAAACAAAAAAAGACCGAAAATGTTGAAGAAAAACTATTTTTACTTTCGGCTATAAAAAATATATAGTAAACTCAAAGTTAGTTATAAATTTTGGTCAAAATGGATTCTGCAACATAATTTTTTGGTAAAAAAAATACAAATAAGTGTATATTGATTGCTTTGTGTGAAAGTTATAGCATCTGCAAACTATGGTATAGATATTGCAATTTACTCCAATTCTTTGCTATACAGTGCTGCACTAGTTTAACTGACAATTGCACGGTCATGCAATACGGTACATAAATTAAATTTATGTCCTTTTTTCAGACAAATAGAGCTTTCTTTTGGTGGTATTTGATCACCTGTGCACTTTTTATTTTTGGCGCTATAATCCAAAAAAGTTTTCTTAAAAAAATTATATTTTCTCATTTCTATCATAAAAAAAAATCCCAAAAAACTAAAATTTTGTCATAAATTTAGGCCAAAATGTATTCTGCTACATGTTTTTGGTTAAAAAAGTCCCACTAAGTGTATATTGATTGCTTTGTGTGAAAGTTATAGCATCTACAAACTATGGTATAGATAATGGAATTTACACAGCTTTTACTTTCTGACTGCCCATCACATTTCCTGAGGTGCTAAAATACCAGGATAGTACAAACACCCCTAAATGACCCCTTTTCAGAAAGTAGACACCCTAAGCAATCTACTGAGAGGCATATTGAGTCCATGGAAGATTTATTTTTTCCCACAAGTTTTTGGAAAATGACAAAAAAATTTTTTTTTTTTTTTTTTAACACAAAGTTGTCATTTAAATAATACATTTTTCACACAAGCCATGGGTATATGTGGAATTACACCCCAAAATACATTTTGCTACTTCTACCAAGTATGGGGATACCACATGTGTGAGACTTTTTGGGAGCCTAGCCACATACAGTAGCCTGAAATCCAATGGCCACTTTGAAAGCCTGAAGGTGCGTAACTTCCTAATTTCACTTTCTCACTACCTATCACAGTTTTGGAGGCCCTGAAATGCCAGGATAGCAACCCCCCCCCCCCCCCACAACTCCTTTTTGGAAAGTAGACACCCCAAGGAATTTAAAAAGTATTTTGCAGGTCTAATTTTTTCTAACAAGGTTTTGAAATATAAAAAAAAGAAAAAATATTTTTATTTTTTTTCTTAATTTTCCAAAAACTTGTGGCAACAAACGAGATCTGCAAAATACTCACCATGCTTCTTATCAAATTCCTTGGGGTGTCTACTTTCAAAAAGGGGTCATTTGGGAGGTTTGGTGCTATCCTGGCATTTCAGGGCCTCCGAAACTGTGATAGGTAGTCAGGAAGTGTAATGAGGAAATAAAATTGTATAAAACATTTTTTTTGTCATTTTCAAAACTTGTGGTAAAAAAATAAATTATTCTACTGATTCAACATGCCTCTCAGCAAATACTTTTGGGTGCCTACTCTCCAAAAAGGGGTCTCTTTGGGGGATGGGGGCATTTTATGCCCAGCATTAAAAGTTTATGCCACACATCACTCACTCTTCTAACCACCTGAAGATCAAGCCTTTTCTGACACTTTTTGTTCACATGAAAAAAATCTGTATTATTTGCTAGGAAATTAATTTAAACCCCCGAACATTATATATTTTTGAAAGCAAACACCCTAGTGAACAAAATGGTGGGTGCTGCAATTTTTTATGTCACATAGTACTCGCGCAGCGATTTTTCAAACGCAAATTAAAATAAAAAGGTTTTTTTACTTGTAATGCACAAAAACACACTATATTGGCCAATTATTTGGTAAAATATAAAATATGATTGTATGCCAAGTAAATAGATACCAAACATGACATGCTTTAAAACTGCGCATGCCCCGTGCAATGGCGATAAACATTTACATTGCATACATTTTTAACATCCATAGGCAATGCTTTAAAAGCCTTTACAAGCTACCATTTTAGATTTACAGAAGAGCTCTAGTGCTAGAATTTCTGCCCTTGATCTGACATTCACGGCAATACCTCACATGCATGGTGCAACCGCTGTTTACGCGGGGGGGAGGGTGTTTTTTTCTTTAAGCTATTTAGATTTTTTTATTATTTTTACACTGTCCCTTTCATTTTTCATCACTTTTAATGCTATCACAGTGAATGCAAATATTCCCAATAACTTCAATGGGCATTGTCATATATTCTTTTGTGAGAAATCTGGGGTCTATCAGACTCTAGATATCTCCTCTGCCCTTATATTATCTAATCAAACCAAGATCGGTGTGATCAGATGCTTTCCCAATTTACATATGGCACTGTTTGTATCCTGCAAAACTGAAGTGATGAAATGCTAGTAGCTTCTGATTTCTTAGACTATAGAGATAATTGGCACCATTCCAGTCTCCAATCAGCTCTATGGTCATCTGGCAGAAATACCGGCTGCATTCTTAGGTTCCCCTGATGGCACGGGACTGCCCGAGAAGCCTGCGGAAGGCAGTGAGGGAGGGTGGAATCATCTTCTGCTTTGTAAAAGCAATCCTGCAGCTAATTAGCCATTAGGATTGCTTTCACATAAAAGCCAATCGCCGGCTGAAAAAAACCATACCAGGATGATGCCTGCTGCTGTAGGCATCATCCTGGTATAACCATTCAAAGTCCAGTGATGTATCAGTACGTCGCTGGACCTTGTTGGGTATATATGCTATGTTCTTTTTTTTTTTTTTTTGTATGCAGCCTGTGGGTTGAATAAAAAAAAGAGAAGAAATCTTTGCCAGAATAAGTGTGTGGTATGCCCACTATTAGAATATACCTCCCTACATCCACCCACTTCTAATGATGGGCACACGGTGCCACATGCACCAATTCCAAAATTGTACAAATGTCTAAATAGTAGCACTCTTGAATAAAAATTGTCCACGTATAAGTGGTACCCCATATGGTAAAAGGATGACACCAAATCCCAAAGTATCTTGCCACTACTCCCCATGTAGTCTGAGCATCCAGGGGCTCCATGTGATTCTTTTCCCTCGTAAATCTGAAACTTGTATGTATAGCCTGTTGCCCTCTCACAGGTCATCTACATCTTGACCCCATATCTGGCATGTTTGCTGGGCATAAATTGTTTGAATGCAAGGCGGCCAGAAAAATTAATGAGGGACTCATTAATGAGAACATGGGAGAGGCATGAAAACCAAGGGAGCACGAATCACGTGTGTGTGTATATATATTTATTATTATACAGTATTTATATAGCGCCAGAAAGGTTTACTCAGCGCCGTACATTATAGTGGGGGACAGAACATGAGACAATACAGTAACAAAACAATACACGAGGGGTTCGAGGGCCCTGCTCTTTCGAGCTTACAATCTAGGAGAGAGGGGAAAGTAGTACAGGAGGAAGTGGATGTGGGGGGTGGAGTGGTAGCAGGAGTGGAGGAGATTGGCTGTTAGGTGAGGGTGGGGTAGGCTTCCCTGAAGAGATGGGTTTTCAGGGTGCGCCTAAAGGTGGGGAGGGTAGGTAACAGTCTGATGGATTGGGGTAGTGAGTTCCAAAGGATGGGGGAAGTCCTGGAGAAGTCCTGCAGTCGGGCGTGGGAGGTGGCAATCGGGAGCCAGTGGAGGGAATGACAGAGGGGGGGTGGCAGAAGAGGAGCGGTTGGTAAGGTGGAGGAGTCTGGCTGCTGAGTTCAGGATAGACTAAAGCGGGGATAGTCTGTGATGAGGTAGGCCGGTGAGAAGGGAGTTGCAGTAGTCCAGACGTTAATTAATGAGGGAGTGAACGAGTTGTTTAGTAGTGTCTGGGGTTAGGAACGTACGTATTTTGGAAATGTTGCGGAGGTGGAGCCTGCATGAGTTTGCCAACAATTGGACATGGGGTTGGAAGGACAGGTTTGAGTCTAGAGCAGTGTTTCTCAACTCCAGTCCTCATGGACCCCCAACAGGTCATGTTTTCAGGATTTCCCTCAGATGAAACAGCTGTTGTAATTACTAAGGCAGTGAAACTGATCAAATCACCTGTGCAAAATAATGGAAATCCTGAAAACATGACCTGTTGGGGGTCCATGAGGACTGGAGTTGAGAAACACTGGTCTAGAGTGACACCTAGGACTTTGGCTTGCGGGGTGGGACTGATGGTGGCATTGTTGGTCGTGATGGAGAGGGTGGGGGGGGGGTGCGGGCTGGGGGGAAGATTAGGAGCTCCGTTTTGGAAAGGTTCAGTTTGAGGAAATGGAGTGACATCCAGTCTGATATGTCGTTCAGCAGGTGGGTGATACGGGCGGAGACTGAAGAGGTGAGGGGTGGAGAGGTAAATTTGCGTGTCATCGGCGTAGAGGTGATAGTTGAAGCCGTGGGAGTGTATCAGTTTGCCGAGGGAGGAGGTGTAGATGGAGAAGAGAAGGGGCCCGAGGACAGAGCCTTGGGGGACCCCAACAGAGAAGGGGAGGTGGTAGTGTTATAGGTAACGCTGAAGGAGCGTTGGGATAGGTAGGAGGAGAGCCAGGAGAGAGAGCGGAGTCTCTGATGCCAAGGGAGTGTAGTTTATAAAGGAGGAGGGGGTGGTCAACTGTGTCGAAGGCCGTGGAGAGGTCAAGGAGTAAAAGGACTAAGTAGTGGCCATTAGCTTTGGCAGTTAGCAGGTCATTAGTGATTTTGAGTAGGGCGGTTTCTGTGGAGTGTAGGGGACGGAAGCCAGACTGTAGTGGATTGAGGAGGTTGTTGACAGTGAGGTGGGCGCTTAGGCGATTGTAGACTAAGCGCTCAAGGAGCTTGGAAGTAAATGGCAGCAGGGAGATGGGTCTAAGGTAGTTCAGGTTGGTGGGGTCCAGGGAGGGTTTTTTGAGTATGGGGGTGATGTGCGCTTTAGGGGGGAGGGGAATGCGCCAGTAGAGAGGGAGAGATTGGAGATGTGGGCGAGGGAGCGTAGGATGGAGGAGGAGGGTGCCCGGAGGAGTTGTGTGGGGACAGGGTCAAGGGGGCAAGTGGTGAGGTGGGCTTCTGAGAAGACCTTGGTGACCTCAGTGGTAGCAACGCTGAAGGAGCGGAGTGTTGGGGAGGTTATTGTGTGCGGGATGTTAGATGTGGTGGGGGGCAGGGTGGTTGCCAGGTCAGAGGAGGGGAGAGTTGGTGGGGTTATGGTAGGAGGGAGGCTAGGTGGGGAGGTAGGTTGAGCATTGGCGATGTCCTTACGGATTGCATCGATCTTATTTTGGAAGTGATTTGCAATCTCGTGGGAGGTGAGTGAGGTACTGGGTGGGGAGAGAGTAGGGAGTTGAAAGTGGAGAAGAGCCGGCGAGGACTGGAGGAGAGGGTGTTGATGAGGGTTACGAAGTAGGCTTTGTTTGGCGGCGTGGAGGGAGGAGGTGTAGGTGAGGAAGGTTGATTTGTAGAGGGAGAACGCTATATATATATATATATATATATATATGTGTGTGTGTGTGTGATTTTGCGCACCTGTGCCACCCTGTAGCAGTATTTCTGCTATAGGGTGGTCAGGAAGCGGTTACAGAAGCAGTTTGTGTTACAGTGCCGCGTTACTTTTAACTGACAACTGAGCGGTCATGCAACGCTGCACCAAAATTAAATTTACGTCCTTTTTTCCACCAGGAATTGAGCTTTCTTTCTATGGTATTTGATCGCCTGTGCGGTTTTTATTTTTTGCGTTATAAAAAAAAAGATCCACAATTTTGAGAAAAAAAACAATATTTTGGACTTTTTGCTATAAAACATGTGAAGTAAAAAAATTTTAAAATCAAATTTCGTTAAAAATTTAGGCCAAAATGTATTCTGCGACATGTCTTTGCTAAAAATAAATCCTAATATGTGTAAATTAATTGGTTTTGTTTAAGTTATAGTGTTTACAAATGGGGGTATAGATACTGGATTTTTTTTATACACTAATAATAGCGGCGATCAGCGACTTATGGTGGCGATCAGCGACTTATTGCGGGACTGACATTTTGACACTGGGGGGGAACTTACTTGGGGCCACTGACATCCCCAGTGACACCAATACAGTGATCAGTGCTAAAAAAAGCACTGACACTGTACTAATGGCACTGGGGAGGAAGGGGTTAACAAAGAGAGGTGATCAAAGGGTTAACTGGGAGTGATGTGTGTGGAGTGTGATGGGAGTGTTTTACTAGGGGGCAGTGATGTGTGCTTCACTGTAAGCACACTGATTGGGACAGCTGTGCTCAGCCATCCCAAGCAGTGTGCCCAAACTGACAGGGAGGAGAGCTGGATTGTAAACAATGCAGCCATCCTCCCTGTCTGTGTTTGCCACAATCACCGGGCTCCGGTGGGTAATCGCCTACCGGGACCCGGTGATTGACTCCCGGGGCCGCGATCGGCGGCGCGGATAGGGCGGTTACTCACCTCGTGCACGCCCCCTACCCGGAAATGCAGGATCACGTTTATATAAGTAATCATGCGCACAGAGGCCACCTTGTCGCAGTATATTTACTGTGGGCGGTCCCCTAGTGGTTAAGACAAGATGGCATTGGAGACTTGTGACATAACAAAATGGCTGCTACACACATCTATTTGTGTGCCCACTATGAGCAACCATTACAGGGACTACTTTTCGTGACACTATATTCCCTTACCACTACAGAGGTGTCCACTACAGTACACTGTTTTTTCTCAATGGGTTGGTTTTTGTGATACACAAGATAAAATACCACAAATCCCACGAGGTGGAGGTGAGGTGGAATGTGTTTAGGGGTGAAATTCTAAGTATACCCATGGTGTGTATAAATGTTTTTTTATTAAATTGACAACTTTATGTAATTTAAAAAAAGTGGTCATTTTGTGGGTGTAATGTGAAAAGTAGTCAGCAAATTAGATGTGTAATGTATGCCCCTAGAAAGCCTGAAGGTGCTTCTTGGGTTTTAGGCCTCTCTATGTGGCTAGGTTGTGAAAAATCCTCACACATGCGGTATTGCCATAATCAGGAGGAGTAGCAAATTTGTTTTTGGGGTGTAATTCTAAGTATGCCTATGCTGTGTATTAGAAATATCTTATTAATTGACAACTTTTTGTAAAAATAAATAAAAATATTCATTTCACATTTTAAAAAAACCTGTGGCAGAAAAATTAAGTCTTCAAAAGACTCATCATGTCCCTTAGAAGATACCTTGGGGTGTTGGAAGCAATATACAGGGTTATGGGAAATAGGATTGATGTAAATGTGTTTGCTTTCCAAAATGTGGTCATTATATGGGTGTTTCCACTCTCCTGATGCCCTGGAGGCCTCCAAAAATTCCTAATTCCACCTAATTCCTTGCCTAGGTAAACATGTCAGTTCATATGGCTCCCAGCATGGCCAGATCTAGGGGGGTGCTGGGTTGGGCTGTGCTCTCCCAGATTTCAGCTGCGCCCCTCAAACTTCCAACCCATGACCCCCCTCTGCATCTGAGACTTTGCCCGACCTTCTCCCATGCATACACAGCCTGATCACAGGCAGTCAGATCTCCTTCTCTGTTCCTTTCCACACAGCACGGAGATGAGATCAATTCCCTTATACACCGCTATGATCTGTACAGTGTGTAGCTGGTTACTGTAGCCATGCTGCTGTTCCGACCAGGGACTTTCAAAGGTAAGAAGTACAACATGGTAACCAGCTACACACTGCAGATTGTAGCTGTGTATAAAGGAATCAGATTTCAGCTCTGTGCTATGTGGAAAGGAACTGAGAAGGAGATCTTGCTGCCTGTGCTCAATCTGTGTATGTACTGTGCATGGATGGGAACTATGCTGAGTGCCCTGCCAGCAGTCACCCCTGTCCTCTCTTTCCAGTGGTGGTGACCCCTGTCCTGCCAGAGTTGACATCTGCCCTATTTCCCCTGCCCTGAATCCTTCCAGCGGTGACCCCTGTCCCCTGCCCTGCCTACGTTGTCCACTATCCTTCTAGTGGTGACCCCCGTCCTGTATCCCTCAAGCGGTGACCCCTGTCCTCTGCCCTGCCAGAGTTCACCCCTGTCCTCTCTCCTGTCAGCAATGACTCCTGTCCTTTCTCATGCCAGTGATGACTCCTGTCCTCTCTTCTGGCAGTGGTGGCCCCCCATCCTCTGCCCTGCCACAGTGACCCCTGTCCTCTGCCGTACTGATGCTCAGTACAATGCCTTACCAATTCCTGTGCACTCTCTGCTGACCCTTATATGCTGTCCTAAAATCTCATAGCCCCGGTACACTGGCCTTCAAATGGCTGATCCTATCCTCTGCCCTGGTGGCCCCCTGTACATTTCCCTGCTGACCTCCCATCCTCTGCCCCCCTGACATTTTTTTACTGCACCCCCACATCAGACAATCTCCCACAAGACCCGTCTTCTTCCTTCCCCAGCTATGTGAGATCACGCTACACATCTCAAAAACCTTTAGGACAGTCTTCCCCAGTCGACGCAAGAGAACAAAGAGGCTCTGAAGACAGTGGATTGTGGGACATCTTGGGCTGGTAAGTATGTGCTTTTTGAAAGTCAGTAGCTACAGTATGTATTCATTCATACTAATGGTTGAGAGGTGGTAAGACTCTGTGGCTGAGCTGCATTTTTACCATCTCCCAGCTCTTCATCTTATAGCTGTGGAGGCAGTGGCCGGGGATTTACACATGCCACAGCTGCACTGCTTTGCTTTACAACCACCACAGGAATTATACCCCATGTCACCATGCTCATGGTTGGAGGGCTCAAATATGGGGTTCAAGGGGTTAAAACAGGCGGTGAGGAGGTGCTACAACACCTCCTCACTACCTGTCAAATGCTCTCTGAAAATCGATGCAATAATGGATCGCTCTTCTGAAACTAAGGCCTTGTTCACATCAGGTGTGGTGTGAAAGCGCATACTTTTGTACGTTGATATCTGCAAATGCATGCGGGTGCCATTCATTCAAATGGCACGACCACGCATCTGGCAAATGTGCATGCTTTTGCAGCCAACAAAACCAATGGTACTGTACGACTTAAAAAAATAAAAAAAAACACGCTTGCACTATTTTTGCACATTTTACACGCTGTGCGGGAAGAAGCGGGAAGAAGTGTATGCTCAGATGCACCTTATGGCATGAACAAGCAGGGTCAGTTCTTCTACTAGGCCAGTGGTGGGCAACCTTTTTTTTCAACTGAGCCAAATCTCGCCAAAACCACGATTGAAATTTATTTTGAGAGCCACATTTTTAAAACTGAAAATACATAGGATGGTACACTGTTTTTAGTTTCAATAAGTTTTTATAGTAATTCATCCCCCATAGTAATTCATCCCCCATATAGTAATTCATCCCCCATAGTAATTCCTCCCCCATATAGTAATTCATCCCCCATATAGTAATTCCTCCCCCATAGTAATTCCTCCCCCATATAGTAATTCATCCCCATATAGTAATTCATCCCCATATAGTAATTCATCCCCCCTATAGTAATTCATCCCCCCTATAGTATCTCATCCCCCATATAGTAATTCATCCCCCATATAGTAATTCATCCCCCATATAGTAATTCATCCCCCATAGTAATTAATCCCCCATAGTAATTCATCCCCCATATAGTAATTCATCCCCCATAGTAATTCATCCCCCATATAGTAATTCATCCCCCATAGTAATTCATCCCCCATATAGTAATTCATCCTCCATATAGTAATTCATCCTCCATATAGTAATTCATCCCCCATATTAATTCATCCCTCATATAGTATTTCATCCCCCATATAGTAATTCCTCCCCCATATAGTAATTCATCCCCATATAGTAATTCATCCCCCATATAGTAATTCCTCCCCCATAGTAATTCCTCCCCCATAGTAATTCCTCCCCCATATAGTAATTCATCCCCCCTATAGTAATTCATCCCCATATAGTAATTCATCCCCCAGAGTAATTCATCCCCATATAGTAATTCATCCCCCATAGTAATTCATCCCCCATAGTAATTCATCCCCCATAGTAATTCATCCCCCATATAGTAATTCATCCCCCATATAGTATAGTATTTCATCCCCCACAGTACTATTCCCCCCAAGTAGTAAGCCAAGTCCCCCCTGTGTCAATTCACTTACCTTTGCTCCGCGCGTTCCTCTCGCCGTGTTCCCCGCGCCGTTCCGGTCTTCAGGGCGGACTGTGAGAGGAGCCTAGCTCTCCTCACGTTCGTCACGCTGCCCCGCCTACACACATCCTGACAGCCAATCACTAGCTATCAGGATGTGAGTGACAGCGAGACTGGCCAATCATTGCTGGGCTAGCTACAGATTCCCTAGCCGCCCGAGAGGTGGGAGGGGAGCGGGCGCCCGGCACACAGAAGAGCCGCATTAAAATGTGTAAAGAGCCGCATGTGGCTCGTGAGCCTCGGCTTGCTGCCCACTGTACTAGGCAAACTAGGCATCTGCCTAGGGTGCAATGCCACCTAGGGGTGCCTGGGTGCAGCACAGGCTGGCACTCTCTGTGTGAGATGCCCCCACATCATAAATGATCCTTCAGCTTAAGGGAGGGGTGACAGAGGGGAGGAAGAAAGCTGGCTGGTGGCTGTTAATCACAGTGGAATTCCAGCCCTTCTCTTCCTATTCATCAGTGGAGGTGGATCTGTTCTTGCAGAGGAAAGTAATGTCTGACTCTGATGTCTCATGTCTGTGTGAGTGTGACCTGGCTGGACGTTCATCACATGTGCAATGGGCCTGCTGATCTGTGTCAGTGTTGGTTGTGGTATGTTGTGTCGGATCTGTCACTGTGTGGGATCGCTCAGTTCAGGTGTTCTCTGTGTGTGGGCTGGGTTGCCTGCTGTCACAGTGTTTTATCTCCCCCCATTGCCTGGGGAGTTCCAGCCTGGGATCTGTCAGAGTGTAGATCCATCATCATACTCCACTCACTGTATCTGTCACCTGCCACTGCCAGCCACAGATACATTCCATCTGTGACACTAATTTTTTCTTTAATATTGGTGCTGGTCAGGGGCAGACTGACAACTCATGGGGCCCCCGGGCAATTGGGGATCATGGGGCCCCTGTGTCTTTGCCCAAACTCAAAAAAGCCTATGAAAAAGGTACCAGGGGCATCTCATGGGGCCCCCTACTGACCCTGTTCCCTTGGGCAGTGTCTGAGTTTCCAAATGGTCAGTCCAGCCCTGGTGCTGGTGGCATCTCATGGCTCATATTTTTGGGAATAAAAGAAATTTACAACTTTCATGTTTTCTTTATGTAACATTTTATGTTTTTTTTTTGGAGGGGGCACACATAGCTGGTCTTACTTAAGGCACAAAATAGTCTAGCACCAACCCTGCAAACAAGCCCTAAAGAAAATGAGCTCCTAACTGTAGCTGCTGGTTTCTACTTTTTCAAACCTGGGTGAAGTTCCTCTTAATAACACGCAAAGCCAAAAGTATTTTTTTTTTCCTTTTGCAAAGGGAAAAGACGACACGTGCATGTCCCCCGTGATTGCTGCTCGAAGTCTGGAACGTTCAGGCCGGGACTCAGCAGCGTGCGTAGACAGGAGAAGAGCGCCACCTATCGATACCTATCGAGATGTGTTTGTTATATCTCCCTGACAACGACTGAGGAGACTGTAGTGCGGAGTCTGATTTCCTGGAGCAGCACTCATTTCACAGCACAGAAACGGCGACCGACGCCGGGGTCAGTTCAACCTCCTTTCATTATATTATAAAGTGTGTGTGATGTGGGGGAGGGGATAGCGCCGGGTCTAAGCCATCAATAGTCAGAAGTTTAAAGCAGAACCTCCTATACATATTGTATCCTCGCTGGACGATGCCAAGTATGCAGGCAGTGAAGGCAGGTCTGGATTATTTTATACCCGAACCCTTAGGTTCTGTCCACACCTTGGTGGTATCACGCAGCGTTTTCTGCCTCATAAGAATTACTGGGTCGCTATGTGAGGGGAACTCATCCAAAGGTGCCCACCCCATTTTACAGATTGTGCCTGGCTAGAACACAGGGACTGTGGCACACACATGCGTCAGTAAGAATGTATGGCGCTGTCATGCTCTGCAAAAGGGCAGAGTGTTTTGTGCATTGCCAATGGAAGAAATGGCGCACCAGCCTACTTCATTACCCGAGTATAAAACTTTAACCACTTGCCCTCCTGAGGATTTACCCCCCTTAATGACCAGGCCTCTTTTTGCTACTCGGAGCTGCACTAATTCAACTGATAATTGCGCGGTCATGCAATGCTGCACCCAAACAAAATTTACGTCCTTTTTTTCACACGTATAGAGCTTTCTTTCGGTGGTACTTGATCACCTGTGCACTTTTTATTTTTCACGCTATAAACAAAAAAAGGCCAAAAATTTTGAATAAAAACGATATTTTTTACTTTCAGCTATAAAAAATATATAGTAAACTCAAAGTTAGTTATAAATTTAGGGCGAACTGTATTCTGCTACATGTTTCTGGTAAAAAAAATCCCAATAAGTGTATATTGATTCTTTGTGTGGAAGTTATAGCGTCTACAAACTATGGTATAGATCAGGGGTGGGCAAACTTTTTGACTTGAGGGCCGGACCCAGAGTAGATGAATGATGTGTATGTGTCATCCATAGTAAGTATAGTAATATTCCCCCATAGTAAGCATAGTAATTAATCCCCGATATAGTAATTCATCCCCCATATAGTAATTCATCCCCCATATAGTAATTCATCCCCCATATAGTAATTCATCCCCCATATAGTAATTCATCCCCCATATAGTAATTCATCCCCCATAGTAATTCATCCCCCATATAGTAATTCATCCCCCATATAGTAATTCATCCCCCCTATAGTAATTCATTCCCCATAGTAATTCATCCCCCCTATAGTAATTCATTCCCCATAGTAATTCATCCCCCATATAGTAATTCATCCCCATATAGTAATTCATCCCCCCTATAGTAATTCATCCCCCATATAGTAATTCATCCCCCCTATAGTAATTCATCCCCCATATAGTAATTCATCCCCCATAGTAATTCATCCCCCATATAGTAATTCATCCCCCATATAGTAATTCATCCCCCATAGTAATTCATCCCCCCTATAGTAATTCATTTCTCATATTAATTCATCCCCCATATTAAGTCCCCAAGTCCCCCCTGTGTCAATTCACTTACCTTTGCTCCGCGCGTTCCTCTCGCCGTGTTCCCGCGCCGTTCCGGTGTAGCATGAAAATCTGTCTCCTATGAGGATCTGTCCCCCTCGACGTATCTGCGCATGTGCCAGTTTCAGGCATTAGCAGCCGATTGGCGATCTCCGGCACATGCGCAGATACGTCGAGGGGGACAGATCCTCATAGGAGACAGATTTTTATGCTACACCGGTCTTCAGGGCGGACTGTGAGAGGAGCCTAGCTCCGCGGGCCGGATTAAAAGGTCCGCCGGGCCGTAGTTTGCCCATTGCTGGTATAGATACTGCAATTTATGCAATTTTTTTGCTATACAGCGCTGCGCTAGTTTAACAGACAATTGTGTGGTCATGCAATACGGTACATAAATTAAATTTACATACTTTTTTTCCCCACAAATTGAGCTTTCTTTTGGTGGTATTTGATCGCCTGTGCGGTTTTTATTTTTTGCGCTATAAAACAAAAGGCTGACAATTTTGAGAAAAAAAACAATATTTTGGACTTTTTGCTATAAAACATGTCCAGTAAAAAAAATTTAAAAATCAAATTTAGTCATAAATTTCTGCCAAAATGCATTCTGCGACATGTCTTTGCTAAAAAAAAAAAAACCAATACGTGTAAATTAATTGGTTTACGTGAAAGTTATAGTGTTTACAAATGGCGGGAAAGATACTGGGATTTTTAGGTTTTTTTTTATACTAATGCGGCGATCAGCGACTTATGGCGGGACTGCGACGGACATTCTGACATTGGGGGGTACTGACTTGGGGTCACTGACATCCCCAGTGACACCAATACAGTGATCAGTGCAAAAAAACCCCACTGTACTAATGGCACTGGGCAGGAAGGGGTTAAGTTTATTATTCAGGGAAAGGGTTAACTGTGTGAGGGGAGTGTTTTACTAGGGGGCGGGGGTGTGTACTGCAGGGAACACCGCTGATCGGGAGAGAGAAACTCTTCTGTCCCGATCAGCGTGTCCTGGAGCTGTCAGGGAACTGACAGAAAGCACAGCTACTGCAGCTGTGCTCTCTGTCAGCGATTGCCGCCGATCGCTGGGACATAGCCGGTAACCACCGGCTGTGACCCGGCGACTGACATCCGCGGCTGTGATCGGCGGGATAGGTAGGGCGGCGGCGAGCCTCGCGTGCGCCCCCTGTTTACAAAACGCACGTTTTAAAATGTGCTTTTGCCCAGCTGTACCTCCCTGCCGCCATATTTCTACAGTGGCTTGGCGGCATGTGGTTAATAGAAACACCAAAATATACTCACAATTATGTATCAAAAGCATCATAATCTCAAAGTGACCAGGTCAACTTCAAAACCTCAAGAAGACCCTCAGATGGCTGACGCGTTTCGTAGGATAGTTCCTTCTTCCTCAGAGCCAAGGCAAGAGGGAACTATCTCTTGAAACGTGCCAGCCTGGTTGCTTTGAGATTATGATGCTTTTGATACATAATTGTGAGTATATTTTGGTGTTTCTATTAAAGTTTTACACTCAAGTAATGCACTAGGCTGGTGCGCGTTCTTAAACTGTTTTTGCAGTTTACATTTGAGAGAGCAGCAAGGCCTGTGTGGGAGATGGATGCCTATAGACCTGTACTGTTCACATCATCCCAGTGGTGTATTTAGGTTTTGTGCTGCCATAGGCAACACAAAAATTGTCTGCCCCCAAGGACACGAACCAACACCACCCCCTCCCGGGGAGAGAGCCTGTCATTGACCAACACCCCTGCCCCCCACCTAGGAGAGCCTTCCACTAACCCCCCTCCCCGCCAGTGATATAAAGACATTCGTCTTCACAGCTCTGGACATCCCCGGGAAAGTAAGTCAGGATCTACATACACCATCAAGTAGCCTGCAGCCTGTATCGGATCCCATCTGGTTCCCATGGTACGCGTGGGACTTCTTTCATCCCTTCTTCTGGGGGGAGGTGCTGCCCCCCTGAAAAATGCCGCCCTAGGCAAGTGCTTTGTTTGTCTTGTGGTAAATAAGCCCCTGCATCATCCCACAACTCTTGAATGCAGGGGACTTTCTGTTTTTTTCGTTTGTTTTTGTGCATTGCAAGGTAGTTTGCGATTTTGCATGGGTTCTCACAATGCTCTGGGTTTGAACAAAGCTTCAAAGTGCTATTAAAGTGGTAGTAAACTCCTTATGTATACTTTTACTTACAGATCAACTTATAATAAAGATTGCCTGTAGGTAAGATGAAAATCTCCTAAACATGCACCATTTAGGAGATATTTGCTCCTCTTGACAGCGGGTGCATATGCTCTGCAGGAACAGCATAGCTGTGCCATTCCTTCAGTGCTCTGGCCATGTCCTGGGACTCCCATGCGTGCAGGAGTGAGGTCATCGTGGCTCAGCCAATCAGACGGCCAGAGCCCGCGAACACGGCAGGAAGACTGGGTTAAAGATGGAAGCCCTCTCAGCAGTGACAGCGCGCTGCTGGAGGGCTTCGTCGTAAGGTAAGTCCTTCATAGTGTGCCAAATCTCAAAAAATCGCTGACAGGCAGGGTTTTTATAACATAAGAGACCCTTGTGGTCTCTTCTGTCACAGGCACCTCTTCCTTTATTGTCAGCTTTAATGTGACCTGAGCCACACAGGAGCAGCTGTGGTGGTGTGACTCCTGTACGTATGTACAGGAGTGACGTCATGGCGGTCCAGCCATTCAATTGGTCAAAGAGATGGAACCCAAAAGGAAGACCAGGCAAAGATGTCAGTGACAAGCAGTGGCAGTGCAGAGCTGGAGGGCTCTGTTTGACAGGTAAATCCACCCTAATGTGCTAGTATGTGCTATGGTGGTGGTGTGGTGTGCCTTGAAAACAGTATCGCTTGCAGTAGTTTTATTTTCAGAGCAGCCGGTTGTAGTGTGAGTCACTCCATTGCAATTTGGTTGCTGTGAATAGAAGTGTATTGAAAAAAAAAAGTCAGCATTGTGATGTTTTTAGGAGCAGAGCGTTGATGTGAATGAGCCCCAATACTGGCTGGATCACTGGGGTAATCAGAAAAAGGCTTAGGATAAGAAAACAAAAATCACTCACCAGTGCTGGTTCACCACTGATGGGAATTCTATGCAGATCAGATACGATTCAAAAATCATAGATTCGCATGTAATCTACAAATGCATTATTTCCAATGCAGGCTGTTCACAATGCTGTGAGAATTTGATCCAGTCCAAAAAAAAAGGTCCTGTGTGAGTTTAGTGTGGATGTGGTGCGCATTTCATCTCCTGCTATGCCCAGTCCCCTCAGAAATTGCATTCAATTCACACATTTCACAGCAGAAATCGCATTGTGATACCGCACTGTGAAACCGCATCAGCTTTGCACCGCATCAGTGTGAACAGGCACTTATGGGCAAGTAAGCTGCAATATTTACTTTTTGAAGATGTCTGGCAAAGTGCTCAAGTTTGAACACTGGAACCACTCCTTAACATCGTTAGTAAAGTATTATGTGTGGTTTCACGTGTTGTTTCCAATCACTGGAACTGTCATATTTATCAACATCAAACTCCTACAGCTACCAATCACTTGAGCAGAGCGTCTTTGATCATTTTTAAAAAGTTTTAGCATTTGTACAGGAATTTTGGAGCGTTTTTGCAGGAAATTAGCTTGAGCATGTTTTTTTTAATGTTGGGCGGCACAGTGGCTAAATGGTTAGCACTTCTGTCTGGCATGTCTAGGGTTTTTGGTTCAAATCCCAGCCATAGTACCACCTGCCTGGAGTTTGCATGTTCTCTGTGTGCCTGTGTGAGTTTCTTCCAGGTACCCCAGTTTCCCCACATTTCAAAGACATCCTGATAGGTTAATTGGCTCCTGTCTAAATTGGCCTTAGTATGAATGTAAGTTAGGGGCCTTAGATTGTGCGCTCCTTGAGGGTTAGGGACTGATGTCAATGTACAATATATATGTAAAGCAATGAGTAAATTGACGGCACTATATTAGTACCTGAAATAAATAAATGTAATTTTTAGCCAATGGGAAAGCATTCCCTTTTGAAGACCCTTTAGGCCCAAAGCACTTGAAACATGTAGCTCACAGAAAACTCATGTACTTTTTCAATCTAGAAGCTTAAAGGGACACTACTCTCAGGTGTGAGCAGGCACAATTGAAACCCATGGGATTTAGATGTTAAGTGTATTGGAGGCTCTAGTTACAGAATATTCAGGTGTGGATGGGGCCTAAATTCACTGCACACAGCAAATACATTGTTGCATAATGGAGCTATTCCCAGTTATGTTTTATAGTAGTGATCTTCAGCCAGTGGCTTTGGGGCCACATGTGCTTTGCAGTTGAAATGCTACCCCCTCAGGAGCCACGGGATATTGGGTCCCCCTTTGCATAGCCAGGCAACATGCATTTTCAGCAGGCACACGTATATAGGAAACCTTGGGCTTGTTTTTGTGTTTTATTGGGGGATTATAAACTTGGATGGATAGGGGATTATGGGATGCCCAAACTGAATTCAACAACTTTGAGGACAACTTCTGTATGTACAACTTGCAGAAAAAGGACTTGTCAGTCTTTAGTGGATCAGTAGTAAATAGTCCATCTGCTTTTAGGAACTCAATGTCCCATTAATAGAAAAAGCAAAGTCCAGACTGTATGCAGGAGCTCTATGTCCCTTAGTAGAAAATGCCAGTGCACCTGGCTTCAACTGAGAATTCCCTGAGCAAGAATAATAGTATGCTATCCCTCTGAGAGCTAGCTGAATATTGCACTCAGCCACAATATCCCTTGTAGGCTTTGAAGGGTGAAAAGTGTAGAACTTTGAGGACCACTGTGGCTACTCTGTTCCATAATTCCCTGAATTCCCTCAATTTGCAGGGATTTCCTCTCACTTCCTGTTTTGGCTTCAGGTCAGGAAGTGATGGTACATCTCCCCAATGGGACACAAGTGGCAAAAAAAAAAAAAATACTGACAGGGGTTATAACCTTCCCTTACTCTATCCAAAATGATAGAAAAAAGTTTTGCCCATAATTCTACTTTAAACACAGATCCTTTCTAATTCATCACTTTAAATTACATATACTTTGCAATTTATGAAAAGTAGAGTTATTCATAAAACATTTGTAAGAAATAATTATTTCATGTTATTTATCCATTTTCTATCTTTTTTTTGTAAGTATTAAAACACATCTTGTTAGCTACAATGTATCTACAATAAGCAGTGGTTACAAACGAAAGCACTAGGACTTAAAATGATGACATAGCTCCATCTAGTGGAAATTTACACAAACTACTTTTAAACTAGCTTCTGAAAAGGCCTTCATTTTTCCTTTTTTTCCCCCATGATATTACCAGTTATTACTAGTCCCTGATTTTAACCAAATTTTCCAGTAGTTTCTAATTATATATTTTAATGACTGGAGCATTTTTTTATGTTTAGAAAATGTTAATTCCTTTTTAGTTACACCCAAGTAAATATACTCATCATGTTTTCCACTCATAAATCATTTGTTTAACCATACCATATCTTTTAAGAAGAGAAAATAGACTGCCATAAGGTTGCTACTGCCCAACAGCAGTAACAAAAACAAACAAAAAATATATATATGGCTGTAGAGACCGTTGCTATGGGCAACAAATATGTAGGCATCAATATTTGAGGACAGCAGCAGGATGCATTTTCTAGGCGTTAATAAGATGAGTAACTGTATTTTATATGAAGAATAAGTTTTGCTAGCAAGCACTTTTGCCATGACAACAAAGTGGGTTGCAGGCAGAGTATGAATAGATTAAGAATGGGTTGCTTTTTGAACTTGATATGATGGCTGTCCTGAATGCTGCTTAGATGAGGGGAAAAGGAAATTGTATACATTTGTAAACATCTAAACATGTTGATCAGTAACTGTGAAAACAAAGTTTCCCCCATCCCCTCTGTTCTGGACATGGAAAAACATGAACACTTACACGGTGGTGGCCAGCACTCACAGCTTGCAGGTTTGCAGGAAAAAAACTGATCTCCAAGAATGTAAACAATTATTGATTTTTGCACACCAGACTCTTTTTTTTTTTTTTTTAACCACTTGCCCTCCAGAGGATTTACCCCCCTTCCTGACCAGGCCATTTTTTGCGTTATGGCGCTGCATTACTTTAACTGACAATTGCGTGGTCATGCAACACTACACCCAAATGAAATTGATGTGCTCTTTTTCCCACAAATAGAGATTTCTTTCAGTGGTATTTGATCGCCTGTGCATTTTTTTTTTGCACTATAAACAAAAAAGACCGAAAATTCTGGAGAAAACCCCCAAAACTATATGTTTGACTTTTTGCTATAAAACATCCAGTAAAAAAAATAAAAAAAATTTAGTTTCTTCATAAATTTAGGGCAAAATGTATTCTGCTACATGTCTTTACTGAAAAAAAAATCCCAATACATGTAAATTAATTGGTTTACGTGAAAGTTATTGCATCTACAAATGGCGGTATATATACTGGAATTTTTATTTTCATTTTTTATACTAGTAATGGTGGCAATCAATGACTTATAACGCGACTGCGGCGGGCATTCTGACACAGGGTGGGAACTTCTAACTGCCACTGACATCCCTGGTGAAACTAATACAGTGATCAGTGCTAATAAAATGCACGGACACTACTAACGACACTGGGTAGGAAGGGGTTAACATATGGGGTGATCAAAAGGTTAACTGTGTGCTGTATTTTACTAGGGAAACATGCTGCTGTGTATTTCTCTGCTGTGCAGAGAAATACATAGCAGCATGTTCCTGCTGGCAGGAAAGAGTGCCGGGTGCTGGGTGGGGAATCTCTGGCTGGGACCCGGTGATTGACATCCATCGCCGCCAATGGTGGCGTGGGTAGGGCGGCATGCACCCCCCTAATCATGCTGAAATATGAAGTTCCTCTTCATGTTCAGCTTTCTAGCAGAAGCCTGAAGGTTTTGTGCCAATATTGACTGGTGTTTGGAACTGTTCATAATTCCCTCTACCTTGACTAAGGCCTCAGTTCCAGCTGAAGAAAAACAGCCCCAAAGCATGATGCTGCCACCACCATGCTTCACTGTGGGTATGGTGTTCTTTTGGCTATGTGTAGTGTTGTTTTTGCACCAAACATATCTTTTGGAATTATTGCCAAAAAGTTCAACCTTGGTTCCATCAGACCAGAACACTTTTTTCTCTCATGCTTTTGGGAGACATCAGATGTGTTTTTGCAAAATTTAGCCGGACTTGGATATTTTTCTTCGTAAGAAAAGGCTTCCATTTTGCTACTCTACCCTATAGCCCAGACATGAAGAATACGGGAGATTGGTGTCACATGACCAGCTTTCTTTCTGTCTCTTCATCAATAAAGGAGGGACGTCCAGTTCTTGGCAATGTCACTGTTGCACCATATTTGATGATGATTGTCCTCACTGTGTTCCATGGTATATATAATGCCTTGGAAATTCTTTTGTACCCTTCTCCTGACTGATACCTTTTAACATTGAGATCCCTCTGATGCTTTGGAAGCTCTCTGCGGACCATGGCTTTTGCTGTAGGATGTGACTAATAAAATGTCAGGAAAGACCTACTAGAAAAGCTGAACTTTATTTGGGGTTGATCAGAGGCACATTAAATGATGGCAGGTGTGTACTGACTTCTATTTAACATGATTTTGAATGTGATTGCTTAATTCTGAACATCTGAACACAACCACATCCCCAGTTATAAGAGGGTGTGCACACTTATGCAACCACATTATTTTAGTTTTTTATGTTTACTTCCCCCCCTAAAAGATTTCAGTTTGTTTTCAATTGACTTGTACAGTTTATAGGTCACATTGTAAGTGGAAAAAGTTCTGATATGATTTATCTTTGTCTCATTTTTTTACATTAAAGAAACCTGACATTTTAACAGGGGTGTGTAGACTTTATATATCCACTGTATATACGTGATTTTGCGCAGCCCTGCTGCCCTGTAGCAGTGCTTCCGCTATAGGGCGGTGGGGAAGCGGTTAAAGTAAGATTGCAATCCCTCTGCCTCTCTCCAATCAGATATAAGCATTCATTGTTGCCATCATTAATTCCATAAGCATGTCTAGATGTGAAAAAAAGCTTAACTCCCTTAAATGTGCAGAGTTATGTAACGCAAATAGAGACCCAAAATAATAAAAACTTTTGTTACTAATTAATTGGCTCTGTGTGGCCAATATCTTGCATTACTTATTATAACTGTCTACTGCACAGTATAGGAGCAACTACTTAATTTTTGAACTAGGTCTTGAATTGTGTTTTTGAATTGAATATAGAAACATAGAAAAGTGAGAACAAAAGCACAAGTGGTCCATTGAATCTGCCCTTTTTTCAGGGGGGTGGGGGTGTTATACATATTTTGTATTCTTTTTCCCTTAACTTTTTGTCTGAGTATATATCTATGTTTGTCCCAAGCATGTTTGAAACCACTTACTGTTGACTGACTGACTATCCCTGCTGGTAGTCTATTCCAAGCATCAAGTATCCTTTCAGTAAAATAATACTTTCTAAGATTTGTTTTGAACTTTCCTCCAGTTAGTTTGAGGTCATGTCCCTGTGGTATCTTGATCTTGGTTTCATATTGAAAATATGCCCTCCTGAACCTTACTCATTACCGATATGTATTTAAAGGTTTCAATCATGTCTCCCCTTTCCCTTCTTTCCCCCAGACTGTACATATTAAAGTGTTACTAAACTCAGTTCCCAGCATCCAATATATCTGGTCTCCCACTGTACACAGAACATGGAAGTGCAATTATTTTAGTAAATATAAACTGATAAATACCTTTTCTCATCAGCAGTTAGAGCAGTCTTGTGACTTCAGCATAGCACTGGTTAAAGATTGTAGGAGGAGTTTTCTTTCTTCTCTAGGAGGATGGAAATCCCCTGACCTCTGTCTGGACAGTGCTGATTGGCCCTGTGCTGATCACATGCACTCTCCCAAGAAAAAAAAAACCTCTCTAGGAATATACACCAAACTGAGCATGTGCATGCTACGGTTCAGTCTGGAGATAAGTGGTGGTTGCTTGAAAAAGGGGAGGAACAGAGAAGAGACTCAAACAGCCTTTTTACACAATGCAGAGGATTAACCCCTTAGGTTCCACAGTGAGTATAACAAGCATGATTTAATGCATCTACATACTGATTTTACTTTTCTGGGTTTAGTAACACTTTAAGTTCTTGAAGTCTCTGATGTCTTTTATCTCCCAGACCTTTGACCATTTTTGTTACCTGTCTCTGAACTCGTACTACCTTATTAATATCGTTTTGTATGTGAGGTCAGGGTGGATTTGATTTAAATCATGATTTAAGTCACTAGTGAAAAGGCTTGATTTAAATCATGTAATTTTTGAAGAGCAACTGTCATCTCTGTCCTGCAGTGGCTCCTCCTCTGACCCGCTGTTGATTCACTTGACAGTCCCAATCATTTTAATGGTGATGTGGCAGTGACACAACAAGGTGAGGGACATGGTGGCAGCAGGTGAGTGGATGCCCGCTAACAGGCGCTGCCCTGATGGACCTAAAATGACAGGTGCTCTTTAAATGTAAGGAATCTGACTCATTCTTGCTGGTAGTTAGAATCTTTAATATAATAAGCTGTCAGGTTAGTAAAACAGCGATATCATTACCAATTTTAGGTTAATCACATATAGCTGGAGAACTACGAAATTCTTTTATTTCATGTTTTTTCTCATGGTTACTGTGAACTTGTGTGAATGCATCAATGCAGTGCATGTTATCGCAGCTTGCAGAGCTTGGATTCATTGAATGAGTTTACCAAAAATTTAAACATTGCCAAATATACAGCCTCATGCTACATAACTAAGCTCCATTTCATGCTGAATAAACTAAATTATTAATTTATCTTAAACAGAAAACTATCTTTAGATAGATTTTTACTCCAAAAGCATAAATTTGATATAGATAAAAAAAATCTGATTTTTTTTTTTTTAAATTATCGATTTTTATCCACCCTGGTCCTAATCGCTCTCAACTAAAAAAAAAAAAGAAAAAAAAAAGTTCTGCCTTTAGTTATAGTTTAGATGGCAATACATATGTTAAATTGTGCCTAAATTTTCCATACTATGCTCACAATATTTGTCAGTGATGGTTAGTTTCTGAAAAATTTCTTCACCACTGGATTCATACTCCATCCCAGGAAGCTAGCACAAACACATTTGCCAAAGTGCTCTGTATATGGGGTGTCATAATGTATAACATTACTTGCAGATACTTTGATAAAATTTGCTAAAAACTTTGGTGCCCAAAATGTAAAAGCTTTTACAGGTCAACAGTTTAGTATTAACCATGAATTGTGGCCCCAGAAATATTGCTTTCTCGTTCATGGTGATACCTCATATGTGTGGCACAATTGACATTTACATGCACATGCTCACCCTACACTGTGCTTTTTATTTGGGGTGTGTGTGTGTGTGTGTGGGGGGGGGGGGTGATGGGGGCTTTAAAATGTTTTTTAATTGCTTTTAATTTATTTCATGGAATGATTTTTTCAATTTGTACTTTTTTAAATTTTATTTTATTGCTATGACAAGGAAGCTAGCAAGCTCCCTATTTCATAGCATGGGCAGGTGGTGGTATGTCCACTATATGGAGATTTTGGGGGTCTATTAAACCTCCAAAGTCTCTCCAATGTATCTATTCAAACTCAGATTGTGTTTAAATAGCTGCATCTTTGGTTACAGTAGTCGAGGAATGACAACCGTGACCCCAGAAATGACCGAACACAGAGGTGTTTTCAGAGCCATTAATCACAAGAGGAATGGGAATGGATGTGAAAGCTATTTTCTGTGGTCAAGGGCTTCCTGGTGGAAGAGGAGAGCCTGGGAACAACCGCGGGGCCATCTGATCACTTTTATCAGAAAGCCCTTTGCCAGCTCCTAATGCCAGTATCAAGCTAACAGCTACATAGCAGCTGTGATCTTGATTTTACAACTTGTCTACCATGCCTTCTGTAAATGTGATGTAGCACCCTCCTAGTGGATGCTAGGTAGATTTTGTTTTTGGATGCTTCTGTAATCAAGGGAGTAGTGATCATTTAAAGCTGCTCAGGGTTTCACAGGCTGGAAGTTTAAACACTTGACCTCCAGAAGGTTTTCCCCCCTTCATTACCAGGACATGTTTTGCTTCTCAGCACTGCACTAATTTAACTGGCAATTGCTCGGTCATACAACACTGTACCCAAATGAAATGTATATAATTTTTTTTCACACAAATACAGCTTTTTTTGGTGGTATTTTATCACCACTGGGTTTTTTATTTTTTATTATATAAACAAAAAAAGACTGAAAATGAAAAAAAAAACACACTTTTTTTTAACTTTCTGGTGGTACAGTTGGAGTAAATTTGTTAGTGACACTGAAGATTCTGTGGGTCTGTGGCAGTGAGAAAATTAAGGCTATTTAAGTTTTACTAAACCCAGGACCCAGCATTCACTATAGCTGCTCTCCCACTATACACAGAACATGGAAATGCAATTATTTTAGTAAATATAAACTGCTAAATACCTTTTCTCCTCACCAGTTAGAGCAGTCTTGTGACTTCTATCAGTGTCCAGCAGAGCACTGGTTACAGCTTGTAGGAAGAGTTTTCATTTTCCTGTACGAGGATGCAGGACCTGCAGAGTGCAGATTGGCCCTGTGCTGATCACATGCACTCTCCCAAGAAAAAAAAAAAACTTTCTAGCAGTAACCAAACTAAGCATGTGCAGCTTGCCCCCCGAGCCTCTGTTCTATCAGGAGATATTTGGGAGACACTGGAAGAAGGGGCAGATCAGAGAAGACCGGGTCAAACATCCTTTTTTCACAATGTGGTGGATTAACCCCTTAGATTCCACAGTGAGTATAACAAGCATGCTTTACTGCATGTACATACTGATTTTACTATTGTGGGTTTAGTAACACTTTAAGGATTTAAAAAATACCCACCCCAACTGACCAATTGACAGTATATCAATAATGATGCATTGATTAATCTAAAAACCAAACTTTGAAACTTTTTTTTAACAGGATAATTATGAGAAAAGCATTTTCTCACAATTATGTGACGTTCTCCCACTCTAGCTGCGTATGCGCACTCCACGGTGATCAGTGGTGCGCTGTGGCCCTGGGACACAGTGGATCACTGATCGCAGTAAAGAGCCGATGACGTAGGCTCTATCATGTGATCAGCTGTGTCCAATCACAGCTGATTGCATGTGAACAGGAAATGCCTCTTATCGGCAGTCCTCTCTTCACATTGACAGTGTGTGATCAGAGTATGTGTATACTGATCATCAGTGCCCTAATTATCAGTGTAGCCCCATCAGTGCCACCTGTAAGTGCCCATAATTGCCAACTATCAGTGCCCATCAATGCCACATACCAGTGCCCATCAAGGCCACATACCAGTGCCCATCAATGCCACATACCAGTGCACATCAATGCCACATATCTGGCAATATCTGCCCAATACTGCTTGCATAACAGAGTACCCCAGTTCTTTATGAATTGTACCTCTTCTGACTCCTTAACTTGTAAAAGACCTAAAATCCCATCTCCAAAGGCTTTAGAGGTAATATTTATTTGTAAGTGGTGCAAAAAGCAATCGTGAAACTCATAATAACAACCTTTTGACAGTAATATCTGTCTGGACATGGATATTGCACTTTAATCATTGCTCTTTGCCTTATTATTTGTAAGTCATGTACCAAACAGTAGACATCAGAGATAATGTCATTGAGATTGTAAATGCAATTATTACTTTGATATTTGTTTTTTTTTTTCATTCTGCAAATTGTCACATTTTTATTTCTTTGCTTTTTTCTTAGATGTGATGAGGCATATTTACCTGAATAGATGAAAATAAAAATATCTATGATGCTACGAGCAAACCAGCAAAGTAAAATGATGCCTCTTAACAAACTTTTGGATGAAATAGAATGGGCAAACAAAAAGGACTCCTGGAATTATACAGGTGGACATCTAAATCATAACCATCTTTTCAAGCCTCAAGTTCTAGAAGCAAAAACATTCTGGAGAGGTGGACAGAACCAGCAAAAGTTTCAGCATGGCAAACATAGATCTGATAAAGTATCAAGTAAAGTAGATGAGAATGGCAAAAAGATGAACGATTCTTTCACACACTTTACTGTTAAAACAAGTGTACTACCAGGCCCAAATACCAAATCAGCAAGTACATCTTCTCCAGTGATAAAACATTTTGGCCCTGCTACTCCCATAAATACTCCTTTTGCTAGTTCTCTTTTTGAAGCTCATTCATATGGGACTTGTATGGAAAATCTAGAACAAGTATATGATGAAGAATCATTGCAGGATGAAGAGTTTGAACTTCCTGATTTAAAGGTGCCAACTTTCAATTATGAACTATATAATACAAAAAAGGATTACAAAGACAAATTTATTCCCACATTTTGTTCTGGTATTACTAAATCAGATCAGTTCAAAATATTTTTGCAGATTGATGAAGACTTTATCCAGAGACAATACTTGACAAATGATTTTTGTAATAGTTCAAGGGTTGAATACTGCAAGAAGAAGTTGGCAAAGGTACAGTAATTTTGAAATTATATCTGTGTTCAGTTTGAAGAGGTCTATCGTAATCACCAAAGGTTTTCAGGAAGCAAAAGTTTTGAAAAACATTGTCTACTGGAGTCAGAAAAAAAAATAGTAATGTATAACAAACAGATGTGAAAGCTTGCAATGCCAGACAGCCATGCATTCTAAATTGTCATTGTGTTTAAAATTTACCAGTATGTATGGAAAACCGAATTGTAAATAACTAGAATTTATGTGATAAACTCAGGACTGAAAACCATGCTTCAGTTTCACAGCATGGAACATATCACAATTAAATACAGATTACTGTATGTAGTTCAGGGGTGAAAATGACTAGGGCCCAATGAACCTTGGCCTCATGGGACTTGCAGTTCCATAGTTTGGAGACCCCTGCTCTAGGGTCTTCATGAATCCAGAATTCCATCACTTTGAGTGCACATTGTTGGGACTGAGAGGAGTGTGTCAGGGCCTGGACTTGAACCTGGGACCTCTTACATTGTCTGGCAGTAACTCTTCTCACTGAGCTATCTGGGATGCTGGACAACACTCTGCCTGATCTTTTGAACAATCCTGCTTTGTGCCTTGATTTCTGCTGAACCTTGAACTCCTTGCTCCTCTCATAAACTTCCTGATTTAAGCCAAGTCTCTGCACTTCCTGTTTGCCAGATTATTGTACCTTCTCCAGCCAGTATCTCACTCTTATCTCTCCTGCTGCCGTCCATACCTTTTCTACTGACCTTTGGCTTGTTCCTTGACTACGATTCTGCCTCATCCCAACCTGCTACCACTTGTTACCGACCCTTGGCTTGTTTACTGATTACGCTTCTGCTAGATCCCTACCTGCCATATCTGTTACTGGATACTGGCTTGTTCACTTCCTGGTGGGGTGATCCTGAGAACTGTGATCTGGTACTAACATGCAGCAAAACCCATCTCCACCATCAGGAGCTCTGGTGAAAGTGGTTAGTTGTTAGACTCCGCACTTCAGGTGAGCCTGCATCATCTGCCAGGGTGACCTGCTTGTTTACCTCTCCTGTTGGTTGGTGTGCTGCTTAAGCTACTGGTCTCTGAGACTGACCTCCTGACTGTGACAGATTGAGTAGGGATTGCTAATGAAAGTATTTCCGGAGAAAAATATTTAGGCTACAATTCACAATTTACATTTCACTATAACTGAACCTGTGTTCCCTTTAACTCCTGTAAATGCTTAAAGGCTTGCACAACAGGAGCCCTAATTCCCAATATTTTCTGACATCCTTTTTTCCAAATATTTTTTTACATCCTTTTTATGTGTCATTTAATATTTGCAAAAACTACAAACTCTTTCTATGCATTTTCTTTGAGCATCAGAATTACACCCAGTGAACACTTAGCATTAGTAAAGAACTGAGGTTGTAGGACTCTTGGGAGTCCTAAATTTTAGAGAATTCTAATATACAAGTAACTTTTTCTCCTGAAGTAGTGGTTCATCTAACTTCTCCCCATCTCCTGTAGCAATGGGTTAGTTTAAAAAAAATGCAAGCTACAGTTACACTTTAATATCTATTGTTGTGATGACGAGGTTTACTGACCAAGATTAAGGCTCTAGAGAGGGTAGGGCCCATCACCACTTCATCAAACCAAACATAAAATCACTTCAGAAAGAGCTAATATTTATCAATCCTGTGACGATCGCGACGTCAGACCCTAGCCCTTTTCACCAAACTCATGACCGAAGCACTAGCCAATCTAAAACCGTGATGTCATGTGCATAACAATGCCACGCCCAGCTGCACCCTGCACACAGATTTTCCAGCTAATGGACCACAACCTGTGTACTTGCAGCCTGAGCGCGATTGTTACTGGGTCAGGTTAATTACGCAGTTAACCCTTCACACTGCACCACCTCCTTTTTGTACAGAGAAAGAAGAAACTCGGCAATATCAGCAATAACACTATGATGGTTAGATAATCATCTGTATACCACTGTCACTGCAGACAGGTTATACAGAGGGTTAAACACACACAGTAGCGCTGTTTTGCGACAGAAATTTGTAATTTGCATTAAAGAGCTTTAGAAACAGTTCAACACTTTCAGAAAGTAAGATTTTATTTTATTTTATTACTAAAAGGTCAAAAGGGTGCGATAACAATATTTACAGAAAAAAGGATAAAACCAATATATATATATATAAATATACAGAGAACAATAGCACAGCAAAGAGATAACAGAAAGGAGTTTAAAGGGTTAAAGTACTTGCCAGTCAGCCTTGGTTTAAGCAGTTTCAAGTCTTATGAGCTCAAAAAGGATTTCTGGTCTCTCACTCAGTTTCGATGTAGACAGGTTATACACTCAGTTTCGATGCAGACAGGTTATACAGAGGGTTAAACACACACAGTAGCGCTGTTTTGCGACAGAAATTTGTAATTTGCATTAAAGAGCTTTAGAAACAGTTCAACACTTTCAGAAAGTAAGATTTTATTTTATTACTAAAAGGTCAAAAGGGTGCGATAACAATATTTACAGAAAAAAGGATAAAACCAATATATATATATATAAATATACAGAGAACAATAGCACAGCAAAGAGATAACAGAAAGGAGTTTAAAGGGTTAAAGTACTTGCCAGTCAGCCTTGGTTTAAGCAGTTTCAAGTCTTATGAGCTCAAAAAGGATTTCTGGTCTCTCACTCAGTTTCGATGTTACAGGGAGACTCTTCTTTCTCTTACACACCTAACTCCAAGCATAACAGCCTTTTTCTAGCAAATCCACAGGGTGTCTCCCTGGAGAGGTGAAACCAATTGTCTCCTTTTGGGGAGGGAAGTGTAGGTGGAGCCCTAAGTTATGACTAGAAACTCCCATAGCTGCTATTACGATTCATAACTCATTCTCGGGGCATTTGCCAGCATGGGCACTAGTATATTAATACTCCGCAGCATTTGCGGAATGGTTAGAGATGAAATATGTTATATACACTTGAATGGTTCAGAAGATATACTTTCCTGCCCTCCTATATATTCCAGCTAGGGAATATAATATATCAAACGGTTTGTATGAACTTAACCAATCTGATGATATGCCTGGATTTTATGTAAGTCTCTCATATTCCAAGATATGAGATCATGGGGGAAAATGGATTTTGAATGTGGTATCTAGTTTATTACTTCTCTGGAATGTCTTTGAACTAAGTGAAGGGCTTAGTTTATACTTTTACGATATGCCAGATTGCACAGTTTCTTAGACAGCTAGGCACCGAGCTAGTGAGGTTTTATAGCCAGGACGCCCTTCTGCTGTGCTTTGGCTGCCTGTGACCTCTGCAAACACACTCAGACCATATGTCACTCAACAGAGAGGGAAGGGGGATGATTGGAAGAGGCAGCCTGCTTTGGTAGTGAGAAATGGTGCAACATGGAAAATTCTTAACAAAATGGAGGACTGCGTCCTTCTCTGTGGGCACGATTGCTACAAATCCCTCCTACCAGGAAGGGTAAACGTGGTTATGATTGTAGCTAGGTGCTGGGATACAGAAACATTGAAAAATGTTTTGTTGCACTATCCCCTCCAGTCAGCAGGGGGAGAACTATAACCAGAAAAGCCTATGGATTCCTATGCAGAATGGTGAGGATTATGGGACTTGAAGTCCAGGAAGTAAGCCATACTGTAGAACATATCGACCCTATAAATAATAATAAACCCCTTGCTATTCAATTTCCAGTAGACTTTGGGGCAAGGAGGAGCAGGGGTGCTGCTTTTCTGAGACTGTCCAGCTAGGTTCTTCCTCGGGGCTGAGGGAACTGATGAGAGCACATCTGCTCTATACTGACCAGTCTCCTCTCATCCTCTACTTTCTACTGCTGAATCTGTGGGAGCATTCTGTGGAGAGGCTGAGGTGCCCTTCCTTTCTACAGTGATAGCTGATTCACATGTGTGCTGTGCAGATTGAAGCTCAGGTTTCAAAGATAATTGACACAGTAATTGTTCATAGGTTTACGCCAGGTTCAGGACAGGATTAGCTCAGGATTGTATTCTGTTCACAGATATGCGGTTTAGAAACAGTTTCCATAGAAGTCAATAGCCTATAATCCGCACCTGAACCGGACCGCACTGCTCAGAAAATGTATATGAGTCCGTACTAAATTCGCACCGCTTGTGCACCAGACATATGTGAACAGACACCATAGGAAGCAATGTTTTTTCACATGTCATGCGGATTGGATGTGGTTCAAACTGCATCCAATCCGCATATATGTGAACGGGCACTAAGAGTTCTCTGCTGCACCACAGGGACTGGTGAGAGGACACTGTCCATTGTTTACACTAGTAGCAGAAACCCAGAAACTGGAGACAGAACATTCAGTATACTGCACCTGTACCACCACATCTATACCACAACTTTACTGCATCCTTATCGTACCTATACATCATGCTGATTTACTTTTATTTTTAAATACTCTTTATTGCTTATTGTACATTTAAAATACATAGTACAAAATACAATACATTTCTTTAATACACATTTACTACATATTCCTTCCAAGTACCTAATCAACCTCGCATTTCAATCATCCTGATTACTGCCATCCCCTACCTTACATTTCTAATCTTATTATTATATCTCCGTTTCCATCCCTCCTATCTCTTTTCACCAATCACTTCAACCTTACACCACTCACTCCAGATATTATAAAATGTCTGTGGAGTCCTCCTATATTCATACATGACTTTTTCATATGATACAGTATGATTAACTGCTTCAATCCATTTAACAGAGGGGAGGTTATTTTGCATCCATCTCATTGCAATCTGTTTTCGCGCCATAAATAGTGTTTCTTGTAGAAAAAATCTTTACATGTCTTAATCATCTCTTATCCTCCAACATCCCCATTAAGCATACTTCTGAACTATAAGGTATCAGATTTTTAAGTATTTCTGATAATGTATTTGTTACTTGACTCCAGTATCTCCTTACCTCTCTACATGTCATCAAATGTCCAAAATCTACTTCATTTTGATGACAGCGTAAACATTCAGACATAGTCCCACCCATTCTATACAACCGAGTGGGACTAAGATACGTATAATATGCAATTGTGTCATTTTATTATTAATTGCTGGTGAAGCCGCCAAGTGCAAGGAACATATCTCCTCCCATATCTTATCTGTTATCATTGGAATAATGTTTTGCCACTTGTCCCTCACATTTAACGGTTCTCCACCAATTTTAGCTTGTAATAAGAATGAATACAATATTTATATTAATCTTTTCGGCCCCTGGGACCTCAAGAGTCCTATAAGAGGATATTTTCATATCCTACAATCTTTACCAATTTGTGCATTTAAAGCATGCCTCAGTTCTAAATACTTATAAAAAAAAATTATGGGGAATACCTTGTTGTTTCCTCAAATATTCAAATGTTCGCATAACTCCTTGTTCCTACATGTCTGCGAACGTTGATATCCCTCTCTCTGTTTCCAAAATTTCCCATCTGCAATTCCATTTAGCTGTTCTAAAGATGGATTATTCCACATTGGGGTTTACTGGGGTATGTCTTTAAATCCTATCAATTTCTTAACCTCATTCGATACTGCTCTTTCCAGTGTAAAAAAGGGAATCTGACCATATATATCTTTTGACTTTCTCTCAATCCAACTATTAATTCATCTAATTGAAGGATTTTTAATAAATATGTTTACACTCCTCCTTCTTTTACCCATACCTAAACATTTTTCAATTGTCCTGCAAAATAATCTAAATACATATCTGGAAGTGCCATCCCTGCTTCCTTCTTTGATCATTCAAGTGTTGTTATTTTTAATTTTGCCCTACCATTGGCCCCTATAAATTTAATAAATTGAGAATTCAACTTTCTGAATATACATTTGGGTATAATCACAGGGGAGTGTGAAAATACATATAAACATTTAGGTAACACCATCATCTTAATTAGCTGTATTCTATCTGCTACTGACAATGGTAATTTTGTCCATGTTCCTAACTTATGTTTAATCTGTTCCAATAAAGAAAGGATACACATTAGCCACCAGAAACTCATTCGGATTCAAAGTAATATAGATGCCCAAATACTTGAATGTATCCACTATCCTCAGAAGAGGACATGAATCCTCATTCCCCTGTGAATCTTGATTAATTGGCATCAGAGCGGATTTCTGCCAATTAATTTTTAAACCTGAGTAGTTTCCAAATGTATCTATTATTTTTATCTATGTAGTCTTATTGTGGGAGATGGTAATCCATTCCTGCTGATTTACTTAAACTGTCATTAAATGCACCGACGCTTCTTAAAGAGCCCCAAATGATAGCCAACAAAAGTTTGATATAGTACTACTACTCAGGGGCGGACTGACCATTCGAGCACTCGGGCACTGCCCGAGGGCCCGGGGTCAGTAGGAGGCCCCATTAAATGCCCCTGGTACCTTTTTTATAGGTTTTTTTGAGTGTGGGCAAGGACACAGGGGCCACATGATCCCCTATTGCCCGGGGGCCCCATGAGTTGTCAGTCCGCCCCTGCTACTACTGGGTACTAATTGTTACTTTCAGTAACAATTGCATGCTTTGTACACTCAACCTAGTGTGTCAGAGGGGCTGAAGTGCTTAAATACGTTGAGGCAAAAGAACAGATGACCAATCCTAACCACTGGTTCCTATGGTGGTAGCTCTACGTGATTATCTATTGGCTTGAAATTTGCACATTATTTGGTTAGAATAAAGTCCCCCAGCACAATTTCAAGCCAACCAGAGAATAACTTAAAGAACGTCTTCACCCTTGCAACTTCACAGCTGGATGCCCACTGCGCAAGTAAGAGCCGTGCTGTGCCCATTGAATAGTCCCACAGTCTCTTGGACCTGTGATGTGTCCCAAGAGGCTGAGAGGTGTGGTGAGAATGCGAACCACCTAGGCGATCAGAGAAGTGTGAGTGGGTACCTTTCAAATTCGGTACCCTTTCAGATTTTAATTGCTGTCTGTGCCCCTGTCACCCTTTTTATTGTCTTATTTACAGTTATCACTAAGAGTGAAAGTAAAGGAAAATCCCAAATTGTGCCTTGTCACCAGAGCAGAAATAGAGGGGATATCTTCCAGTGGAGACACTAGTTCTGGTAACACTAGTGATAGCTGTGAATTCTGTCATATTTTCTCTCACTTCCTGTTGTGACTATGAGATGTGAAGTGAAGAAAAATCTTCACAATGGAACAATGAAAAATAAAAAGTGCCAGGGGTCATAACTGTTCCTTCCTGTATCCAAAATAATAATAATAAAAAAAGTGTTGCTTTTAGTTCTACTTAAAGTACTTTAACTATGATGCCTAGAGAGAAAAGTTTAAGGCTTGTGCCTCTTGTTCTTGTGGATCTGCTGTCCACATTTTAGTTGGGAAACCGGTTCTGAAGCTGGGAAACCAGTGTTTTCTCTGTTGACCGTTCTGGGACTGTTCTTCCTGTTCAGGTTGTTGGTGGTTGCTTGGCTCTGCTGGTACCATCAAGGTAGTCATTCCCTTGGCAGCAATTCTTACCTTAGTCTGAGCATCATGTTACTGTTCTGTGACTTTCCCTGGATGTTTAACAGTTGCTCTATCCTTTTAGCCCTGAACCAGAAGAGGTGAAATTCCTAATACACACATAGTGTGTCAACAGGCTTCCACTGCATTGTAAAACATCTGCAACTGCAAGGGCACACAGAAAACTATTTTTTTCTGTGTCCTATTCATACTGCAACACAGCCCAGAGTTTAGCTAGAATGCAGACATGCTGCATTTTATCGCAGCGAACTGTGCAGCACAGCGCAGTGTGTTGCTGTACAGAGACATGATTGATGTGTAGTTTTCTACACTTCAATTATAGCTTGCACACAAAAAAAGGGGGGGGGGGATATGAGTCACTGCCCCCTGCTGCCAGGAATGGACAGCTGCTGGAGAGGTAAAGGGCTCAGGCAGCTGTTTGTTCCTTTGTGAAGCCACATATTTAGGATTCAGTTTATCAGGTTGTTGCAAACAGCCTCTCATTCTATCTTGGATCCATCAGTGTCTGTTACCCACCCCTCCATTGGACTGCTGTTTTAGAATTGCTGAGTTCCTGTGTCCCTCAATGGATAATAAAGAAAATTTGTTTTCTGACACACAGAGAACAGTCCTGCTGCAACATGGGACCCCAGCCCATACTTCACTACTGCTTCTGGGGGCTATTTGGCATGCCCAGAAGAGACCTAGATCCTGGGACACCTATTTAAATAGGGTCATTCTCAGTTTAGTCTTCTGTAGCTCAGCCACGGAAGACTTAGAGGACTTCTATGCCCACAATACCCATATTGATATACTTATTTCTAGTATGGATTTTTTGTCAGATTCAGATTCAAAGTCCTTACTGTGTGCTCCCGAAGAGGTTATATTTTAGGAAATTCCATTTCACTCAGATTTCCCAATGCACTGTCAGTATTTAAAACGTTCCTCTATGAGTTGGACTCCCTGCTTAGATCTCAGTTTTAATTACCTGCAGTACCTCTCCATTTTATTTTGGTGGTGACTTTGATTTGTGAAACAAAACAACATAAACAATAAGAAAAAGGGTGATCAAAGTTGGCCCGCCGATATATATGTATCACATCCAAATACTCTTAAAAGTTTAAAACCAACATATAGTATTTTATTACACATATCTTAAAAAAATAAATACATAAAATGAATTGATGAAAAATCACATATAGGATATACTGTTCATATGGTAGAGTCAAAATTTGCTGACATTTCACGGTTGATACCGCTTCATCAGCTAATAAATAAATGACAGTTATGCTAATAAATGACAGTTATCCCATTACATATCTGAAATTAGATAAAACATATATAACATACATATGTGCATGAGTATTTGTTTCCAATGAAGTAACCTGAATGTGTAACTTAACCCCAGAAGGCAGAAACAAAGAGACAAAAAAAAGAGAACAGGATGAAAAATCACTGACAGCATAACAACAAACAATTCACTTACAAAACCAACATCAATCAATTAATCAATCAATCAATCAATCCAAGATGCAGTCACATCCATCCAGGATGCAGGGAGGTATAAAGAAGGGACCATTAATGGGAAGGAAATGGCCCAAACCAAATGGGACAAAATCTAATTGTCAGATCTTAGCCAGATGTAAAAAACATATATACCCCTAAATTCAATGACACAATATGATGACAAGATATGGTATAAAATAGGGGGAAAGAAGGGAAATACAGTATAAGAGTTTATCAGAGGCTAAACCGCACTGCGTACTTACTGGAGGGTAATCAGCTGTTGGGAGTTCCCCTATAGTCAACAATCTGAGTGGATCTGGAAAAATGGGTTAATTTTTGGTATCTCCAGTCTTTGGATATTGACTCCCAACAGCTGTTTACCCTCCAGTAAGTATGGAGTGATATGGTATGGTATGGGTTACCCTCAGATAAACTCTTATATGTCCCTTCTTTTTTCCCCTATTTTATTCCGTTTCATGCCATCATATTGGGTTATTGAATTTAGGGGGTAGATATGTTTTTTACATCTAGCTAAGATCTATTAGATTTTGCAGGGTTTATATTCTATGTCTTCAGGTTTAGAGAACTATGGGATTGGGCCCATATCCTTCCCATTAATGGTCCCTTTTTTATACCTCCCGGCAGCCTAGATGGATGTGACTGAATCTCGGATTGATTGATGTTGGTTTCTGTAAGTGAATTGTTTGCTAGTTGTGCTGTCAGTGGTTTTTCATCCTGATTTTTTTTCTCTATTCTTCCTTTCCTGTAGTTTCCATCTTTCTTTCTCCCTTCTGGGGTCAGGCTATCTATAGAGGTTACTTCACTGGAGACAAATACCAATGCATATACATACTGTATGTTATATATGTATTTTTTTTCTCATTTCAGATATGAAATGGATACCTGTCATATATGAGCAATAATGTTCTGAAGAAGTGATATTAACTGCAAAACGCGTCAACACATTTTGACTCTACATTGTGAACAGCGCGTCCTATATGTGATTTTACATGAATTTTGTTTATTTATGTTTTTAAGATATGTGTAATAAAATAGTATACAGTATGTTGGTTTTAAACTTTTGAGAGTATTTGGATGTGATATATAGACCACCCTTTTTCTTATTTTCTATGTTGTTTTGATTCTTTGCGGGTTGGTGACACCCCCTCCCCCCGATATAATTTTTCCTCTGATATCCCACCATTGCTTTATCAGCCTCACCTTTATAATTTATGTTCTTTTGATTTGTGAAATCATATCAGGATGGATCATATCCTTTAAAAGAGGATCCCTTTGGCACAAGGGCACACCCATGAATTCTGGAACTTTGGAACAAATGTCTGAAGATCTAGGCTTCATTGATGGCCTTGTGCACACTTCTAAGCTTGTGTCTCACATGGAGATGATGTTCATATGGATTGGCCAATCCCCTTGAGAATGTCTTTTTGGATGAAACGTATGTCGGGGCGGAGCCTGTGCTGACATCACCCCACGCCGCACTGACTGCACTATTTACAGATGTGATATGCAAATTATACTTGATGCATTCTACATAGATACACATTTTTTTAACCAATAAACCTAGTAGTTTTACACTATTGGAGGCTGTCATCTGTTTTCTTTGCTGGGTTGTTAGTCTTGGGGGTGAAGAGATACACTACATTGGCAAAAGTATTCGGACACCCCTCCAAATCAATGGATTCCATTGTTCCAATCACTTCAATGGCCACAGATGTATAAAATCAAGCACCTAGACATTCAGACTGCTACTACAAACATTTGTGAAAGAATGAGTCGCTCTCAGGAGCTCAGTGTATTCAAGCATGGTACCGTGATAGGTTGCCACCTGTGCAATAAGTCCATCCATGAAATTTCCTTGCTACTAAATATTCCACTGTCAACTGTTAGTGGTATTATAACAAAGTGGAAGCAACTGGGAATAACAACAACTCAGCCACGAAGTGGTAGGCCATGTAAAATGATAGAGCGGGGTCAGTGCATGCAGAAGTAACCAACTGTCTGCAGAGTCAATAGCTGAAGACCTCCAAACGTGGTGTGGCCTTCAGATTAGCACAACAGCAGTGCATAGAGAGCTTCATGGAATGGGTTTCCATGGCTGAGCTGCATCTAAGCCTTACATTACCAAGTGAAAATCAAAGCTTCAGATGCTGTGATGCAAAGCACACCGCCACTGGACTCTAGAGCAGTGGAGACGTGTTCTCTGGAGTGACGAATCATGCTTCTCTGTTTGTCAATCCGATGGACATGTCTGGGTTTGGCAGTTGCCAGGTGAACCTGACTGCATTGTGCCAAGTGTAAAGTTCGGTGGAGGGGGGATTATGGTGTGGGATTCTTTTTCAGGGGTTGGGCTTGGCCCCTTAGCTCCAGTGAAGGGAACTCTTAAGACGTCAGCATACCAAGACATTTTGGACAATTTAAGGCTCTCAACTTTGTGGAACAGTTTGGGGATGGCCCCTTCCTGTTCCACAAAGCAAGGTCCATAAAGACATGGCTGAGCGAGTTTGGGGTGGAGGAATTTGACTGGCCTGCACAGAGTCCTGACCTAAACTTGATAGAACACCGTTGGGATGAAATAGAGCGGATACTGTGAACCAGGCTTCTCGTTCGACATCAGTGCCTGACCTCACAAGTGCGCTTCTGGAAGAATGGCCAAACAATCTCATAGACACACACCTAAACCTTGTGGACAGCCTTCCTAGAAGAGTTGAAGCTGTTATAGCTGCAAAGGGTGGGCCAACTCAATAATGAACCCTACGTACTAAGACTGGGATGCCATTAAAGTTCATGTGTGTGTACTGTAAAGGCAGGTGTCCCAATACTTTTGGCAATATAGTGTATATGGTGCATTCTCCTTCTGTGTGTTCTGTGGCTCTCAATGCTGGATGATCCATTACTGCAAGGTCCAGACCAGAGGCGGACTGACAACTCATGTGGCGCCCGGGCAATAGGGGATCATGGGGCCCCTGTGTCCTTGCCCAAACTCAAAAAAGCTTATGAAAAAGGTACCAGGGGCATCTCATGGGGCCCCCTACTGACCCCGGGCCCTCGGGCAGTGCCCAAGTTTCCAAATGGTCAGTCCGCCCCTAGTCCAGACACCTCTGAGCTGTTCTAGACAACCTATAAGTTGGAGTCAATGGTGGCATTCCGAACAAGATATTTTATTGATGGATTTATTTAGACATTTTCACTTATGGTGTTAATAATTTTCACATTCAGAGATTGTGGTTCTTGACACTTTATTGAAGTGTTTATGGCTGGAATCCCTTTTATACACAGTGTAACAATATTGGGATGTATGAATTGTAGTTTTGACTTGTATTTTTTGTGTTTCCTGAGTAAAGCTGTTATATATTTAGATTTTTGAGCATGAAGCACAGTTTTTTTCTTTCTATATAGACACATCATTACACCACTACAAATTTTCTAGCAAAAGGACATTTTAAGTCACATAGTGTAAATCAGGGGTAGGCAACCTTAAAGAGGTGGAGATCTACCAAAACAACATGGGAGAAATCAAAGCTCACCGGGCACAGTGTCGCCTCCTCACACCTGATTTTTTTTTTTAAATTGCCATATTACTGTGTCACAATCGCGTGCATTTTACGCCAATCAAAGGTTTAAATCAGGTGGTGAGGAACATATTGCCTTCTCAGCACATGTCTAATACACTCGGATCGCTATTCAGAGGCGCAACAGTACCTGCTACACTTGTGAATGAGCCCTTAGTTGAATTCGGCAGCGGCACCCTTAGAGCTCATTCACACATAAAGTTGGGGGTGGTAAAACCCTGCAGTTGCGCCGAGGTTTTACTGCCCCCCCATCTTTACCCCCTATAGCTGCTGAGGCAGCAACCAAAGGTGTACACATGCTGCAGCAGGAATTAAACCCCCTGTTGCTTTTGGTGGGTGCTACCGCCTGCCCATTGCCACTCATTCAAGTAAATGGGGCCACTCTGCAAGTGCCCCACAACTGCATGCTTCTGTGGGTCCTAGGGATTAAAGCAGGTGGTGAGAAAGCAACACAACCCTGCCTGCATTAATCCCTTGTTTGCTGTTCTGCAAAAGGTTGCAGGGCCCTTTCAGAGCTGCCTCAGTTACTTGAATGGGTCATGCTTGGCAGGTGCTACACCCACCAACCATGTCAGGGCAAGTAACTCGTGCTGCAGCTGGGACATGTGTACAGATCTGGCTACTGCAGCTAAAGGGGGTGCGGTTGGGAATGGGTAGTAAAAACAAGTCTTAACTATGGGATTTTACCACCCCCCAAACTGCAAATGTAAATGAACCCTTACTGTTCTGAGCCCCTTATAATACTGTTTTCACACTGATGTGCTGCAGTTTACCTGCACCATGGGTGCAGCGCAGTGCATCTGCAACTTTTCTAGATTAGCTACACTTTGCCATAGACTTCTATTACAGTGAGGAACAGAGGTATTTGAACACCCTGCTATTTTGCAAGTTCTCCCACTTAGAAATCATGGAGGGGTCTGAAATTCACATTGTAGGTGCATTCCCACTCTGAGAGAATTAAAAAAAGCGCCCCCCAAAGCATGATGTTACCACCCCCATGCTTCACAGTAGGGATGGTGTTCTTGGGATGCAACTCATCCTTCTTTTTCCTCCAAACACGACGAGTGAAGTTTAGACCAATAAGTTCTACTTTGGTCTCATCTGACCACATGACTTCCTCCCATGCCTCCTCTGGATCATCCAGATGGTCATTGGCAAACTTCAGACGGGCCTGGACATGTGATGACTTGAGCAGGGGAACCTTCCGTGCAATGCATGATTTGAAACCATGACGGCGTAGTGTTCTACCGACAGTGACCTTTGAAACTGTGGTCCCAGCTCTCTTCATGTCATTGACCAGCTCCTCCCTTGTAGTTCTGGTCTGATTCCTCACCTTTCTTATCATCAGTGATACCCCACGAGGTGAGATCTTGCATGGAGCCCCAGTCCGAGGGAGACTAACAATCGTCTTTAGCCTCTTCCATTTTCTAACAATTGCTCCAACAGTTGATCTATTTTCACCAAGCTGCTTGGCAATTGCCCCGTAGCCCTTTCCAGCCTTGTGGAGGTCCACAATTTTGTCTCTGGAGTCTTTTGACAGCTCTTTGGTCTTGCCCATGGTAGTAGTTGGCATCTGACTGACTGTGGGGTGGACAGGTGTATTTAAAGGGCTCAGACAGGTGCTACTAAGTTAGATTAATGAGTGGAGTAGAGGTGGACTTTTTAAAGTCACAGTAACAGGTCTTTGAGAGCCATCATTCTTGCTGTTTCTTAGGTGTTCAAATACTTATGTTCAGCAGTGCAAGACAAATAAATTCTTTAAAAATCATACAATGTGATTTCCTGAATTTTTTTTTAAATTCTGTCTCTCAGAGTGGGAATGCACCTACAATGTGAATTTCAGACCCCCACAGGATTTCTAAGTGGGAAAACTTGCAAAATCGCAGGGTGTTCAAATACTTCTGTTCCTCACTGTATATCCTGCAGGTGTGGTGCACTTTCAGAAAGTGCACCAAACCCACAGGATATAATAGAAGTCTATGGCTAAGTGCAGCAAACCCACAGGATATAATAGAAGTCTATGGCTAAGTGCAGCAAACCCACAGGAGAGTTGCAGGTGCAGGTATACTATTATGCCCAGTGTTTTGCTTCACATTGACCTGAAGATCTCCTCTTCTTTCCTGCTGCTGGAACCACTCTTGAGTCTGCTAGCTGGGATAAGAGGTGGAGTGCAGATGGTAACACTCTGCATGGTACAGGAGCCAGCACTACAGAGGAGGCATCGGCTTATGCGGCTCTTGCTCCCTACTATAGCTCCATCTTTAGAAGTAGTCCCTCTGCATTGCACTCTGATGCTCTGGGATGGTGGGTCAGCAATAACCCCATATAAGAGATTCTCTGTAGTTTGGGTACCAAAGCCCAGTGAAGCTCCTATTCGTAGTTGGATGGCAAATGGAATTTAGCTGTATTGCCTTGGAACATCCTCTTTTATTTCTGGTACCAAAATAGTTTTATGAAATGCATTGAGTAAATCACACCTCTTTATTTTTTCTTCCTAGGAACTTCTGAATATTGCCCATATCCAGCCCCCTCATTTTGCACGTTTGCAAATCTTCAGTGAAACATTTGGAAACATTTGCAACATTTCTTTTGCATTCGGAACTATGCTGAAGCAAGTAAAGGTATATAACAAATTTTAGTTGTAGATAATTTGACAGGTTGACTGTAGTATATTGTGTGTAATGTGTGTGTGTATATATATATATATATATATATATATATATATATATATATATATATACACACACTGTATGTGTGTATAGATTGATATTGAATGAACATACATAGAACAGTGACAAGTCCGTTTTACACATTACAAGGGATGCTATCAAGATAGACACAAATAAATATAAATCTTGTTGCTTTCAGTAAAATGCAAGCAGGGTCTTTCCATGTTCGGATGAAAAGTGCTTGACCAACCAATCAGCAGTTTTTACATGGGAGGGAAAAATTGTGTATCAAAAAAGATTTTTTGATAAATCACACAACATCATTTTGGAAGTACAGACTTAGAAGATAGTATACATGATTGCATGCATAGTAGCTACCTAGGTGCATATTATAGATTGAAAATACACTGCTCCAAAAAATTCAAGGAACAGTTTTCAGAGTATAGCATCAAGTCAATTAAACTCCTGGGATATTTATCTGGTCAGTTAAGTAGCAGAGGAGGTTGTTAATCAGTTTCAGCTGCTTTGGTGTTAATGATATTAACAACAGGTGCACTAGATGGGCAACAATGAGACAATCCCCAAAACAGGAATTGTTTTACAGGTGGAGGCCACCTTTTCCCTACTCATCTTTTCTGATTTGTTTTTCACTAGTTTTGAATTTGGCTAGGGTCAGTGTCACTACTGGTGGCATGAGGCGATACCTAGACCCTACAGAGGTTGCACAGGCAGTCCAACTCCTCCAGGATGGCACATCAATATGTGCCATTGCCAGAAGGTTTGCTGTGTCTCCCAGCACAGTCTCAAGAGCATGGAGGAGATTCCAGGAGACAGGTAGTTACTCTAGGAGAGCTGTACAGTGCTGTTGAAAGTCCTTAACCCATCAGCAGGACTGGTATCTGCTTCTTTGTGCAAGGAGGAACAGGATGAGCACTGCCAGAGCCCTACAAAATTACCTCCAGCAGGCCACTGGTGTGAATGTCTCTAACCAAACAATCAGAAACAGACTTCATGAGGGTGGCCTGAGGGCCCGATGTCCTCTTATGGGCCCTGTTCTCACTGCCCGACACCATAGAGCTTGATTGGAATTTGCCATTGAACACCAGAATTGGCAGGTCCGCCACTGGTGCCCTCTGCTTTTCACAGATGAGAGCAGGTTCACCCTGAGCACATGTGACAGACGTAAAAGGGTTATGCTGCCTGTAACATGTTTCAGCATGACTGTTTTGGTGGTGGGTCAGTGATGGTTTAGGAAGGCATATCCATGGAGGGACACACAGACCTCTACAGACTAGACAATGGCATCCTGACTGCCATTAGGTATCAGGATGAAATCCTTGAATCCATTGTCAGACCCTATGCTAGTACAGTAGGTCCTGGGTTCTTCCTGGTGTATGACAGTACCCGGCGTCATATGGCGAGAGTATGCAGGCAGTTCCTGGAGGATGAAGGAATTGATACCACTGAATGGCCCCCATGCTCACCTGACCTAAATCCAGTAGAAAACCTATGGGATATCATGTTTCTGTCCATCTAATGCCGCCAGGTTGC
Source organism: Staurois parvus (assembly GCF_062004578.1). Lineage (NCBI taxonomy): Eukaryota > Metazoa > Chordata > Amphibia > Anura > Ranidae > Staurois > Staurois parvus. Next base: position 6,918,040 of record NW_028317855.1, read on the forward strand.
ACCTCAGACTGTCCAGGAGCTCAGTGATGCCCTGGTCCAGGCCTGGGAGGAAATACCCCAGGACACCATACATCGTCTCATTAGGAGCGTGCCCCTACGTTGTCAGGCATGTATACAAACACATGGGGGCCATACAAACTACTACAAACATTTTGAGTTGCTGCAATGAAATTTGTACTAGCCTGGTGCATCATTTTTTCACTTTGATTTTCGGGGTGTCTTTGAATTTAGTCCTCTGTAGGTTGATAATTTTAATTTCCATCAAACGATGGGGCATCCTTACGTTCCTAACACATTACCCAGTCCATATCAGTATAGATATCCAGCATGATATTTTTCCCCATTGAGATCTGCTTTGTTTTCCTTTAATTTTTTTGAGCAGTGTATGTTGGACAGGTAGAATATCTCTGTGCCTGCTAACGTATCATCAGAGTAGGATTGGGGACGTTGAAGGCTTTTGATCATTGTATTATTTGTAAACACTCTGGATTCTGTCCTGTGTTGGAAACCAATAAATGCAGGGCTCTCTGGAGAACCAAGCTGCTGCGTGAAAAAATAATTTCTTGAATAGAGGTGTTTTGCATTCCATATTGGCTAGCAAACTCTTGCCTCAAACACAATAATTATAATTATCACTTCTCATCCCTGATATATATATATGACAACAGCGAAAATCTCTTGCTTATTACAATTATACAGCAGAATTCAGCCAGGAACAACATAAAGATGTATTTTATAAGGCCCCATGTTAAATGTAACTGGATAAAACCACCATGCCTAAACTGCCATTATTAAAATTCTACCACTGGACTTGATGCAGGCGGACAAGGAGCCTCGAAAAAACTGTGTTTAACATTAGTTTTAGTGCACACAAACAATTTAATCTCCACTTTTTTGCATAGTATAAAATAGGAGACTATGTCCACTAAATTAACATTAAATATGTCAAGCCAAAAAGTTGTGTCTGTCTATGAAACTGTGGGCTTCAAGCACTACTTATCTGTTACATATTTTTATTAATATTTTTGTAACTAATGTTCTTATTTTTTTTACTAGAATGCATATGAATCATATGTAAATTATCTCCTGGATTCTCAGTGTCCACTGCAGCATGAGGTAATTGCTTAGACAATAGTTATTTGTTGTTTGTTTGTTGAAATATATGATAAATATTTGATGGAATTAGAGAATTAAACCACTAATAATTGACTGTTTGTCCCACTGGCTTATTTCATTTGTTTACAGCAGTGTTTCTCAACCTTTTTGAAATCAAGGCACCCTTGAAAATTATGGACAGCCCAGAGGCACCCTTCACAATTATGGACAGTCTTGAGGCACCCCATTCTAAAATGTAAAAAACTAATAGTTTTATATAAAGCAACATCCACAAACAGACACCCAATGCCAGCGGTGATTTATTCTTAAATCAAATACGCATTTGCACACTGGTCCTTACTAGTATTACATTGTTTCTCTATGTTTTTCTCCATCGCTGAGCTAATATGACCCCAGTACTGACAGAGAGGGGCAGGGGAGGGTCACACAAGGATGCTGTGCAGGCAACCAACATCAACTGATGATGTCATTGGTATTCAGGACACAGGTGGCTAAAATGTCCAAATGGCACACAATGAAAACCCGTGGCTTTGTGTAACTAAAAGTCAGGCTTCTTCTACCAGCTGGCTTGTATACAAGTTTTGTACAAGTTTTAGACATTTGGCAAGTCACCCCAGAAGAAACCTCAAGGCACCCTGGTTGAGAAAGGATGGTTTAAAGGAATGTATAGTTGTTTTCAAACTATGTCTTTTGTGTACTATAGTTAGGACTAAAAAGTAACAATTTTAATTGTTTTTTATTTATTTAAATATAAAATATTGCATATTGATATTTTGTATTCTCCTTGTGAGCCAACAGGTGAAGCTTTAATTTGTTTCCTTAACATTTCTGTTTAAAGCCGATTGTTTACAGAGCTCAGAAGCTGTAGCTAAAATTCACACACAGGAGTAACAAAATTAGTGATGTATCCTTTTATCTCCACTATGCCACCATTTTAGGTTTTAACAAGAGACATTACGGTTTGTGATATTCCTCTTTTTATCACTCCAGGCCACAATTTTTCATCAGTCTGAAAGCCAGATTGTATTACATATCAGATGTGATTAGTAAAGGACCATTCTGGGGCTGTAGGGTGGAGAATGATCCAGCCTGCAGCTAACTGGAGTACAAAAAAATGGAAGATTGGAGTTTAGATTAGAGATGGATTTAGAGGATGCCCAAGCTCATCTCTACCAGACAAGACTACTGTCTGATTGCAACCCAAGGCTGGGACAAGGGGTGGGCAATAGGGACAGCTGCCCTGGGCGCAGTGGTTTACTGTAGGGATGGGAGCACCTTCTTTCTGTTACAAGACTGACAGGAATAGTGACAGCGGAAGTGATTGTGACATGCGAGTGACTGCTGGGCATAGGATCCTCTAAGCTTGCACATCATGAATGGGGGGGGGGGGGATACGCAGTTTGGCATCCTTGCCCTGGGCGCTGGATAACCTTGTCCCGGCACTGTTGCAACCTTCTCCTTCATCTGCAACAAGCACATATGTAGCTTGCTTGCTTTACTTACCACAACTGACTTTTATAATAATTTCAATGGGAAAAATCACTTTAAAAAAAAATACATTGAAAAATCAGTTTTTATTCCCTTCACCTTAACAAGTGCTGCAATTGCCCAATTTTAATAATATAATAGAGACATCAAACTGTTAAAATGCATAAACTAAACAATTGACCCACATTTGGCCTTTAAACAAAGTAAAGCAGTTTGGAAAATGAATTTTACTCTTACATATAGTATTTTTCAGTAAGTATAGTTAAAGTGGTTGTAATCTCTTACATATCCCCAGTGAAGTGACTGGACTTATGAAACAAATTTTTCTACATAAGTTATAGCTGTCTGTCTACAGTCTTCTCTTCTCTACATCTGTTCAAAGTCCAGAATTTATAAAGCTTGTCTGAGCTTTCAGAAAACAGGGGGGTGGAGAGCTGAAATTACATACTGCATAGCTCACTGAGGGGATCTCTGACTGCTGATTGGAGGGAATGGACACACCCCCTTCACACAGCACAGAGGAACAGAGCTGAGGCTGTAAATCACAGGCAGTGTGCTGGAGGTCCCTCCCCTGTCACCTTCTTTCTGTTGGATTCAGGAAAATGTGTCAGAAGTTATCCATGCTGATAGCGGAATGAAGCAGCAAACAGAAATGACACTTAGCTCTCTTAATTGAGACAGGTACACACTATAGAGTATAATGCTTTGTTCATACTTCATGTCTGAGGTTTACAACCACTTTAAGCTTAAGGAATGACATTTGTAAAGGCAAAGTCGATGTTTTATTTCTGCCAATTGTTAAAGAAAGAGTGGGGCAGCACATTATGACATACATGGATATGCATATTCATTTATAATAATTCTGTCCTATGAATCATGCAGAGCTGGCACTTCACAAGCAGTAGGGATAGATGTAACAAGCTGTTACTGTTTTCATAAACCATATTCACTTTACCAGCACTTCCTCCCTGCTCTCTTCTCCTCTGCAGTGTGCACTGAAGTGATTGGTGTCAGACACCCAGGGGAATGCGATGTAACTCTCCCAGTTAAATGAAAGGGCTTGAGTCAGCAATTGGCTGCTAAAGCTGAGCACTGTTACAGAGGAGGAAGTCACATGCTCCTCTGTACCTGGAAGGGCGGGATGTTAGCACTGAGCATTGTCGCTGGTTTCTGGAGGGGGAAGGAGCCACAGTGGAACACTGGTAAGGTGAGTATAGGAAGGTCAGGGGAAGGGTTGCCCTGTGCGCAGATACTGTTTCTTTGCCTTACATGGGCAAGGTGACAAGGTCTCTTTAAATAAACGAAAACCAAGACTAACTTCTACATCAATATATTTTATTATAAATAACACATTTCTCCCCAATAAAGATGCCCATATTGAAAAACTAATATACTAATACTAAATGCAAAGAAGGAGTAATTAGACATACTGTAGTAAATCACAAGTGAGTGCAGATTTATATAGGAAAGCCTTGGTAATAACATTTAATTGAAAAATTGAGTTCACATTAAGAATAACATGTAATATCCTTTGCTGAAACACCTAAATGTTTACAATGATTTTCATTTCGTTAAAAAAAAACCTATTCATTTTACTTAATATAACTCTGCTTATAACTTCATAGGTTTTACTATCAGAGATATCTGGAATGAAGAAAAGAGCAGTTAGAACTGAAGATGTGTACAAGGTAGAAGTAAAGGTGAAAGAGCTTGAACAAAAATCCTTGTGTGTTCTACAGCATAATGATCAGTGAGTACAGACGATCGTGCACTTTGTAAAATATAAGCATGTTAGGATAATTAGTTGGAAAACCAAAAAAGTAATTTCAACTTTTTAATTTCTGGAAACTTTGTTCAGAATTATAACTTAAAGTAAAGCAATAGACAAAACCTTTTTTTTCTCATTCTGGATAGAGTTAAGGGAGGGTTATAACCTTTAAGGTTTATTTTTGCCCTTTTTGTCCCAATGGGGAGGTTTACCTTCACTTCCTGTCTTGTAGCTGAAACAGAAAGTGAGAGGAAATCCCTGCAAATTAAGCGAATCTCTTGGTTACCCTCCCCAGGTTTCCAGAACTGGGGTCCCCATTAGAAGATTTTCTTTTACTTTCATTTTCAATGGTAATGGTAACCTGGACAAATAGAGAGGTTGAATCTCCCTAATGGTGGCACAGATCGCAATAAAAACTGACAGTTGTTATAATCCCTCTCCAGTCTATCCAAAACTAAAGAAAAAATGTTTGCATTTAGTTATACTTTAAAGTGTTTTAAAAATGGCCATGTCAGTAACATGCTTCACAGATTTTCCATTCATTGTGTGCTTTACTCAAATAAAGACCTTAGGAAGAACACAGCACTAAAGAATAATAAAAGAAGATCATTTTCTAAGACTAGAACATACAGAATCTGGAGCATGTGTTCATGGCAACCATGCACATTTCCAAACCTTAGCTGAACAAGCTGAAAGTATAACTAAAGGAAAAACAGTGGAGAGGTATCAGAACACCTACTGCATTTTTATTTCCGTTTGTGGTCCCGTAGGGAGATTCACTCTCTCTAGTTGTCCTGTTTACCATTATCATTAATGGCTGGTTCACACTATAGAAACGCCATCCAGATCCAATCCGCTTGAGCATTTTTTATGTGTCCTGATGCGTTTATGGTGCATTCCAGTGCATTTTTATGCATTAGTGCATTTCCCCCTCTCTTTTTCTTCAATTTATATAGGGACATGTGCTTTCCAGTGTACATCCGTCCAAGGTGTTGGATCCCCTGCGTGAATATTTGCATGCACGCACTTTGCACTTGGCTGCATTGCATTTGATCTACATAAGGACATTAATTGATTAATATTTGCTGATTGATATTTAATACTATATTGAATTACGGACATTACTTGATTCACTTTACTGAATTATTTGCACTGTTCGGCACTTTATTCTTTCTTTATATACCTTTGATTACGTAAGGTGACATATATATATGTTCGCTGCACTTTCATATATACACTTTTATATATGTTCAGAGTTTATATCACAATGTGCTTAGGAATAAGGTGCATTAAATTCTAGTGACTCCTAATATATTCGGCACAATAACAAAACACCTGTAATAAATATGCTAAGACTTGATGTGTGTTGTCATAACGAAGGGGGCTTCTTTAGAAAAGGCCATTTACTATTTACTATTCGATACTATTCAGTACAATTCATTCACTACCAGTTTTGTGACCCATTGCCATGTAATTGTCTGAAAAGAAAAAAATATATAGAGCAAAAGCCACTGCAATTTCTCAACTGCTGCTCTACCATGCGCTTAAGCTTTGGCTGGATTATGCTTCAGGAAGGCAGTTTATAGCCTTTTCATTGCAATGTTAACGGTGCTGGGTACTAGCTATGCTATCACCAACTATTTCATTCTCCACGACCTACATATTATTATGTAGTACTCCATATAGTTATTGAACCCATTTATGTCAGTTGCAACAGAAACACCGCTATGTAAACTTGTATGTGTGAAAACTAGGATGATAGGTGTTGATTTGTATTTGTGGTCTTTTCCTAATCTGTGGAAAGGCCACAAAATGTACCATCTTTGACATTAGAATTGCTATGTAGAGGGGGTTATGTTGGCTATTGATTATTCTTTTTCGAAGGGGTATGCTAACTTATACACAAAGCAAAACAAGCATACTATAAATGTAAATCAATTTTATTGTACTGTATTTTTATCTAATTTCTTTAGACTAAGAAATCATTTTAAGAAGATGAACATTATCACCACTGATACTAATGCAGCTGAAGGTAAATGTTATTTTATAGGTAACTGAATTAATTTATTTCAGCAGAGCAGCTGTACTTGAGAAGCATGTGAGCTAGATGAATACTAGCTATTTGTTTCTTAGGGAAAAATATTAGTGAGCACCTCATGCAAGATAGTGACCATATGAACAAAACCAAATACAGAAATTGATATTTAAGGGATTTTGTTCAGCTATGCAGCGTTCATGTTAGTTAACCTCCCATGCACTGTTGGGCTTGCAGGTCAGCTGTTACAAAAATTGAAGAGCTTGTTTTCTCCAAGTCAGATTTGGTTTTTGATCTTCCACTTTTTTGAGTCATACCAATACAAACAACAGAAATAAACATGAGAATGCCTAAACATTTTGTAATTGCAACAATTTTCTGGGCAAAGTGGTTCATTATCTGACAGAAAATCAGGGGCAATATTTCTGGCCATGACTATATGTAATCCAGGGAATTGAACACACATGTACCCTTTAAGATGAATTTTAGCTCTGATCAATTGTGGACACTGTATGAGAACTATGAATCCACATCCCCCTTCCCTGTTTTCTTTTCAGCACAAAGGTAATACTATTATATTAATGGTATCCCTGTCTTTTTACTTTAGTAAGTAGTATATATATATATATATATGTGTGTGTGTGTGTTTTGCACTTTGGGTCCCAAAAGAGGAGGTTCTGCCTACTATGAAGACTCTGTGTGGCTATCCTTCTCACACCTGAGAAGATCTGTCCTGGTGGCTGTAATATACATTAGCCATGTTTCGGCCTCTAGTGGACGGCTTTGGCAATAGGGTAGTGAATCACGGACTGGAAGTTACACAGCGGCGTACTGGAAGTGTGGGCTGGAATGCATTTCCGGCCCACACTTCCGGGGTAGTACATTCCAGCACGTCTGAGAGCACAGTTTTGGACATATGGAAGTGCTCAGGGCCAACTATTTTGTTGTACACGGATGCCTTAGCCATTTAGTATCCTTACCAGAAAGCATATCATTATCCCTTTTACTTATCAAAAAGGTAATATATACTTACTTGAAATATACCATATTTTTCGCTCCATAAGACGCACCCCAAAAAAGGGGGGGAATGTCAGTGCGTCTTATGGAGCGAATATAAAGCGGCCGGTCGGGTATTTCTGCCGCCACCATGTCAGAATATCGGGCCGGCCGCTCAGCTCTTCTCTCCTGCAGGACCTTACCTGTTCCTCGCTCCAGCGCTGTACAGTCTTTCCGCACTGGCTTCTGTGACAGCCGAGTGCCCACTGTGCATGCGTGAGAAGCGCTGTGCTTTGTGAATGGTCCGGTGTCTTCTGGGACACATGACACGTCCCAGAAGGCACCAGGCCATTCACAAAGTGCAGCGCTTCTCGCGCATGCGCAGTGGGCACCCAGCTGGCACAGAAGCCGGTGCGGGAAGAAGTGGGAAGGACAACTCCGCGAAAGTGGGAGCGGGTATCTGTCAAATTCTCTACTATGTCCCTGGTAATTTCCCTGTACTATGTCCACAGTCTCTGGTCATCTGTACTATGTCCACAGTCTCTGGTCATTCCCTGTACTATGTCCGCAGTCTCTGGTCATCTCCTGTACTGTGTCCGCAGTCTCTGGTCATTCCCTGTACTGTGTCCGCAGTCTCTGGTCCATCTCCTGCACTGTGTCCACAGTCTCTGGTCATCTCCTGTACTGTGTCCGCAGTCTGTGGTCATTCCCTGTACTGTGTCCGCAGTCTTTGGTCCACCTCCTGCACTGTGTCCGCAGTCTCTGGTCATCTCCTGTACTGTGTCCACAGTCTCTGGTCATCTCCTGTACTGTGTCCGCAGTCTCTGGTCATCTCCTGTACTATGTCTGCAGTCTCTGGTCATCTCCTGTACTATGTCCGCAGTCTCTGGTCATCTCCTGTACTATGTCCGCAGTCTCTAGTCTTCTTCTGTCATTTTCACGCACAACCATTGCAATGGTCCGAAAAAGAGAAACTATCCAGTTAGCAGCAGATGTGTGAACGGAAATGCCTTGTTGATGTCAGAGGAGAATGGGCAGACTGGTTGCTATGACATTCAGATGGTAGGGTCAGAATTTGGCATAAACCACATGAAAGCATGGATCCATCCTGCCTTGTATCCATGGTGCAGGCTGGTGGTGGTGGCGTAATGGTGTGGGGTATATTTTCTTAGCACTAGCAGAGTGTACCTGATAACGTGGTTGGTGAGTGTATATGATGTAAAAGTAAACACATACATATCCCATATCTATTTCTCAGATGTAAATAAAAGCAAGGTAAACCTGTTCAGAAACTTACTTAAGCTGAGAATCCCAAGGCGTATAAAGCAAACACCCAGAAGAGAATGTTGGAGGCTGGGTTGATAGACAAAAACAAGGGAACATTAAAAAAATGAGAAGAGCTCCTTAATGTTCCAACATCACTGGAAAATACACATAATATATAAACCCTTAGTCAGATAATAAATTTAAAAAGTATTTCGGAACCATTTGAGGAACAAGCGATAACACAAGTCACATCCTTCCAAGCATAATGCCCTCATATAACCAAACGCACTGTGTGTGTGACTATGCGGCCATGAAAGGAAGAAGTCACACCACCAGCTACACATCCTTCTTTATATTTTCTGTGTTCCCCAAGGACCATCCCCTTAACCACTAAAGTGGTGGGCAAATCCTATCGAAATGTCAGGCCGGAAGAAACCATCAGGTGAAGGTCCCCACAAGTACCGGGTATACTGTAGGAAGTCATCTGTGCCCTCCATCCCAAAAGGCAAAGGTAGTGATGTGGCTGCCAGACTGGAAACAACATCGCAAGAAATGGTGCCATCTGATACCAGAAGCACATATGGCAACCGGGGCTCGCCTATGATGTGGCCTCAGGTATCAGATGATGTTGCTTCCTGTAACGTGGTTTTTGGCTGTGTCACTTTGTTACTAGGATGATGCCCCCATGGAAATATTATGTTGATATGCAAGAAATTACTCCATATATATTGTGTTGCTTATGTGTTTTTATTTTTCACTGACTTTTTTTGTGAATGAGTAGGGATCGGTATTTTGGGCCCCCTTATTTATCAAGGAGGCTTCCAGATTCTCTGACCTCTGCCAGAGTTGTGGTTAAGAGACCAACATGTTGACAAGGTGCTTTCTGGGGGGTTCCCCTCTTGGCAGAATACTCCCTCATGTTGAGTGCATGTGGCCTGGTATGGTTCAGGAGGGGGCACATGAGCTTGGCATAGATTGTGGGGGGGACCCCCATGCCATTTAAAAAAAATATATATTTTTAATGATGGGTTCTTTGTTTACAGGCTGTTGTCAGCCAGGAATCCCCAGCTGACAGCAGAGATATGTTACTGGTTGTTAGGATGCAGGTGGGTGCCAGCTCCATAAAAACCTACACACACCCTGCAAAAATGCACCAAAAATGCATTTACATACATTTTACATGCGTTTTTCCCATTGAGGTCCATTAGGCCAAAACTGAGCAGCAACTTCACCAGTAGCACCAGACCCTTTTCCAAAAACAGGCCTTGCTGTGCTACATTGGTGTGAACAGGCATCATAGTAATAATAATAATGTGATTTCCATCATCATGCAAATCTGTGTAACATCCGATATCACAATTGTGTAAACCAGGCCTTATAAATCATAGTTCCCATAAAAAAGTTTACAGATATACTTCAGCCATTTTATTTTAAGTATGTTATTTACAATATTGCCACTTTTGTGTAGTTCCCCACCTGAATTTTAGCCTTTGGCAACCATAATCATCTTTCATTGCAGAGGCACAACTAGAACCTTCAGGGCCCGGTGTAAAAAACCATAAGGACCTCCGACCGCCCCCCCCCCCCTTTTTGGTGGTGGAACCCCAGGGTCTGCTTGAAAGTGCAACCTTTGCGACCCTGGTAGTTCCAACACTGGTGTTAGTAGGTTTTTGTTTTTTACCATTCTATTTCATATTTTTGCAATTGTATGTTCATTATTTTTAAAAATCTTTTAGGAGCCCCATTGGAGGGCTTTAGTGAAGTATCAGGGCTCTAAACAGATCACTGATATTTCACCTTTGAGACACAGGAGATTAACCGCTTCCCAACCACCCTACAGAAGAACTACTGCTACAGGATGGCATAGTTGTGCAAAATCATGTATATATACATGATTTTGTATTTTTGGGTAGGGAGGCGCGCGCCATTGGCGGCTACAGCTGTTGATCACCGGATCCCAGCTGGAGATTCCCTGCCGGCACTTGGCGATCGCCAAGAAACAGTGACAGAGGAGAGGTCTGTATGTAAACAATACAGATCTCTCCTCTGTCAACTCCAGCACGCTGCTTTGTATTGCTCTGTATAGCAGAGCAATACAAAGCAGCGTGCTTACACAGTAAAATGCAGTAAAATACACACAGCACACAGTTAACCCTTTGATTGCCGCAGATATTAACCCCTTCCTGCCCAGTGTCATTAGTACAGTGTCAGTACTTTTTATTAGCAGTGATCACTGTATTAGTGTCACTGGGGATGTCAGTGACAGTCAGTTCCTCCCCAGTGTCAGAATGCCTGCCGCAAACAAGAGATAACCTGTGCTCAAATCCCAACAGCTAGTGCATGCATTTATCCATCAGGTGCTAAAGGGGTGTAACCACATATTAACACTAAAAATTAACACTCTGCGCACTGGTATATACCCTTTCAAGCAGACTATGCAATAAATAGGTATATTTAGTTCACACATATTGCAATACATGCTTAAGCTGGCCAACTGTGTCAAAGTAATCCCTCCATGGCCAGTCCTACTCTGCTCTGCCTACGCAAATGCTACTGTGGACACAATGCCTGCCGCAGTCCCGCTATAAGTTGCTGATCGCTGCCCTTACTAGTATATATAAAAAAAAAAATCCAGTACATATATTGTCGATTGTAGACGCTATAACTTTCATGGAAACCAATTAATTTACACGTACTGGGATTTTTTTTTAGCAAAGACATGTAGCAGAATACATGTTGGCCTAAATTCATGAAATTTGGCTTTTTTAATCTTTTTACTGGATATGTATAAAGTAAAAAATATTGTTTTTTTTTTCAAAATTGTCGGTCTTTTTTTGTTTATAGCGCAAAAATTTAAAAATGCACAGGTGATCAAATACCACCAAAAGAAAGCTCCATTGGTGGGAAAAAAGGACATACATTTTATCTATGTACAGCATTGCCTGACCGTGCAATTGTCAGTTAAACTAACACAGCGCTGTATCGCAAAAAAATGGCCTGGTCAGGAAAGGGGGCAAGTGTTTAAGGGCACAGTCCTCAGCCTCCTCTGCAGCTCCAGCTGAACAGAATGAATGGACAGGTATAGCTCTGTATAGAGCCTCCCATTCATTCACAAACTATAGCATAGTAAACACAGTTTACTATGCCTCCATTACAGTATGACTGAACAAAGTCAGTAATTGGTATAGAATATTGACTCACTTGATTCATTAAGACAAGAAAGGGACTGCTAAATTACACATTTAACATCCCCTTTCCCACTCTCCATCCTGACAGATCCCCTGCAACAGTCGTTGGAAAGGGGGGCTCAGAAGCACTGTGGGGGATGAGGGAGGGTCGGGTGTACATTGAAGCTCAATCACAGCAGGAGGTGAATAGGGAGGGCGGCATGTAGACTAAATGATTCCTTCCATTTTCCTCCTGCAGCTGCTGAAAGGCTGCAGGAGGAAAATGGAGGGGATTGGTTCCTCTATATTCCTCCCCTCCTATCCAGGTGTACAAGAGCTGCATGGGCTCTACATATGCTGTAACAGCAATTAAATATTTTTAATTTCCATTAACAATGATTGTTTTATAATTATTCAGTTAGAGTTAGTCTGATTGAAAAAAGGCACAAGCTCATCTAGTTCAACCAATAAAAACATAATCATGCATCTATTCCACTTTATAAATTTATTCTTAAAGAACACAGGTTAGTAATGAAATACCACTGGAGGTATGTTGACGCATGTCGATGTGTTGCTTCCAATATGGTGGATCACTCCCCAGGTTGCAACATCAGTGAACAGTTAACTAGTACTAGAGTCAAAATGTGATTGGTGGACAATGTTCTCTATAATACATAATGTTTTTGAAATGCTCTGACCATGGCAGGGTCGACTGTCCCAATTTTGGGTAAACAAGTAATATATGGGAGCATATTATTGAATAAAGCCTGGTTGCCATGGAACTAACTGGACAATTTGATACACTAAATTTTTTTTGCGCTTGCCCTCACAGTAATCAGGCTTCATGGTAGAAAATATGGAGGGTAAGCATGAATGCAGCAGATTCCATTTTGTAAGTGTTCTCTTGACTTGGGGTACTATGGGCAAAGAAAACACATGGGCAGGGGAAGAATTAGGCTCGGTTCACACTATTGTGGGTGGTTGAGGGTGTGGGAATTGCAGCAATACCCGCAGTCAAAAAGCATTTGCAGGTGCGGGAACCTCCGGGAAATCTTATGCTGCAAAAGCACCATGTGATTTCCTGGTTGCTGTGCTTTTAGAATGGTGCGGGAAATGTAGGCAGGGCAGCCCATTCAAATGAAACCCACATAGATGAGAACCAGGCTTTAAGGAGTGAAAGGAAAAAAGCTGTTTAAAAGATGCAACAGGAAAGGTAAACGCAGAGAACAACTGGCAGATGGAAAATTGTTTGACACCTGTGTAAAGTCTACCAAAAGTATTTTTGTCATACTTTTATATTCAACTTATTTTTATTGAATTTTGTTTTTTAAAAGGAACAGGGTAGACAATAACGTGGACCACCAAAGGTTCACAATGAAACATGAGCATAGAGTAATGTTACTGATGTTATACAAACAGCATCTATGTAAGGCTGTATGAACCATAGGGGGGAGGGGGAGGGAGAGGATGGAGGTGTGAGGGAAGGAGGGGGGAAGTAGGTGAGGGAACCAAAATGGATATGGGTTTAAGCAAGTTCAGCAAGGTTATTATTATGTAGTTACTAGTAGTACTCCAAGAACCAAAAAGATAAATGCCATCAAATTTTAATTGTGCATTTTGGGTGAAGTGCCCGTATAATTCTGAGATTATTTTGAAAATGCCAATCCAATAGGATTTGATGGATTTGCAGGACCAAATGATATGGTATAGTATTCCTAGTTCTCCATAATTTCACCAACATTGTGATGTTGTGTGGGTAAATTTTAGTGAGTCTATATGTGGATAAGTACTGTTGGTGTAGTAGTTTTATGTAAACTGCCCAGTGTGTAGCATAGAGAGAGGCTTTACTGTATATGAGATAGAGAAAGCTCTTTGCCATGTGGTATCAGGGATTTGTTGGCGGAGTAGAGTTTCCCAGTTGGATATAGATGTGGTTCTAATTTAATAGGAGTGAGTAGAATAGGGAAATGCCTTTACCCGGGTATTTAGATCTATTTAGGAAGTGAAAGGCTGGGGCAGGGAGTGTGGTAGTGCATGGGATGTCATTGGATTTAAGACCATGTGCGATTCGGAGATATGTAAATTTATCTTTGGGTGTTAGTTGGTATTTTTGTTGTAGTTGGTGAAAGGTGGTTAGTTTGTGGGAGGTGAAAAAGTCAGAGATGAGAGCTATGTCTAGTCATTCCCATGATGAGAGATTGATATCTGGGATTAGGATAGGGAGAATTCTAAGAGGGATATGGATTTATTTGGATTTTGGTATGGAGTATGATAGTATTTTGGACCAAGCTTCTAAGGAGGCTTTGATGCAGGGGTATATAGTTGTTAAGAGTTTTTTATTAGCAGAATAGAGAAGGAGGAGCAATTGTGGTGTGGCCGGGGATACTATTTGGGTTTCTAAAATTTACCAATTTTTTTGTGTAGATGGGTGCCACCAAAAGTAGATTTGATCAAGTAGGAAGGCTAAGTAGTATGTTTATAGGTGTGGAAGGTTAGTACCTCCATTGTGATATGTGCGTATAAGTAAGCTATTGGAACACCTAGGTCTTTTGGATTCCCATATAAACTGGGAGAAAAGTCTTTGAGCTTTATGAAAGAAATTCATTGGTGTGGGTATGGGACGAGTTCTGAATATGTAGAGGATTTCAGGAAGGATAATCATTTTCAGTGTTGTGATACGGCCTATTTTGGAGAGGCCAAATGTTCTGAGCGATGTTATGTCGGTTATGAGGGTTTAGAAGAGTATTTTGTGGTTGTGGTCATAAAGTTGATTGGGATTAGGGGTCAGGTTTATTCCGAGGTATGGGATTGAGTGTTTTGCCCATATAAAGGGTAAATCTTTAGATAGGCGGGTTTGAGTTTTTGTTGGAGTGTATAGTTTAAGGATGAGAGATTTGGATTCGTGGAGTTTTGTAGAATGAGATACTGGAGAAGTGGGATAGTAGTTCTCTAATGTTATGTAAGGATTTGGTTGGGTTAGTCACCATAAGGATGATATAGTCTGCAAATAAGCTTATTTTGTGTTCTGTGTCATTACATTTAATTCTTGTGATATGTGGGTCTTGTCTTATTTTTGCAGCTAGAGGTTCTATTAGCAATGCAAATATTAAGGGTGATCGGGGACAACCTTGTCTAGTTCCATTGGAAATATCAAATGGGCGTGATAGTATTCCATCGGTTAATATTCTTGCCGAAGGTGCTGAATATAGGGACATTATTGCTGATTGTATTCGCCCTGTGATGCCAAATTTCTGTAGGACATTTTGCATGAAACACAAATGCACGTGCTCAAATGCCTCTCAGCATCAAGCAAAAAGAGCAGAGAAGGCGTTTGGTGGTTGTGAAGGTTATGGATTAGTGATATTAGGCGTCTGGTAGCATCTGGAGCCTGGTGACCAGGTATAAACCCTACTTGGTCTGGGTGGATCAGTGTGGGGAGGGTTGTTAGTAGTCTTTCTGCTATAAGTTGAGCAAACAGTTTAACGTCTGTGTTGAGTGATATGGGCCTGTAATTTTTGGGGGTCTTTGTCTGGTTTAGGTATGGTCGTTATGGTGGATTGGAGCATTTCTTTGGGTATATTACCCCTAGACATTACTTTATTGAATAGATTTGATAAGTGAAAAGACAGAATATTGGCAAATTGTTTATAGTATTCGTTGGTGAAACCGTCACAACCTGGATATTTTTTTAAGTGACAGGGAGCGAATAACTAATTCGACCTCCAACGTAGTGAATGGGTCTGAGATGTCTTGTAGTTGTTTTTCTGAAAGGGTCAGGAGGTTAACTGATTGCAAAAAGGTTGAGATGTCTGATGGAGACAGTTGAGGGTGTTATGTTTGTTTTTTAAATTGTATAAATTTTCATAGTAATCTGCAAAGGCGTTTGCTATATCTTCTGGATTAGTCAGGTGCAGGGGCGGACTGACAACTCTTGGGGCCCCCGGGCAATAGGGGATTATGGGGCCCCTGTGTCCTTGCCCAAACTCAAAAAAGCCTATGAGGAAGGTACCAGGGGCATCTCATGGGGCCCCCTACTGACCCCGGGCCCTCGGGCAGTGCCCGAGTTTCCAAATGGTCAGTCCGCCCCTGGTCAGGTGTGTATTTGAGTTAGGATGTTGGATTGTTCGAAACTTAATTTTGTCCGTTGTTGTTTGACTGATCTAGCTAAGAGTGATGTCGCCTTGTTGTTCAGAGTAATAGATGGCCTTTACCTTTTTTAGGTTCAGATCATATTTGTATAGCAGAAGAGAATGTAGTTTTTCCCTTTCTCTAAGGAGGTCATCTGAGTTCTGTTGTGATGGTTTTTGTTTATTTAAAGTCTCTTTAGTATTTATAGAGTCTAAGAAGTCATGTATTTGGTGTTTTCTTCTGTAGGATATTTGAGATGAGATTTTGATGAGAACACCACGCCTATAGGCTTTGTATGTGGCCCATAAGGTGTTGATAGAGGTTTTGGGTTTGGAGTTAGTTTCAAAGAAAAGATCATGGGCGTCAGTTATGGTTTTTTACGTTCTTGTTCCGTGATGATAGAAGAGTTGTGTCTCCATGGCGTGGTTGAGGATGTCTTGTTTTGAAGATTTAGGACGATGTTGATTGGCGCATGATCAGACCAAGTTATTGTGCCTATTGAAGAGGAGGAAATGCGTTGTAAAGTCCATTTGTCTGTAAGGAAATAGTCTATTCTGGAGTAGGACAATTGTGATGTGAGTAATAAGAATAGTCTCTTTCTGACCCATGTTGGCATTTCCAGATATCAAAGAGATCTTTGCCATGTAGAAGTTGGTTGAAACTTTGTTTTATGGTTCTTTTGGTGGAGGTTGTATCTATTTGGACATTGTCTACTGTATTAAAGTCGCCTCCTATTGTCAGCTGACCTTGTTTTAAGGAGGCAATTTTGGAGATAAGGCGTTTCAAAAAATGGATTTGGTTTGAGTTGGGACCATATACATTGACTAGGGTGAAGGTCTCATTATTGAGCCTGCCAACAACGATATGATAGCGCCCGTCTGGGTCTGCGTATTCTTTAGAAAGTGAAAACTGGAGTGAGTCTTTGATAACTGTCATGACGCGATTTGTTTTTTTGAGAGGTGAAGAGGTGAAGAATTTTGTTGGAAAGTTCTTGAGATTGTATACTGGTGTTTTAGATAGGGCAAAGTGAGTCTCTTGTACGAACACGATGTCGGCCCGTTGTGTTAGTTCTTTGTTCAGGAATGATCTTTTAAATGGGGAGTTGAGTCCTCTAGCATTAATTGATAAGATAGTAATCATTTGAGTAGTAGGAAATGCTGGTGAAGGCATGGTAACGCCTGAGTTTGCAAGGTTGTTTATTTGCATATATCAAGAATTCGGCCTGTTGACTTCTGATGATGATATATGAAGAGGGAGTGACTTGGGGAGTCTTTTTGATATGCAGGACCAGTGGAAGGCACTTATAGGCAAATTTGTAGTTGAGTCTTGAGGAACGTGCGTATGATCAATTTGGAATAGCAATGACCAGTTATAACAGAAGAGAAAAACTAGGAAACAGTTAATTGAAAATGTCTTGCACAGAAGGCAAGAAACATGGGTAG
Source organism: Staurois parvus (assembly GCF_062004578.1). Lineage (NCBI taxonomy): Eukaryota > Metazoa > Chordata > Amphibia > Anura > Ranidae > Staurois > Staurois parvus. Next base: position 6,935,446 of record NW_028317855.1, read on the forward strand.
TTTGATGAACTACTGTCACATTGGGACGGGAGCGGCTAACATTATAGAAAGAAGATGGAGTAAAGAGTCTTTCACTCTGCATTGAGGGAGTGCAAAAATAGACACAAGTTGTAAGTCAAACTATGTAAGGATCAGTATTTAGGTCCAGTCTCCTTCCATTTGTTGGGGATGGTGTTGATTGGGATATGGACGGCGGTCTTCTGCAGGAAGTATATACCACTCTTTGAGTAGGTTTATGCCATCGTCTAGGTCTCTGATGGCGAAGGTCTTCCCCTGGTGTTTGATGAGGAGTTTAGTGGGGAAACTCTATTGGTAGGCGATATTGTGGTTTCTTAGGGCTTTTGTAATAGGTATCAGCTTTTTCCAAGTGAGAAGGGTTTCTCTGGATAGATCAGCGTACAGCTTAATACCCGTGAATGGGGTGTGAAGTGTTGTGAAGTTCCTGGCCGCCATCATGAGCTTTTCCTTGATTTGGTAGAAATGAACTCTTGATTAAAGCATCTCTCGGAGGTGACGCTAGTAAGAATGTAGGTTGTGGTATTCTGTATGCTCTATCGATGAAGGCTTCTGTGGAAGTAATGGTTGGGATTAAAAGTTTCATGAGTTGTTGCATATATGAATGAAGAGATTCGTTAGACACTGTTTCTGGTATACCACGGATTTTTATGTTATTGCGTCTTGAACGATCTTCAAGGTCAGCTATTTTGCTTTTAAGCGCATTGATTTCAGATTCTTGGTCGGCATAAGCATATGCTACTGTATTGTGTGCTGTGAACATGGTAGATGTCATTTTCAATATGATGCAGCTGATTTGCATGATCAGTGATTGCATTAGAAATCGGGGATATTACAGTTGTTATATCACTGTGTAGTGTTTGGTGGAGAGATAGTAGCATATTTTTCTTTCAATTCGTTTTTATAAAATTTTTTCAGAAATAAAAACAATAGAGTGAGAAACCATGACATTAGGGGAAATCATATCAAACCTGTCGAAGTTGAGCCGATAGGACATGGCAACCAACCTGTACAGATAATTAATCATGAATGGTATCAATGACATTCCAAATTAATACAAAAGTTAGAAAAAAATATGTTTGTAATATGCCAAAAGAAGAAGCATAACAATACACAGTTTGTTGCCCAACAAAACACAAATTAAACACAAAACAAGGGTAAAGTTAACACAGTGAGAGAAGATCCAAAAAAACATGGACCAAGAAAATAAAATACAGAGTAGCAAGAAAGCTAGACTCCAGAAAAAGAACAGAAAAAAGGTCTATCAGAGTACACATATGTTCAATATGCAGTTTATAAGATCAATTGTTATCATAGGTTATCAAAGGTCAGGGAGTGGGAACTCAACATTCCAGCGTAACCATCTAGCATTAAAGACCTGTATAGAATGAGTTGAAATTGCATAGGACTTTTCATACAGGTACTGATATTGTACTCTATGGATAACCTCCGTAACTAGAGGAGATGCAGTGGATTTCCATGCTTTAGGAAGAGTTAATCGAGCTGCAATGTGAATGACCACTGTGCGGGACTAGAATGGAAATACATTCAACATAAGATTTAACAACGCCAAATGGGAATTGGGAGTTGTGTATACTCTAGACACCCGAGAAATCAGATTAAACACCTCTTTCCAGAAATTCCAGATATATCCACATTCCCACAACACATGCAGCAAAGTGCCAATACCATATAACTAAAAAATGTTGCGCTCCCAATCTCTAACAAACTTATAAATTAGTGACTTCAAATGATATATCCATGAAAAACAAACAATATACTATACATACATAAATGAATATCAAGTTAAATGTGATGTGAATCAAATAAAATAAAAATAATAAAAAAACAGTCCCATTACTCAAATAATAGTCCAAAAAAAGGGATTTGTGATGACGTGATTTAAACACACCAATTGTGACTTTTTGTGAATCCTTAAATCAATAAAGATGTGCGCTCACCTCCTTACAAGCCTAACAGATAGGCTTAATACACTTTTTGTTCACATACATGGAACCTGCTAGAATTTGCTGCAGCATGGAATGGATGTTGGATGCCTCCTATGTACTCCACAATGCTTCTCTCCTTATACACTCGTTATCCCTGCAGGGATCTCTCCCTCCTTCAGCTGCTCAGGATCCCCTGCTCACTCCTCTTAGATGTTCCTCATATGTGTGTGTAACTTGCGAGCCACTAAAATATTCCTTTGGATCGCTAACAGTTATCACATACTCAAACTGTGTAAAAAAGACCATATAACTAAAAAATGTTGCGCTCCCAATCTCTAACAAACTTATAAATTAGTGACTTCAAATTATATATCCATGAAAAACAAACAATATACCATACATAAATAAATGAATATCAAGTTAAATGTGATGTGAATCAAATAAAATAAAAAACATTCCCATTACTCAAATAATAGTCCAAGAAAAGGGATTTGTGATGACGTGATCCAAACACACCAATTGTGACTTTTCGTGAATCCTTAAATCATTAAAGATGTGCGCTCACCTCCTTACAAGCCTAACAGATAGGCTTAATACACTTTTTGTTCACATACATGGAACCTGCTAGAATTTGCTGCAGCATGGAATGGATGTTGGATACCTCCTATGTACTCCACAGTGCTTCTCTCCTTATACACTTGTTATCCCTGCAGGAATCTCTCCCTTCTTCAGCTGCTCAGGATCCCCTGCTCACTCCTCTTAGATGTTCCTCGGTGTCATGAAGCAAAAAAGAAATGTGGACATAGTGCTTTATCCTTATAAGACTTGCCCTTATTTAAATGCTCAATATATGCACTCACATTAAATAAAATTAAAAAGCGCTTTGGTATTAAAAAATCCTTTGGCTGTGTGTGCCCCGCACAGCGTGTATACTCGCCGTATGCTCCCTGGTATTCCGAGTGATGTCTTAGCCCCACCCCTACGCGTTACGAGATAGGTCACGTGGCTTCATCAGGGGGTTGTAATCGTACAGTCACTGCACTCAAACAGCTTTATATATCCCATCACCGCCATTTTCCCGGAGACAATATGGAAGCGGCCATCTTTTTTAGGCCAAACAACATTGCTAACAGCACAGGAAATTCATTGTTTGACACATTTGTTTCAATAATACAGATAACTACGTATCGCTCGGCTAGACAGATACAACAGCGATGTCTTACGGCTCACACAGGCTGAATATCTCTATACACAACAAATAATCATATATAATTAAAAAACAATAATACAATTAATAGAAAATTATAAAAAAAAATAAATGATAACATATAGCATTATTTCTAATGCAATACATTTTAAAACTACTGAAGTTGATTTTAAAATATTTTTTCTTTAATTAAAGCCCATTATTCATATTAGACCTAGGGATAATCCCTCACGGTCTCATAATGAATGATATTATTTAATTAACTAATGGCTCGTAACATATAACCAAGTAATGAAACCTGCTCATACAAATGGTTCTGATCTTATTTATATATCACTAATAAAGCATGAGAGATTAAAATCCTTATTCAATCCTCCTGGTGCTAAACTCCCTAATTCATATATCCAGAATGATTCTTTCTTACTAATTTCCCTTATTAAATTGTCACCTCTCCAATCTAGGGTATGTTTAACTATACCCCAAAATTCAATTTTATCTACTTCTCGGTTATGGTATTTCCAAAAATGTAGAGATAAATGATGATACTTGAAACCAATACTGATGTTATGTATATGCTCTTTAATGCGTTCTTTTAAACTTCTTTTCGTACGACCTATATAATATAGGTTGCACGGACATTTCAGAGCATACACCACACCTTTGGTATCACAAGATATAAATTGATCAATATTGTAATGTTTTCCATTCCTTGGATTAACAAATTATTGCCTACATTTTGGATTACCAAACGTTCTTTTACAGCTGTAACACCGACCACATTTATAAAATCCAGTACCTTGGAAGAAACTAAGTATATTACTTATTATTTTCGGGGGTTCTAATACATTTTTTACCACACAATCTCTAATATTTGGTGCTTTTTTATATATAAATCTGGGTTTCTCCTTGACAATAGTTTTTAAATCTTTGTCCAATGTAAGTACTGTATACCCCAATGCTTGGTTATGATTTTTTGGACGTCTTTATATTGTTTATTATATGGTAACAGTATAGATATATCATTATTTTCTACATTTATCTGATTCTTACTTTCTAATGACCTGTTTCTATCCACCAATTCTATTTCTCTACTTTCTTTTTCTATTAATTCTTTTTATAGTGTTACCATATATTAAACAATATAAAGACGTCCAAAAAATCATAACCAAGCATTGGGGTATACTTACATTGGACAAAGATTTAAAAACTATTGTCAAGGAGAAACCCAGATTTATATATAAAAAAGCACCAAATATTAGAGATTGTGTGGTAAAAAATGTATTAGAACCCCCGAAAATAATAAGTAATACACTTAGTTTCTTCCAAGGTACTGGATTTTATAAATGTGGTCGGTGTTACAGCTGTAAAAGAACGTTTGGTAATCCAAAATGTAGGCAATAATTTGTTAATCCAAGGAATGGAAAACATTACAATATTGATCAATTTATATCTTGTGATACCAAAGGTGTGGTGTATGCTCTGAAATGTCCGTGCAACCTATATTATATAGGTCGTACGAAAAGAAGTTTAAAAGAACGCATTAAAGAGCATATACATAACATCAGTATTGGTTTGAAGTATCATCATTTATCTCTACATTTTTGGAAATACCATAACCGAGAAGTAGATAAAATTGAATTTTGGGGTATAGTTAAACATACCCTAGATTGGAGAGGTGACAATTTAATAAGGGAAATTAGTAAGAAAGAATCATTCTGGATATATGAATTAGGGAGTTTAGCACCAAGAGGATTGAATAAGGATTTTAATCTCTCATGCTTTATTAGTGATGTATAAATAAGATCAGAACCATTTGTATGAGCAGGTTTCATTACTTGGTTATATGTTACGAGCCATTAGTTAATTAAATAATATCATTCATTATGAGACCGTGAGGGATTATCCCTAGGTCTAATATGAATAATGGGAATTAATTAAAGAAAAAATATTTTAAAATCAACTTCAGTAGTTTTAAAATGTATTGCATTAGAAATAATGCTATATGTTATCATTTATTTTTTTTTATAATTTTCTATTAATTTTATTATTGTTTTTTAATTATATATGATTATTTGTTGTGTATAGAGATATTCAGCCTGTATGAGCCGTAAGACATCGCTGTTGTATCTGTCTAGCCGAGCGATACGTAGTTATCTGTATTATTGAAACAAATGTTTCAAACAATGAATTTCCTGTGCTGTTTGCAATGTTGTTTGGCCTAAAAAAGATGGCCACTTCCATATTGTCTCCGGGAAAATGGCGGTGATGGGATATATAAAGCTGTTTGAGTGCAGTGACTGTACGATTACAACCCCCTGATGAAGCCACATGACCTATCTCGTAACGCGTAGGGGTGGGGCTAAGACATCACTCGGAATACCAGGGAGCATACGGCGAGTATACACGCTGTGCGGGGCACACACAGCCAAAGGATTTTTTAATACCAAAGCGCTTTTTAATTTTATTTAATGTGAGTGCATATATTGATCATTTAAATAAAGGCAAGTCTTATAAGGATAAAGCGCTATGTCCACATTTCTTTTTTTGCTTCATGACACCGAGGAACATCTAAGAGGACTGAGCAGGGGATCCTGAGCAGCTGAAGGAGGGAGAGATTCCTGCAGGGATAACAAGTGTATAAGGAGAGAAGCACTGTGGAGTACATAGGAGGTATCCAACATCCATTCCATGCTGCATCAAATTCTAGCAGGTTCCATGTATGTGAACAAAAAGTGTATTAAGCCTATCTGTTAGGCTTGTAAGGAGGTGAGCGCACATCTTTAATGATTTAAGGATTCACGAAAAGTCACAATTGGTGTGTTTGGATCACGTCATCACAAATCCCTTTTTTTGGACTATTATTTGAATAATGGGACTGTTTTTTATTTTATTTGATTCACATCTCATTTAACTTGATATTCATTTATTTATGTATGGTATATTGTTTGTTTTTCATGGATATATAATTTGAAGTCACTAATTTATACATTTGTTAGAGATTGGGAGCGCAACATTTTTTAGTTATATGGTCTTTTTTACACAGTTTAAGTATGTGATAAATGTTCGCGATCCAGAGGAATATTTTAGTGGCTCGCAAGTTACACACACACATTTTTTGTTTTAAAGTGCCAATACCACCACAATTCCTCCAACAAGAAGGAGATGCATCAGGATAAAGTTTTGAGAGTCTAAATGGGGTTAGATAGCTGCGATGTAGAATTGTTAGGGAACTGTCCCAATGATTAGTGCATTTCGAAAGACTGATATTACAGGACCAAGCCACTTGCCAGTCCTCTTGAGTAAAAGATCTATTCAGATCTCTCTCCCATTTACCCACACACGTTAACACAGAGTTATCTGAATCATGTTGCAAAAATTTGTAGAACCATGATATTCCCTTCTTCAGTTCCAATGGATTCGTCACAGCTTGCCATATCTTTGAATCCACCTCCACCCATGCCTTGGGAGTGGCACCAAGATAAGCCCGGATCTGAAGATATGGATAAAGGCTTCCTCTGGACTGCAGAGCAGTGATATCTGAAATAGTATAAAAACCTGCATCTTGCATAGGCTTCGTATTAAGATTAGGGATGATATGGTCATAGGTTGCCAATGGTAAGACCCGCCTCATTTTAGGGAAAGCTAAAGCAGATTTAGATAGACCCAGTAGCCAGGCATCCAAAGTTGCCGAGATCGAAGGAAGATAGGTACGAATTAACTTCGGAGCGATAACTTTTGCAAATAATAATGCCTGGAGGTCCTGAGCCGGGACTGTACTCCTCTCTATTTGTACCCATAACTTATCTGAGGGCAGAAACCAAAGCTGGAGTTGATCCAATAATGCCACATAGTAATAGGTGGATATTACAGGGAGACCTACCCCCCCCCCCCTTAGATTTCTATTTAATGAGAGCATAAAACGGAATTCTAGCTTTCCTCCCATTCCAAATATATTTTTTCAACGCAACATCTACTTTACGAAAGTATGACTGGGGAATGATGATCAGAATTGTTCTGAAAAAGTATAAAAGTTTAGGCAGGATCAGCATCTTAAAGGCCGCTAACCTACCCAACCAGGAGAGCTCTGTTTTCCCAATGGCCTCCAACTCCCTTAAAAGTGCCTGAAGCAGTGTCTCGTAATTATCCCTAAACATATTAGAAGAGGGAAAGGATACACGAATACCCAAGTAGTCCAGACTTTTAGAGGACCAACTATACGGGAACCTATCCTGCAGGCTTTGTAAAACTTTCCTTGAAATACCGATAGGAAGCGTACAAGATTTGGTAATATTGAGTTTATAGTACACGTATCCAAGGTGGAGGAAATTGCTGTCAGGAAAGTCAAGGGGTCCCTCACAGTGAGAATAACATCATCCGCAAATAGACTGATCTTGTGAGCCATATGTGCAGTCTGTATACCGGAGATCAAGGGGTTCAATCTAATAGCTGTCACCAAGGGTTCCATCGCTAAAGAGAAAATGATAGGGGAGAGAGGACATCCCTGTCTAGTCCCGTTGGTAATTGAAAACGTATCTGACATAGCATTGGAAGTAAAACTTGCGCAGAGGGGACAGTATATAATGCCGTAATAGCTAATTTAATGTACCCCTGCATACCAAAATTGCCAAGAGTAAAGTCAAGATATCGCCATTGAACTCTTATCAAAAGCCTTCTCAGCATCCAGGGCCAAAAATACAGTTTGCGACTTATGGAGTTCGGCAATTCGCAACAAATTAAACACTCTTGAAATTCCTTATAATATTCTGCAGTGAACCCGTCCGCCCCAAGCGATTTCCCCTTTGGCAACGCTTTAATGGCAGTTCTCACTTCACTATCTGATATAGGTTGGTTCAGAATCTCCAATTTAGACTGATCCAGTTTAGGTAAAGGGAGACTCTCAAAAAAGCTCTCAATAAGAGCAGGGGTAGGTTGATGCGTGTTTGGGTCATCTTTGAGGTTGTACAATTGAGCATAGTATGCTCGAAATGCCTCAGCAATTTTGTTATGGATTTTGTTAAGGATGGAAAACTTTTTTCAGCAAAATGGGATCTATCATAGAAGGGATTTTGGCTTTTGCCTGTTTAGTATTGATGAAAGAGGCCAAAAGCTTACCGGCCTTATTACCCTGGGTGTAGTAATTAGCCTTGGCCCTTCAAAGATATTTTTCATGGTGGAGTAAGATAAGTTTCTTAAGGGCTAATCTATGAATCTGTAACTCTTGTAGCACTGTAGCTGACAGATTCTGCTTATGTTGGGATTCCAAACTAGCGATTTTAGCTAAAATGTCCGACAGAGCACCTTGTCTGCGCTTCTTCTCCCTGGAAGCCAACTGGAGCATCACACCTCAGCATACGGCCTTATGTGCACATGACACGTTAAATACATCCGTGTCTGAAGTGGCATTCACAGTGAAATACTCCTGTAACAATTTAGAGATAAGAGCATGGCTACTAGAACTGAGGAACATAGAAGAGTCATTGCGCCACAGGAATACCGGTGAAAACTTTAAATTCTCTTTTATACTTAGGGATATGGGCGCGTGATCTGACCAGGTCATAGGATGAATGGTCGCTTTAATTATATTTTGAAGAAGTTGTAAATCGGTCAAGAAATAATCTATTCTCGAATAGGATTTATGAGGTGACGAGTGATATGTAAAGTCTTTCTCTGAATCATTCTTTCTCTGAAGTGCCCTGATGATCAGTGTGCATGTCCCCTCCGCAGAAAGCCGATTACCGGCTCTCCTCTCCTCTCGAGCTGTCAGCGTGACAGCTCGAGAGGAGAGAAATGCCGATAACCGGCATTTCCCTGTTTACATGTGATCAGCTGTGATTGGACACAGCTGATCACATGACTGAGCCGACATCTTCGGCTCTTTCCATGATCGGTGATCCGCTGTGTCCCTCGGCCAATCACCGCGCTGTGCGCTCCCTGAGCCTCGCATGCGCAGTGAGAATGGGAGGACGTCATATGACATAATCCCAGAACGAGAGAACCACCTTGCGCCCGTAATATTACTATATGGCAGGCGGGAGGTGGTTAAAGTGATCTACCACTTTGCCAGTCAAGTGGGGGTGGGGGGACACACACTATTGCTGACAATTGCCATTGATCTGCCAGAAGCTGTGTTTAGGTCCAAAGAAGCAACACAAACTAGGTGCCACTTAATAACATTGTAAAAGGAAGGCTTTTGATTTATGCTACTGACATTTTGCATAATCTAATTTTTAGAGTCAGATTATTGTCATTATTTATCCTTGCAACTTCTCTATTAACCTGTTCCTGTCGGTCATACAAATATATGCACCCTCTCGTAGGGCACAGCACAGTTACCAAAGGGTACTGTTACAAGTTAGCCTGCAGTTTCTTGTTTGTGTTCGTACCTCCTTGCTGCAGTGCTGTTCCTGATCCCTTCACATGTGTGTTTGTCTGTGCTCATCTATGGGCGTCTTCTGTTCTCTGGGTTTTATTTCCTTCCCTTCCCTTCCATCACTTCCTGGCCCGCCTCCTTGTTTGCCTGCCTATATAAGACATGCTCAGTCTAGGCCACTTTACCTGAGCAACTTCCTAGTTGTTGGAGCTTCTGTGTGTTGCTATTGCCTGTATCCTGCATTGACTACTTGTGTACCGATCCTGGCTTCATTCTTTGACTGTGCTTGTTTTCTGCCTGTCCTGACCTCGGCTAGTCTATCGGATTTCCGTTTGTCTCCTCCCATTTACTTTGCTCCCGCGAGCGGTCTCCTCATCCTCAGCTGGGCTTACCTGGCGGCTGCTACCTGGTCCCAGCTTGCTGCAAGTCCATCCCCACCATCAGGGGCTCTCGTGAAGAAGCAGGCTGGGGCTTAGACTCCGTGCCCTGGGGAACCCCAAGTTAAGTATCTACAAGGGCTCACTACCACAGGTGCTGACAGGTACGGGAAAGTTCCCAATGCCTGTACAGAGCCATGGCAGTGCTTATGGCGTGCCCAGTCTCTTTTGGCTTTTATTAGAATAAGTATTATTGTATAAACTTCATTTGGGTGCAGTGTTCAATGACTGTGATGTTGTCAAAGTAGTGCAGTGCCGAATAGAAAAAAAATGACCTGGTCATGAAAGTGGTAAAACCTTCCAGAGGGACAAGTGATTATTGCAAGGTATGCTTATTTGTTATTTGCACCATCTCCAGTCCATGTGCTAAACTGTAGTGAATCATTCTCATTCAACTGCCATAGCTAAAGACTTGCTTATTTAGTATATCATGAATGCTGCTGCCAGAGTCCTCTACCTTACCAACTGCTCAGTGTCTGCCACCCCTCTCTGCCAATATCTCCACTGGCTTCTAATTGCCCAGCTAAATTAATTCAAAATACTAACAACAACATACAAAGCCATCCAAACTAAACCCTGCGCTACATCACCAATCTTCTTTCAAAATATCACCCAAACTGTCCTCTCCACTCTCCCAAGACCTCCTGATCATTTAGCTCTCTTATCCCTTCCTGCCATACTTATCCCCAGGATTTTCCAGAGCTTCCCCTGAGCTTCCTCTGGAGCTCTCTACCTCAATCTGCCTGGCTATCGCCTACTCTGGCCACCTTTAGGCGATCCCTGAAAACTCATCTCTTTAGAGAAGCCTATTCCACCTCCACCTAACAACTGGACTTTTAATTCTTCAATCAGCTCATCCCTCACAGTTATTACCTTTTTAACCACTTGCCCCACCTTATTAGATTGTAAGCTCTTAGGAGCAGGGCCTTCTAAACCCTCTTCTATTTTATTGTATTGTAACTATACTGTCTCTCTTTATATCGTAATGTGCTGTGCAATATGGTGCAATAATAAAGATGAGTTCAGTGGATGCCTGAGATCATCTCTAAGCTTTAGCACTTAGAATAACATTAGTTGCTGTTAATGCATCACATTTACACTATTATGTTGAATGCATCTTTTATTTATGCATTTTCCTGTTTGTAATTTGTTTTGTTATGTTTTAAATAGATTATCCATTGGATTCACAAGAAGAGAAATCAAAGAAGCAGTTTTGTCTTCCGAATGAAGAGCAAACATTTGTTTCAAAAAGAAGTAAGATCTTGAAAACATACCATGAAGTGAGGGCTCTAGAGGAGGAAATCAGAAAGAACATGACTCATATGGTGAATTCTGAGGCTTTAGAGCAATATATAAAAGAAGTTCAGGTAATTTAAGCTCAAATATAGATACATAATGTATACAATATCCTTTCTCAACCAGGTTATCCCAAAAATTGCTAAAGCAGATGCATAGCTATAATTTTACCACCCATACAGCTGCTACTGGGCCTTGGGGTAGGAGACTGCTGAGACCAATTAAACATAGACAATTTGTTTGCATGTAATGTTCACACTAACCCAGTACAGTGTTATGAAGGGTTGAAGATGACCCAGAACCCCTGTAAATTCTTCAGTCTAGAAGAGCTGACATCAGTTGGAGTTATCTGGATCCTTTCTTAATCTGGGCAGTGTGGAGCATTTCTTTAGCGGTCTTATCAGTGTAGATATAATGCCCTCATACCTTTTGTCATAGCCCAACCACTCTGAAATAAATCCTGTATTATTAATTTTTTGGGCAGCACAGTGGCTAAATGGTTGGCACTTCTGCCTGGCAGTACTAAGGTCGTTGGTTCAAATCCCAGCCACGGCACCACCTGCCTGGAGTTTGCATGTTCTCCCTGTGCCTGCGTGGGTTTTTTCCGGATACTCCGGTTTCCTCCCTCACTCCAAAGACATGCTGGTAGGTTAATTGGATCCTGTCTAAATTGGCCCTAATATGTGTGTATGTATGAATGTAAGTTAGGGACCTTAGATTGTACACCCCTTGAGGGTTAGGGACTGATGTGAATGTACAATATATATGTGTAAAGCGCTGCATAAATTGACGGCGCTATATAAGTACCTGAAATAAATAAATAAATACATTTTTGTTATTACAGGTATTTACATAGTGCCACAGTACATTGCATATCTTGGATTCACATCAGTCCCAGGCCTTAAAGAGCATACAATCCAAGAGATGGTCACTAAGCTCTTAAAACTTTAGAATGTGTGTGCCAGAATTTTTGGGAATGTTTGCAACCTTTTAAATAAAGCATCCTCAATGACTTCTGGGCTGTCTCAACTATGCTCACATCTACCCCCAGCGGCATTTAGACCTGTGGCAAGATTACCAATATGAGCTGCTTTCAGTTTTTTGATATGTTCAGTGGATTGAGGACCTAGCCACCTGATAAGCAGATCTAGTTCTTCTGTAGTTGTGACATCTTGATCACTGATTGTGGATTTCATGCCTCTGTATGTCTCATCAAACTTAGTGAGGCTGCTCCTGGTGGGCTCTTTGTGGAGCATGTATTTAGCAAACATTGACATGTCTGCATTTTCAGACTTTGGATGCACAGTTGCATGTGGAATAAAGTTAGTTGCATTGACTGGTGTGCTGAGATTGAACAACTTTGGTATTTTAGTGCAAAGGCACTCATACATGACACTGGCTCAGAGTCGATTGCTGCGTTGGGTTGCAGCTGTGGAGCAGTGTACTTGGTAGGAGGTAATTGACTAGCCTCATGGTAAAATGTGTTGTCTATTATCTGCATAGCGGTGTCTACAGTTTGCTGAAGTGCAAAAGCGTGGTGTACTGAGAGATGAGCAGGTAGATTGTCTTGAGAGGTGATGAGCATGATGTACTGACCTTGGCTGAGGGAACTAGCTGCTGTGGCTGGGAACTGAAGTTTTGGGAGAGAGTGTGAGGAATATGATGCATACAACGTGATTGAGTGTCTGCTGCTGTTATGTCCTTCCCTTTCACTAGCAGCTTGCTCTTATAAGTGGAAATCAGAATAGCATGTAGTAATGCAGGCAGCTTCCAATGTATGCATGTATAATGAACAACTTGTATAATAGTTCCATTAGGCTAACACTGTAGTATTGGTAATGTACACCTATCAGGTTTATATTGTAGTCTGTGCCTTTAATAGGGAGATTCACCTTCCCTATTTGCCCTCTTTACCATTATCATTGAAAGTGTTCCCAGAAACATAATAGAGGGGACATTTTCCAAAAGGGGCACTAGTACTGGTGGCCTGGGGGTCCCCAGGGTATTCTCTTAATTTGTGGGGATTATCTCTCACTTCCTGTTTTGGCTATGGAGCAGGAATTGAGGTAAATCTCACCAATCGGACACAGATGGCAAAAACTAAACTGACAAGGGTTATAACCCTCCCTTACACTATCCAAAATGAAAGAAAATGTTTTACTTATAGTTTTGTTTTAAGCTGCTGTATATTCAGTGTCCATAGCTCATCTCACAGTACGGTGTCCTTTTATCACGAAGCGGTAAATGACCGCTGCTCAGTCCTCCAGCATTCTCGGAAAACACAGTTCTCCTGTAAATGACTTTTTATGAAGTGGTGTAGATCAGTTCTCCGAATGAAGGGAGAACGATCTACAAACACTGGAAAACGGCTGCTTTTACTAAATCTCGCGAGATTACAGTAAGAGATCGGTCAAACACTGTTTACTAAGCAGCGGTAAATTATCGCTGCTTCGTTTGCGGTTCCTCATTCTCCAGCTCGAGCTGGGGAATCTGGAGGGAGAACACAGATCGCCAGTGAAGGGCTGACATTGCTCCTTCATATACTGGCCATCTGTGTGCTGAGATGATCAGCAGAGAACATGTTCTCTGCTGATTATCTCAGTTTCCTAAACCACTAATGATAGGAGATCAGCAATGATCCTCAGGATCGCCGCTGATCTCTGTTTCATAAAAGAACACCTATATTCCAGAGCTATAGATGATTTTTTTTTGAGTGGAGCTAAATTATTTGACTGGAGCGAGATAATTTTTTTGACTGGAGCTAAAATGTTTTTTGACTGACTGTTCTGTTTCCCCAATCTAAGCATTGCAAATGTGATTTCTATACCTGATCCAGTTGTGGTGAGATAGTAGCTATAACTTACAATCTCAGTAGCATTTTTAGACAGTGACTTGATCCAAATGACATCTTGCAGATCGTAGAAAGCTTTAATTGAAAACTTGTGCAGACAGATGAACATCAAATAGATAAAAAAAAATCATAGTATGTCTACAGTATCTCCAGTAATTACAAATGCTCAGGACAAAAATTAGGACCGCGATGAATAGAGAGCATCTCCTAGCTACAGAGTAAGGAGAGACAAAATTATTTAAAGGTAAACAAACAATAATGCATGATAGACACACCATCAAGAGGCAGGGCACATCTGCCATGTTTTTTGGCAGTGGGCATAGTATACAGCCAGAGTACATGGATGAGGTAGTGAAGTGGATAACCAAGCCCTCGTTATCCTCATTCTCATTATTCCAGGCGCAGAGTAGCATAATGTCATCTGCAGCTGCAAATACACCCTGTACTTACTCCTCATCCACAGTTACACCTAAAACTGGCATGGAGGAGTTTACTCCGTTATTTAAGCACAGCTTCAGACACTTGCTGCAAGAGGACGTACTGCAATTAATTTCATCTGAGGTAAAGGAGGAAAGCATAGGAGCATAGTAAATGAAGGAACTGGACAAGATGGCATACACCCACGTATCCTAAAAGAATTGAGCTCTGTCATTTCAAAACCATTGTTTCTAATTTTAGTGACTCTTTAATGACTGGTGTGGTAACTCTGAATTGGAGTAAGGCCAATGTAGTGCCTAAATTTAAAAAAGGATCAAAGAAACTACAGACATGATAGTTTAACTTCTATTGTTGGGAAGATACTGGAGAGTATAATAAAAAGAGCTTGAGTTATTTTGAAGGGACAGCAAATTTACACTGTTATACAAGCTGTACACTCACTACTTTACATTGTAGCAAAGTGTCATTTCTTCAGTGTTGTCACATGAAAAGATATAATAAAATATTTACAAAAATGTGAGGGGTGAACTCTCTTCTGTGAGATACTGTACATATTTGTGGGCTTTATAAATACCGAACACCAAATGTTTTTGCATCTGTTTCTCAGTTGTAAAAATTGTTCAGTTATTTCTGTGGGTCCATTCCTATGTAGCTTCTTAATGTTTGCATTGCATTCTGGTGCTTCTGCACACAAAAATAATCTACATATTGTAATGTTTCTGCATGATGCTCCCCCATTATTTGGATTTGATGTTGTTTGTCTCCTTCTTTTGGGTCTATATTAGACAATTGCCTTATTCAAGAATATTTGTGGATATGCGCTGTGATATGGGCTAACATTGATTCCCTGATTATGTATAATCTGTTAATTCAAATTTTTAAGATATAGAGATCAATAAGAAAACTTTCAGATACAAATGTAAAATAGCTTTTTTACAGTTGAAGGAGCCATATGGCTTACACTTGAGAGTTCCCAAAGATCTTAGCCATGTTATAGCCAGATTATTTTTAACTTTAAGGATAGTTTACTGACAAGAATGGTCCCAGCAGATTGGTGAAAAGCAAATGTGGTTCCAATATTCACAAAAGGGCTGAGATAATACCAGGAAACTACAGATGTGTCAGCCCAACATCAATAGTCTGTAAGCTATTGGAAGGAATGATAAAAGATCATATTCAAGAATCTGCTGATGGAAATAGCATCATTAGTGGTAACCAACATGGATTTCTGAAGAACCATTATTGCCAGACTAATATTTAACCTTCTACAAGGAAGTAAGCTGTTATGTGCTTGTAGTGTATCAAGATTTCGCTAAGGCATTTGATACAGTACCTCACAAACGATTAGTTTACAAATTAAGGTTTTTTGGCATTGATGACATTGTATATACCTGAATAGAAAACTGCTTGCAGGCGCATGTTCACAGGATGGTGGTTAATGGCATATTGTCTGAATGGTCTGGAGTTGTGAGCGGAGTGCACCAGGGCTCTGTCTTGGGACTAATTCTGTTTAACTTGTTCTTAAACGATTTAAAGATCAGAATAAATAGTTCAATCTCAGTGCTTGCTGATGCAAAACTAAGCAGGGCAATAACTAGGATATAGCAACTTTACAAGAAGGCTTTGTTCAAAAAAGGGGCAATCAGCTATATGGCAGAAAAGGTTTAATATTGAAAACATTTAAAGTATCGCAGACCATTCTGGTCTCCAATCAGCTCTATGATCAGCTGGCAGAAACACCGGCTGCATTCTCAGGTTCCCCCGATGGTACGGGACTGCCTGAGAAGGCCGTGGAAGGCAACAGGGGAGGGGGCATCATCTCCCGCTGCTTGTAAAAGTAATTCTGCATCTAATTAGCCACTAGGATTGCTTTTACATGAAAGCCGATCACCGGCTGAAAAAAACTATACCAGGATGATGCCTGCAGCTGTAGGAATAATCCTGGTATAACCATTTAAAGTCCAGTGATGTACCAGTACGTCGCTAGTCCTTGTTGGGTATATATGCTATGTTCTTTTTTTTTTTTTTTTTTTTTTTTTTTTTGTATCAGTCTGTGGGCTGAATGAAAAAAAAGAAGAAATCTCTGCCAGAAAAATTGTGTGGTATGCCCACCATTAGAATATACCGTCCTGCATCCACCCACTTCTAATGGTAGGCACACATTAGGTTGCACTGTGCCACTTGCGCTAGTTTCAAGATTGTACAAATGTCTAAATCGTGGCACGTTTGAATAAAAATTGTCCACGTATAAGTGGTACCCCATATGGAAAAAGGATGACACCAAGTCCCAAACTATCTTGCCACTGCTCCCCATGTAATCTGGGCATCCGGGGGGCTCCATGTGATCTGAAACTTCTATGTATAGCCTGTTGCCCTCTCACAGGTCTTTTACATCTTGACCCCATATCTGGCATGTTTGCTAGTGAGAAATTGTTTGAATGCATGGTGGCCAGAAAAATTAATGAGGGACTCATCAATACAGATTTTTTGCTGGGGAGTCTAGACATCTGCAAATTTTTGGTTAAGGTGATTTACGAGGGGCCTAATTTTGTGGAGCTGGTCAAATTCAGGGTCACTTGGAGGATGACAGTGTGTATTGTCATTGAAATGCATATACACATTATACTCTCATATCTATGCCTGGCCATGGCAGCAGGGAACACAGGCTTATGATGAATCGGGTCTGTGGACCAATACAACTGCAATTCATTTTTTTTTAGTAATGCCCATGTTGAGGGTTATGTTCAAAAAAAATTTAAATTTGGAAACCGTAATGGGTTGCCATGCGAATGTTTTGGCAAGGTCTGAATTTGTGTTGGCGGTGATAAATTGTTGTGCATATAAATTGCTTTGATCCACAATCAATGCATACAGATGCATCTTCCTTGAAAAACAGCTCCAAAAAATTAAGGGGAGTAGTTAATTTTGCTGTTTCTACCTGAATTCTGGGTGGGGCAGTGAATGGGGGAAGTAAAGGTGCTGCAGAATTTGTGGGCTCCCTATTGGGATTTGCAAGCACATCCGGAAGGATACCATGGGCTCTACAGGCCTATGTGCGAATTCTTGGTGGTTGCGTTATAATACTTGTGCTCGCCATCGCACCAGCTTGTACTGCACTTATGGGACTCGCCACGTCACCAAGTGATACTGCAGTGCTGGTATGTGAAAGACCAGGATGTACTAGGCCGCTGGTGCTCGCCAGTTCACCAAAATGTAGCGTGGCATTAGTACTGGCACTCTGCTGCATATGAGAGTCATCAAAATTTACCGGCAAGTGCTAACAGAGTTCAGGCCTGATTCTACGAATACTGCAGTTTTGTGTGCAATGTATCAAGTGACAGTGACCTACTGACAATGCATTTGCTGGGGGAGAAGGGGGGAGGGGTAAGCATAGGGGCTAAACGCAGTTGCTGGCAGGTGCCAGTGCTGATCCTGCTAATGATGCATTTTTTGGGACACTATACTAATGTGAACGCTGGTATAGTGCTGATCTGATCAAAGATATTGATCCGTTCAGACACTATACTAGCAATGGAGGTTTATTGTGTATGAGCGTGTTCCTGGCAATCAAGGGGTCAAATGTGATTACTGGTGAACTGGCGGGCAATCTGATGCTATCTGGGAGGGGCGTGAAAACCACAGGAGCGCAAATCATGTATATATATATATGTGATTTTGGGCACCTGTGCTGCCCTGTAGTAGTATTTTTGCTATAGGGTGGTTACAGAAGCGGTTTGTGTTATGGCGCTGCGTTACTTTAACTGACAATTGTGTGGTCATGCAATGCTGCACCCAAATGAAATTTATGTCCTTTTTTTCCCCACAAATTGAGCTTTCTTTCGGTGGTATTTGATTGCTTGTGAGTTGTTTATTTTTTGCACTATAAAAAAAAAAAGCCCGACAAGTTTGAGAAAAAAAACAATATTTTGGACTTTTTGCTATAAAACACGTCCAGTAAAAAATTTCGTCATAAATTTCGGCAAAATGTATTCTGCGACATGTCTTTGCTAAAAAAAAATCCCAATACGTGTAAATTAATTGGTTTACGTGAAAGTTATAGCATTTACAAATGGCAGTATAGATACTGGATTTTGTTTTTTATATTAATAATAGTGGCGATCAGCAACTTATGGTGGGACTGCGAGACATATTCTAACACTGGGAGGGAACTGACTTGGGGTCACTGACATCCCCAGTGACACCAATACAGTGATCAGTGCAAACAAAAAGCACTGACACTGTATTAATGGCACTGGGGAAGAAGGGGTTAACATTAAAAGGCAATCAAAGGGTTAACTGTGAGGGGGGTGTTTTTACTAGGGAGCAGGGGTGTGTACTTCCCTGTTCCCGAAAGCTGAACTCAGCAATCCGGAACAGTGTGCTGAGAACTGACAGGGAGGAGAGCTCCATTGAAAACAATGTAGCTTTCCTCCCTGTCAGTGTTTGCCAGCAATTACCGGGCTCTGGCGGGTAATTACCGGCCGTGATCTTGTGATTGACACCCATGGCTGTGATCGGCGCCACGGGTAGGGCGGCTGTGCACCTCACGCGCTCCCTACACCGTAAACAGGATGACGTTTAGAAACATGATCCTGCGCACAGGGGCCACTTTTCCGCAGTATATGTACTGTGGGCGGTCCCCTAGTGGTTAAAAATAGGGCTTACATAGCACATTTTTCACATATACTGTGTCTCAATGAAATAGTGTAACCAAATTGCAGCCTATCAAAAAGGCTTGAAAACTGTTAAAATCTGAGCAAAATACAATGTAATTGTTTTATTTGCTGATGCACTCTGCCTGCTCTCTCCCTCTGAAATTGTATCCAATTCAAATGGGTAACATTCTAGGCAGCGAATCTGTAACATTTTTTTTTCATCTCAGAAAAAATATGGTGTAATTTAATATTTCTGGATGAAATCTGCTTGCTTTCTCACTCTGAAAGTGCCTCCTAGCAAAAAAAGGGGTACATACTGTTCTGCAAATCTGTACAATTTTTATTTTCTTGTTTCAGAAAATACATATTTTTTTATTTCCAGATGAAATCTTCTTGCTTTCTTCCTCTAAAATAGTGGCTTATCAATAAAGGTTTAAACGTTGTCTTGCAAAACTGTCCAATTTTTCTGTCTGTAGTCTCTGAAAATGTCACTATTTTGGAATCCCGTTAATGTAATTGACCAAATATGGTCATGTTAAATAAAAAACTCATGTTGCGCTAAATGAAATATAGATACCTCAAAAAATTCCTGAATAATATACAAATAATATAAATCCAATAGAGGAAAAACAAGAAAGTGCTCAAGACTAAACCATTGCCATAAACAACAAATAAATTGAATAAACATAAATAAAACAGTCCTTATAGAGTGTAAAGAACAGTCTCCTTTTTTCTGTGATGCATAATGAAAAATCTTCATTCCAAAATAACCACCAACATGAATTTGCACCACTGTGATATCAAATTGGAGGCTTACCACATCCTTTGACCCCTTAATTATAGGGGATCAATACACGCCCAATATATATAATCCCGTCCAGACTCGTGTCTCAGATCAGATCACGTGCACCACCCAGAGCTCCTCAGGCCGTCCCGATGTTATGGGGTCAACATATACTATTATGAAAATAAAGAGGTGCCTCCCATAGAGCAGTAAGTTAAAGCTAATTTATTTAGAAGAAAGAAAATGCACTTACATATGAACACACATCCAGAAATATGGGAAGCCACATGAGTAGGAAACAAACCAATCGCAACCAAGCCTCTCTTTCACATCCATCTTAGAAACCTTGGCTTCATTCTTCACATGACTGGGCCATTAATATTCCTGGCTATGTTCTCTTCGGAGAGACAGGGTAAATAGGAATGGTGGTGGTGTCTGTCTCTATGTGAGAAGTGTTCTCAGAGTAAGTGTGAAAGAGGACCTAGTTGATGGAGAGTGTGATGAGGCTGAAGTATTATGGGTGGAACTGCACATGGGGGTGCATATTACAAAGGTAATCATTGGAGTTTGTTATAGGCCTCCCAGTGTTAATGAGGAGGTGGAGACTCAGCTCCTTGCACAGATCTAAAGTGCTGCAAGGGCTGGGACAGTGATAATAATGGGGGATTTTAACTACCTGGAAATTGACTGAAGTAATGGTACTGCAGGAACAGTTAAAGGGCAAACATTTTTAAACCTACTACAGGACAATTTTATGGTACAGTTCATAGAGGCCCCAAATAGGAATGATGCTCTGCTGGGCCTGGTAATCTCAAACCATGCAGAGCCATATAAAAGAACATCTGGGTAGCAGTGACCATAACATGATTTCATTTATTGTTAGCCATAAACAGCAAGCACATACGGGAAAAATAAAAACGTTCAGTTTAAAGAGAGCTAATATTCCAAGGCTGAGAGCTGCTCTCCAAGACTTAGACTGGGAGGGAATATTGGCATCAATGAACACAACACAGAAATGGGAGTTCTTCAAAAAGACTGTTTGTGAACACACTGCAAAATAAATTCCCACGGGCAACAAGTTTAAAAGGCTACAAATCAAACCTATATGGCTTACGGCCAAGGTTAAAAAAGCTATAGAAATGTCAGGGCAGGAACGCTGGAATGGGCAGGCAGGCCTATGGTACGGTCACACTGCGACTGACGACAGCCACTACCCACAGACCAGAGTCCCTCAGGGCGCGGAGTCTAAGCCCCAGGCTACCCTTCACCAGGGCCCCTGATGGTGGGGATGGACTTGACGCAGCCTGAGACCAGGTCGCGGCCCCCGAGTGACCCCAGCTGCGATAACGACTGCCGCCAATGGCGTACAGCTGGTGGGAGCTAGATGGGAACACGAGTAGAGTAGTCAGACAAGCCGGGTCAATAACAACGGAGCAGACAGTACTAGACGGTAGGCAAAGAATACTCAGGTCACGGGCCGGGTTCAGCAACGGGAGGTCAGGTAAAGGGTTAACGCAGAGAGTAGTCTTGTCCAAGCCGAGTCGGTTACCAGGAGAGTAATGGGAACAACACAAGAGCTTGCAACAGGGCAACATACAGGACACAAGTGCAGAGCACACTTGCAGAGAGCAGGCTTAAATGTGCTCAACCACACCCTTCTGAGGAGGAGCCGCAGAAGCCTGAAGGCATAAAGGTTCCCACCATGCTTTGCAGAAAACCAAGATGGATGCCAGCTCATGGAGATGCACAAGCATCTGAAGAAAGGTAGGACCTTGACAAGATAATAAGAAAAGAGCTTTTATCAAATATAAAAATGAAGAAACGCTATCATCGTTTAAACATTAGAAAGAATATAACAGAATATGCAAAAAGGAAATGAAGGCCACAAAAATTGAAAATGAGTAACAGATTGAAAAAGATAGCAGGACCAACCCCAAAAAAAATCTTCAAATATGTTAATAGTAAAAAGGCCCAGTCCAAGCATATAGGCCCTTTACAAAATAATCTAGAGTGGGTGACTGGGGACAAAGAGAAGGCAAATTTATTAAATACCTTCTTCAGCTCTGTGTATGCAAAGGAGCATGGGAGAGCTCTTGTCCATAATGGGCATGGTATGGGCATGGTATTGACACAGCTCCAGATGATCAACATTGGCTCACAACTGATATGATCCAAAAATATTTAGACAGAATAAAGGTGAATAAAGCACCTGGACTGGATGGCATACAACCACAGCCCCTTAAAGATTTGAGCTCTGTCATTTCAAAGCCATTATTTCTAATTTTTAGGGACTCTTTAATGACTGGCATATTACCACTGGATTGGTGTAAGGCCAATGTGGTGCCAATATTTAAAAAGGGGTCAAAATCTTTACCAAGTAATTATAGACCTGTTAGTTTAACTTCTATAGTTTGGAAGATACTGGAAAATTTAATAAAGACCACATAGATGAGTTCATGCTGGAAAAAAATATTTTAAGCAACAAACAGCATGGATTCATGAAAGACAGAAGTTGTCAAACAAATCTGATTTCTTTTTATGAGGAGGTGAGCAAAACCTTGGACAGAGGGGTGGCGGTGGACATGGTATACTTGGATTTTGCAAAAGAGTTTGACACAGTTCCCCACGGCTAATGTGTAAGTTAAAGTCTACGGGCTTGAAAAAAATCTGTATATAAATGGATAGAAAACTGGCTAAAAGATTGTATTCAAAGAGTAGTGGTTAATGATTCATACTCTGAATGGTCTGGGGTTGTTAGTGGTGTACCCCAAGGTCCAGTGTTGGGACCCTTTTCAATATATTTATAAACAATATAGGGTCTGGGACTAAAAATATAATTTCAGCCTTTGCAGATGACACCAAGCTGTGCAGTGGAATAACGTCCTTACAGGATGTCTTCAAGCCAACCTCAATGTACTGTTTAATTGGGCAACTATGTAGCAAATGAGGTTTAATGTTGATAAATGTAAGGTTATGCACTTGGGGGCTAAAAATATGCATGCATCATACATACTGGGGGGGGGGTACAACTGGGAGAATCAATGGTGGAGAAGGATCTGGGAGTTCTGGTAGATAACAAGCTTACTAATGGCTCGCAATGCCAAGCCGCGGTTTCTAAAGCTAGCAAAATCCTCTCTTGTATTAAAAGAGGTATAGACCCCAGAGAGTGAGAGATTATTTTTCCTCTGTACAAATCATTAGACCTCATCTTGAATATGCAGTTCAGTTTCGGACACCAATTCACAAAAAGAACATTGGGGAACTGGAGAAAGTACAGAGAAGGGCAACCAAACTGATACAAGGCATGGAGGAGCTCAGTTATGAGGAAAGATTAGAGGAACTGAATTTATTCTCTCTTGATAAGAGGAGATTAAGGGGGGATATGACCAACATGTATAAATACATCAGTGGTTTATATCGTGAACTCGGTGTAGAGTTATTCACCCTGAGGTCATCACAGAGGACAAGGGGGCACTCTTTACGTCTGGAGGAAAAGAAATGTAATCTCCAAACACAGAAAGGTTTCTTCACAGTGAGAGCTGTGAAAATGTGGAATAGACTCCTGTCAGGGCAGGAGCTGAGGAACGGACAGGCAGGCCTAAACAATGTAACGCACTGGCTGACGACAACCACCACCCACAGACCGAAGTCCCTCAGGGCGCGGAGTCGAAGTCCCAGGCTGCCCTTCACCAGGGCCCCTGATGGTGGGGATGGACTTGACGCAGCCAGGAACCAGGTCGCGGCCCCCGAGACACCTCAGTTGCGGTAATGGCCGCCGCCAATAGCGTGTAGCTGGTAGAAAAGACAATAGAGTAGTCAGACAGGCCGGGTCAACAACAACGGGATAAAACGGTACAGGACAGCAGACGAGAATCACAGGTCACGAGCCGGGTTCAGCAACAGAGGGTCAGATCAAAGGAGAACACAAAGAATAGTCGAGTCACAAGCTGAGTCAGATTCCAGGAGAGTCACGAGAGTCGGAACAGAGTAATAGCAACACAAAGACACAAGGCACAAGTGCAAAGAGCATGTGCGGACCACAGGCTTATATGTCATCAGCCACACCCCTCTGGGGGATGGACCTCAGAGACCTGAAGGCATAAAGGATTCCCACCATGCTCAGCAGAAATCCAAGATGGATGCCAGCACATGGAGTAACATAACCTCTGGGAAAAGGTAGCACCTTGACAACTCCCTCAAGAGTTGGTTCTGGCCAGCTCAGTAGATTGCTTTAAAAAAGGCCTGGATTCTTTCTTAGACACACAGAATATAACTGGTTACTAACATTTATAGGTAAAGTTGATCCAGGGAATATCCGATATCCTCTCGGGGGATCAGGAAGGAATTTTTTTCCCTGCAAGAGCAAATTGGATCATGCTTTGCTGGGTTTTTTGCCTTCCTTTGGATCAGTTGTGGGTATAGGATTATACCTTCTTTTTTTTTTTAATGGTTTGACTGGATGGACTTTTGTCTTTTTTCAACCAGACTAGCTATGTAACTATGTATCCAAAACCAAGCCTCGCTCTGAAGCTGAATTACCAACCCTAACTCCAATTACGGGGAAAGAGACTCAGACAAGAAGACCTAGTTAGACCTAAATTTGTTAAGATCATAAAACAAAAATACTGGTGCCAAATTGGATAAATAATACATTTGGTATATGAGATGGATATTCCAAATTGATTACAATAAATACAATGAATCCTATAAGCAACTAAAAGGCCATCTCGTGGTCAACATTATTATTATTATACAGTATTTATAAAGCACCAATGGTTTGCTCAACATACCTCAATACCATTGGTTAACAAAATGGCAATTAAAAGGGTAATTAAAATCAGGATTATATTAATCCCTGATCATAATAGTATAAATAAAAATACAGTAGAGTATAAATAATATACATAAATAATAGTATAAATAAAAACCTTGACAGTACCTCCTCCTCAAGGGCCCCTCCCCCTCCGCAGCTCAACAAAAGGTTTCTGAGGAAAGCGGGTATGAAAAGCGCGGAGGAGGGCAGGAGCATGGACATCCGCGGAAGGAACCCAGGAACGCTCCTCGGGACCATAACCGTGCACCAATCGAGAGTCCAGGACCCGGCTCACCTCATACTCCTCATGACCGTCAACCCGGATGGGACGGGGCCGAGGCAGAGAGGTAGTGAAGCGATTGCAGATCAGAGGTTTCAACAGGGATACATGAAAGATATTGGAGATCTGCATCCCAGGCAGAAGGGCAAGGGCATAGGCCACCGGATTCACCTTGCGGAGAATGCGAAAAGGACCGACAAAACGGGGAGCTAGTTTGGGTGTGGGCACCTGAAGATTGAGGTTGCGAGTAGACAACCACACCCGATCGCCGACCTGGTATGAAGGAGCGGGCAACCGTCTGCGATCAGCCTGGAACTTCTGGCGCTGAGCTGAGTCCCTCAAGGCCCTCTGGATCTGCCCCCATGAAGAACGCTGAGCAGCAAGATGGTTCTCCACAGCCGGAATGTCCTGTGGTGAGAACCTCTCAGGTAATACCGCGGGTTGGAACCCATAGTTGGCCATGAAGGGAGACATCCTGGAGGAGGAGTTGACCGCCGAGTTCCTGGCAAACTCTGCCCAAGGCAGGAGATCGGCCCAATCGTCCTGATGGTCCGAGATATAACACCGAAGGAATTGTTCTAAGGCCTGATTGGAATGCTCCGCAGCCCCATTGGACTGCGAGTGGTAGGCTGAAGAAAAGGAGAGACTAATACCTAACTGGGAGCAGAAGGTGCGCCAGAATCTGGACACAAACTGACTCCCGCTGTCTGAGACAATCACCTTAGGCAACCCATGCAGGCGAAAAATCTCCCTGGAAAAGACAATGGCCAGTTCTTGCGCTGTTGGTAATTTCCTGAGTGGAATGCAATGGCACATCTTGGAAAACCGATCGACCATGAGGATGACCGTATGACCCCCAGACACCGGGAGGTCTACAATAAAGTCCATATCTAGGTGTGACCAAGGACGCTCCTCATTGGGAATGGGTTTCAGAAGACCCAAAGGGAGATGCCGTGGAGACTTATTCTGGGCACAGATTGAACATGCCGCTACATAAGAGGAAATGTCGGCATGGAGGGTTGGCCACCAGAATAAGCAAGAGACGACCCAGCACAGCTGGTTCTTCCCCGGATGCCCGGCAGTTTTGGCGTTATGGTAGGTATACAGCAGGCGGTTGCGCAATCCCTCGGGTACGAAACATCTACCCTCCAGCCTCCCGGAAGGAGCGTCCGTTTGAGCCGCCAAAATCTGCTCCCCAAGAGGAGAGGTCAGACTGGTGCGAATGGCAGCCAGGATCTGATCTGGAGGTATAACTGAGATTGGCTCAGAGTCCTCCCTGGACAACTCAGAGTATTGCCGTGATAACGCATCAGCTCTGACATTCTTGGAACCAGGCAAATATGAAACCACATAGTTGAAGCGTGACAAGAACAGAGCCCATCTGGCCTGGTGGGGTGTCAATCTGTTGGCCTCCGAAAGATAAGTCAGGTTCTTGTGATCGGTAAGAATGAGGACCGGAACCGCGGAACCCTCGAGCAGGTGCCTCCATTCCTTGAGAGCCAGAATGATGACCAACAACTCCCTATCTCCAATCTGGTAGTTGCACTCTGCAGAGGAAAGCTTCCTGGAGTAGAACCCGCAGGGAAGTAGGGGTCCATCGGGCGACCGACGCTGAGACAGGAGAGCCCCTACTCCCGTCTCGGAAGCATCAACCTCGAGGACGAAGGGCAACCCAGGATTGGGATGAGAAAGAATCGGAGCCGAAGCAAAGGCGGCTTTCAGAGCCTCGAAAGCTACGATGGCCTCGGATGGCCACTCGTGAGGGTTACTCCCCTTCTTAGTTAGGTCAGAGAGAGGCTTTGCCAATGTGGAGAAGTTCCTTATGAACTTCCGATAGTAGTTGGCAAAACCCAGAAAGCGCTGAATGGGCCGAAGACCATTGGGACGAGGCCACTGCAGAACCGCCGCAACCTTCTGAGGGTCCATGGAGAATCCCTCCACGGAAATTATGTAGCCCAAAAAGGCAACTTGAGATCGATGGAACTCGCACTTCTCGAGTTTACAAAAGAGTTCGTTCTCACGTAATCGTTGCAGCACCCGCTTGACATCCTGGATATGGGACTCCATGGAGGTAGAGTAAACCAAGATGTCATCCAGGTAAACCACCACGCACTGCTGCAACAAATCACGAAGGACATCATTTATGAACTCCTGAAAAACCGCGGGCGTGTTACACAACCCGAAGGGCATCACCAGGTATTCATAGTGCCCGGTTTTGGTGTTAAACGCGGTCTCCCACTCATCCCCCTGTCTGATCCGTACGAGGTTGTACGCCGCCCTAAGGTCGAGTTTGGTAAAGGCTGTTGCTCCCTTAAGGCGGTCAAACAACTCAGAAATCAAAGGAATTGGGTATCCGATTGAGACCCCTATAATCGATGCAAGGCCTCAATTCCCCACCTTTCTTCTCTACGAAAAAAAAACCTGCTCCTGCTAGAGAAGTAGACTTACGAATGTGCCCCCGGGAAAGCGCATCCACAAGTACTCCTCCATGGCCTTATTCTCTGCAACCGAGAGAGGGTACACCTGGCCATGTGGAGGAGTGGCACCGGGTTGCAAGGATATGGCGCAGTCGTAAGGACGATGCGGCGGTAAGGCACCAGCGCGTACCTTATCAAACACGTCCCGGTACTCCCCATAGTCGGTGGGCAATGCAGAGTCCGAGGAGGCACACAATACCTTAACCGGCCCACGGATGCACCCGACCCCACACTGTGGAGACCATGAGAGAATCTCGGCTGTTTGCCAATTGAAGGTTGGATTGTGCCTCTGGAGCCAGGGATACCCCAAAACCACCGAATAGTGTGGGGAAGAAATCACCTGAAAACAGGCCAACTCCCTGTGAACAACCCCAATGGCTACTTCTATCGGCAGAGTCTCGTGGGTAACCTGCGGCGGTTGCAGGGGCCTGCCATCTATTGCTTCGAGAACCAATGGGGTAGCACGAGCCTGCAGGGGAATGGAGTGCTGTGCAGCAAACGAGCTGTCCAAGAACAACCCACTGGCCCCAGAATCTACCAACGCCTGGGCCGCCATCGAGCCCTCCGTCCAAGAAAGGACAACGGTGATCAGTGGCTTATCCTTGCAGAATGCCGGGGACGAGGAAACTCCATCCAAGATCTGTCCCCGACATGATCTCAGGTGCGAGCGTTTCCCGGATGGACCGGACAAGACTGCCGAAAGTGCCCACCAAGGCCACAGTACAGGCAGCAACCCTCCCGATGCCGAGCGGCCCGCTCTCCCTCGGAAAGGCGAGCAAACAGCCGATGCAGCAGCCGAGGTGGTGGACGCAACAAGCGGAGAAGCAGCGGGAGAGACCACCGGAGTGACTACCGGCCTAATAGCACCAGGAGCAAGGTGTGCAGTGCGTGCAAGCAGAGTTTGCAAAGCCTGAGCGAACTGATCCAACAGGTGATCCTGTTGATCGAGTCTGGCGACTAGCATTGGGAGCGAAGGCGTGCCTGCACCGTCAGGGTTCATGGCACTTGTGTAATGTCAGGGCAGGAGCTGAGGAACGGACAGGCAGGCCTAAACAATGTAATGCACTGGCTGACGACAACCACCACCCACAGACCGAAGTCCCTCACGGCGCGGAGTCTAAGTCCCAGGCTGCCCTTCACCAGGGCCCCTGATGGTGGGGATGGACTTGACGCAGCCAGGAACCAGGTCGCGGCCCCCGAGACACCTCAGTTGCGGTAATGGCCGCCGCCAATGGCGTGTAGCTGGTAGAAAAGACAATAGAGTAGTCAGACAGGCCGGGTCAACAACAACAGGATAAAACGGTACAGGACAGCAGACGAGAATCACAGGTCACGAGCCGGGTTCAGCAACAGAGGGTCAGATCAAAGGAGAACACAAAGAATAGTCGAGTCACAAGCCGAGTCAGATTCCAGGAGAGTCACGAGAGTCAGAACAGAGTAATAGCAACACAAAGACACAAGACACAAGTGCAAAGAGCATGTGCGGACCACAGGCTTATATGTCATCAGCCACACAGGCATAAAGGATTCCCAACATGCTCAGTAGAAATCCAAGATGGATGCCAGCACATGGAGTAACATAACCTCTGGGAAAAGGTAGGACCTTGACAACTCCCACAAGAGTTGGTTCTGGCCAGCTCAGTAGATTGCTTTAAAAAAGGCCTGAATTCTTTCTTAGACACACAGAATATAACTGGTTACTAACATTTATAGGTAAAGTTGATCCAGGGAATATCTGATATCCTCTCGGGGGATCAGGAAGGAATTTTTTTCCCTGCAAGAGCAAATTGGATCATGCTTTGCTGAGTTTTTTTTTTTTGTTTACAAACGATTTTATTGTACATGAGTAGACAGTAAATCAACAGCACATTTTAAAAGTGATATTGTCAGCAAAAACAAGGCACTTTTGAAAAGTACAATACATAAAAGTATATTAACATAACAAAGAAGATAAAAGAAAGGAGGAAGTTACGAGTGCATGAAATACGTAAACGATAAAGTAGGTTGAGTGATACATCTGTCAACAGTATATGTCAGCCAACTTTTTCTGGGGATATTATTAAGCATGCAATAAATGTCTACAATCTCTCCATGACTCCCATTTTTTATCGTATAAGTGCATCTTATCCAGTAGGGTATAATGAATACGTTCCATAAGGATTACAGAGTCAATTCTGTGTAAAACGGAGTCCAAGGGTACAACATTTGACCTCCAATGTAGGGTAATAAACCATAAAGTGGCAATACATAATGTATGTATCAATCTCAGATTGGCATCAGAGACCCCTGGGATATGGGCCCCCAATAAACAGGTCTGCATGGACAATCGTATCGGGGTACCCGACAGTGAGGCAGCCACCTCATAAATCCTACGCCAGATCAAAGATATGTTCGGGCAATCCCAAAATATATGAACCAAAGTACCTGTGCAACCACAGCCCCGAAAACATAAAGGGGACGTTTGTGGAAACAATACATGTAGTCTTGACAGGGTATAATACCATCTGGTTAGAAATTTAAGGGCCGTCTCACGAACCGAAAGAGATCTAGAGCTCTTGCATATATTATCCACCATGGAATCCCAATCCTCATCTGAAAAAGTGATACCACAATCTTCCTCCCATTTTTGTCTGTACAAAGGGGGAGCATGAAAAAGACAGATCAAAAATTGGTGATAAAGATCTGAAATAAGACCCCTACCCCTGGGAGAGTCACGGCTGATACATTCAAAAAAGGAAATCGGAGAGGATGGGGTAAGGCCAAAGTGCGCATTAAAAAAGTGCCTAATCTGTCTATAACGAAGGTACTCACGAAGAGGAACATCAAATAACACGCGCAGCATATCAAAGGTAATGTAAG
Organism: Staurois parvus; assembly: GCF_062004578.1. Taxonomy (NCBI): domain Eukaryota; kingdom Metazoa; phylum Chordata; class Amphibia; order Anura; family Ranidae; genus Staurois; species Staurois parvus. The sequence continues at coordinate 6,965,877 of NW_028317855.1, forward strand.
ATCCTCCTCTTTGGAAATCAGATAGTCTGATAAAAGATCGATCATACCACCAACGAAACATGTGAGGGGAAGAAAAGGCTACAACAAAAGTAGGATCACCAAAAAATGACACACCTGGGGGAATAGGAGAGACTAAACTCAATTTAGATTTGTGTTTGGACCAAAGTGTCAGCGAGTGGGTCACTATGGAGTTATGAAAAATAAGCGATCGGGGGGAGATGTTAGACCATAAAATTCCCGGTAAATAAAAAGGACGTATCGACTGAGACTCAAACTTGATCCATGGGATTTGAGAGTTAATAGTAGCTCATTGTGATAATTGCGCAAAACGAGCCGAGAGGTAATATAGCCAAAAGTTAGGAAGACCAAGACCACCCGTCCGTTGTGAGCGATACAAAATGGATGAGGCAAAACGTGGATGCCTATTTCCCCAAATAAAATTGTTATTAGTCCGCTGAAAGTGATCCAAAAACGTTTTTGAGACCGAAACTGGAAGTGCTCTAAAAAGATAAAGCAGTTTGGGCAAAATATTCATTTTAACCGCCGTGACTCTACTCAGAAAGGAGATATGATAACCGTGCCAGATCTTCAGTAGAGTAGAGAGACGTGATACACATGGTGGATAATTAGCTGTAAATATATCCGAGTAGCTGGGAGTGAGATTAATCCCCAGATAGGATATCCTGTCCTTGACCCAGCGAAATGGGAAAGAACTACGGAGAGATGCACTTAGGGAGTCAGGAACATTAACAGGCATAATCACAGATTTGGTAAAATTAACGGTGAGACCTGACACTTTGGCAAAATCGTTCAGTACAGCATACAAGTTAGGTAAAGAAGTCAACGGGTTAGTAATAAAAAGCATAACATCATCAGCATACATGCTCAGCTTAAAATGTGAAACTAATAATGAATAGCCAGAAATATCCGAATGTGATTTAATCGCCAATGCCAAAGGTTCCAACACCAGCGCAAATAAAAGGGGTGAGAGAGGACAGCCCTGGCGGGTACCTAATTCTTGGTAAAGTCATAAAAGACAATAGGCAGTACCAAGGACTGTCAAACAATGGGTATTAGGCAAGTGAGAATGGACCTGTCAACCCGGATCCTGTCTGACTCTCCTTCTATCCCTCCGTTGAGATGGGGTATGCCAAATGGGAGAGATACGAGGGGTGGGGGGTGGACGTTGAGGTGATGGGGCATCCGCTAGGCCTAATTTGGCCAAGATTGCTCTACCTTCGGAAGGGGATGTAGCTATATATGTGCTCCCATTATGTGGAACTATCAACTTAAAGGGGAAGCCCCATTTGTAGCGGATACGAGCTGAGAACAGGACCGTTGTAACTTCTTTCATTTTTCTACGCTTCTCCAACGTGGCCGGGGAAACATCCGGAAAGATCTGTAAAACCGAGCCTTCAAAGGAGATCGTTGGGGTATTGCGAGCAGCTCTGATTATTTCTTCTTTGGTCAGAAAGTCCCTCATGCACAGGGCAATATCCCTAGGCGGCTTGTCAGTAGGAGGTTTAGGGCGCAGGGCTCTATGGATGCGGTCACAGGCAAAAGACCCAGGGTCACAATCCGGGAGGAGTGACTTAAATAATTTGGTCATGGTTAAGGAGAGGTCAGACATAGACTCCGGGATTCCCCTGATTCGCAGATTATTCCTGCGGTTGCGATTATCAAGGTCCTCAACCTGCGCCTGCAGTTGAAAAAAGGCCGTTTGTAAATGATCATGCTCTCTGGAAAGTTCACCATAGGCCAGGCTAAGTTCATCGTGTTTGGTTTCTAAGCAGTCTGTCCTGGAGCCCAGCATAGCTATTTTCTGAGAGAGAACATTAGTGTTTTTATGCAATTCTGATTGAAATTTGGCGGCTAGTTTGGCGTACATAGTTTCCAAGCAGGACTCCAAGTCCCCTTTTGTGAGTTGCTGTGTATTTTCACTGACCAAGGCCGATAAAGTAGCTGTGGTATCCTGTGTGGGATCAGACAGGGATGCTCGCTCTGTATTGACTGGAGACATGCCGCAAATCTCGTGTGCCTTAAGTAGGTATGTCGTGAGGGACTTCTGGGCTTGTCCCTTTTTTTTCTTGGTGGACGGCATACAGGGAGTCTCCTGGGGGTGATCAACTGAAAATAGGATAATGAATGGAGATTATAACCCCAGGGGACCTATAACGCCCAAAATAGGTTTAGGGTTGTAGTCACATGAATGCTGTCAGATCCATCTGCGAGAACATTATATTGTAAAAATAATTAGCAAGCCATGGAAAGGTAGAGAGGACATAGATCGCAGCAACCAGCAGAGATATCACACCGGAGCAGGATGATGGCACCAGATCCCAACTTAGGACACAAGAGGGGCAAGTGGGAAGCAGAGGACCTCCAGCACCGAGCACAGGGCCCTCCAGGGAGACACCCTCCGGGGCAGTATTAAGGCCCCAGTAGGCCTCTGAGCCCAACAGGGGCCGTGGTCACGGAAGATGGCGGGCTCCGGGGTCAGCAACGTGAGGCCCACCCCCCAAATCACTGTGGGGGGATCTAATAACAGGAGGCCACCCGCACCCCCCACTCACTGCGACCAGACGAAGGAGGCTTCCGACAGATGTTGTAGGCCGCAAATGCCGCCGCCACCACGGGAAGGAGCAACACTCAGCGGCGTCTCTCCCCTAGTCCCAGCAATGCAGAGGGCGCTGCGGATGTCCCCAGGCGATCTCCTACAGCCCGGATGGCAGCGGGTACAGATGGGAGTACTGATGGGTGACGCCGGAGCCCCGGCCCACGCGGCCGCACCAGGCCGCGGACGTCTGCCGCTACGAGGGGCGGAAATGTCACCCGGAGTCCGCCTCCCAGGGATCGGGGATGCTACCCGGGTCCCCCGCTGTCTCTCCGTGATCCGCTGCCGCACAGATGGCAGCGGATTCAGAAGTTCGGCGCCGGAGCTCCGGATTATGCGGCCGCTCCGGCCATCTTGCTGGGTTTTTTTGCCTTCCTCTGGATCAGTTGTGGGTATAGGATTATACCTTCTTTTTTTTTTAATAGTTTAACTGGATGGACTTTTGTCTTTTTTCAACCAGACTAGCTATGTAACTATGTAACCAAAACCAAGCCTCACTCTGAAGCTGAATTACCAACCCTAACTCCAATTACGGGGAAAGAGACTCAGACAAGAAGACCTAGTTAGACCTAAATTTGTTAAGATCATAAAACAAAAATACTGGTGCCAAATTGGATAAATAATACATTTGGTATATGAGATGGATATTCCAAATTGATTACAATAAATACAATGAATCCTATAAGCTAAAAGGCTATCTCGTGGTCAACATTATTATTATTATACAGTATTTATAAAGCGCCAATGGTTTGCTCAACATACCTCAATACCATTGGTTAACAAAATGGCAATTAAAAGGGTAATTAAAATCAGGATTATATCAATCCCTGATCATAATAGTATAAATAAAAATACAGTAGAGTATAAATAATATACATAAATAATAGTATAAATAAAAATACAAATTCAATAAAAAACTCATGTTGCGCTAAATGAAATATAGATACCTTATAAAATGTATATACAAATAATATATGTAAATAAAACAGTTCTTATAGAGTGTATATAACAGTCCCTTTTTTCTGTGATGAATGATGAAAAATCTTCATTTCAATCTAACCACCAACGTGAATTTGCACCACCGTGATATCAAATTGGAGGCTTACCAGATCCTTTGACCCTTTAATTATAGGGGGTCAATACACGCCCAATATATATAATCCCGTCCAGACTCATGTGTCTCAGATCGGATCACGTGCACCACCCGGGCCTCCTCAGGCCGTCCTGATGTTATGGGTCAACATATGCTCATGAAAATAAAGAGGTGCAGTAAGTTAAGGCTAATTTACTTAGAAGAAAGAAAATGCACTTACAAGCTTGAAAACATCAATCAGCAGAAGCAGACTAAAATGGTGATCCTTATTATCAGAATGGTGGCTCTTCTTTGTTTTTATTTATATTATTAGAAAGAAGAATACAATAGGGATATAGTCGACTATCAGACAGGAATAGTATTTGCATGGCAAAACAAGATAGAAACTGAAGACATAGAGATGGTTGATAGAGATGTTGGAGAAGTATGGAAGGGAGCTACAATGCATTAGAAAGGGGACAATCCACCTAGGAATTATTCCCCTAAAAGGCCACCATATAGGACCCCCAACAGGCAGGGTTATCAGAGAGACATAGTTACATAGTATGGCTGAAAAAAGACAAAAGTCCATCCAGTGCAACCATTTAAAAAAAAAAAAGGTTATAATCCTACACCCATAGTTAATCCAGAGGAAGGCAAAAATAAACCCAGCAAAGCATGATCAAATTTGCTCTTGCAGGGAAAAAAATTCCTTCCTGATCCCCCGGGGGCAATCGAGACCATTATGATTATAAAGGTAGGAGACCTTATAGGTCTCCCCCTAAGAATGTGGATTATCATTCGTATAGAGGTTGGGGTGGACAGTATCCCTATAGATCTCCAGGGGTCTATCAAAGGGATAGGCTATAGGAATTTTCATCACAGAGGGGATGAGTATGTTCAATATAATGTACCCACAACGAATAGATATGAAGCCTTTAGAGATCCTTAGCTTGAATATGATTACGGTGAAAAACAGACTCGTGATAGAGACCCCATGACCAATTTCAAGGGGGGAAAAGGATTTATCCCTACTCTCCAAGAATGGGGGGACAAGATAGAAATAATTGCTTTCATGGTAGACCTTACCCTCCGCCAAGAAAGAACCCTAATGAGAGGGATTTTGCAAATACTCAACCCTTTTACAGATCTCAAGCAGGGGGTTTTCATCAAACCAACCAAGGTACCATAAGGCAAGGAGAGGTATCAGAGGGGGGAGGAAACAGCACCCTAAAAAAAGAAGAATGTAAAGAGAAATGGCATTTTTAATTTAAGTTTCAAACAACTAACCAACTCAGAGATTTCCTTTTTGGATAAGGGACTTAATTATGTTCCACCTAAAGGTCTGAATAAATTTCAAGCTTTTATTGATGTGCATAAGTATATACAGAAACCAATATACCAAATGTATTATTTATCCAATTTGGCACCAGTATATTATGATCTTAACAAATTTAGGTCCAACTATGTCCTCTTGTCTGACTCTCTTTCCCCGTAATTGGGGCTAGGTTTGGTAATTCAGCTTCAGAGTGAGGCTTGGTTTTGGTTTCTAAGATGGATGTGAGAGAAAGGCTTGGTTGCTATTTGGTTGTTTCCTGCTCGCGGGGCTTCCGTTATTTCCAGGAGTGTGTTAGTGTCCAGTATTTGGTATTAAGATGGAGTCCAGTTTTTTCCAAATTGAGGCTTGTTTGTTACTTATGTAAGCGTGATGGCGGAGGGCAGTCTCCTATCCCTGGAAGATGTCTGGTTATGATGAGATGTGTTGGGCGGAACCTCTCTTCTGACGTCATCACGTAAGGATCACCATTTTAGTCTGTTTCTGCTGATTGATGTTTTTGAGCTTGTAAGTGCATTTTTGGTCTTCTAAATAAATTAGCCTTACCTTACTGCACTATGAGAGGCACCTCTTTATTTTTATATGAGTATATGCTGACCCCATAACATTGGGATGGCCTGAGGAGGCCCGGGTGGTGCACGTGATTCAATCTGAGTCACATGAATCTGGACGGGATTATATATATTGGGTGTGTATTGACCCCCTATAATTATGTGGTCAAAGGATCTGGTAAGCCTCCAATTTGATATCACGGTGATGCAAATTCACGTTAGTGGTTAAGTTGGAATGAAAATTTTTCATCATTCATCACAGAAAAAAGGGGACTGTTATATACACTTTATAAGGACTGTTTTATTTATGTTTATTCAATTTATTTTTTTTGTGGCAATGGTTCACTCTTGAGCACTTTCTTGTTTATCCTCTATTGGACATATATTATTTGTATATTATTCATGAATCAGGTATCTATGTTGCATTTAGCGCAACATGAGTGTTTTATTTAATTTTTGATTTAGAGGGGATATCCTCTTGGTGTGTTTGCTGCTTTGTATACGATTAGGGTGGGGTATTTATTTAGTTTAATTATTTTATGCTATTAAATATGGTCATGTCCCCAAGATCCTTGCCCTTTGCGTACATTGTGTCTGAGACTAGGAGATGACATTGGGTGGGGATCAAGAGACCAGTTTGAACGTGTGGGTGGATGGCAGTTTTTTTTCATTCAGTGGGTTGGCGGGCTTCAGGCTGCACGATTGACATGGATCTGCTTTGCTGGGCAATGTGATTGACAGTGTATTTACATTGTGGGACTTTTTTTTAAACCACTTGACCTTCGGAAAGGTTTTTACCCCCTTCATGACCAGAGCATTTTTTTACTACTTTAAATGTATATAATTTTTTCACACACATAGAGCTTTCTTTTGGTGGTATTTGATCACCACTGGGTTTTTAATTCTTTATTTTATAAATAAAAAAAAAAAAATTAAAAAATATTTTCTACTTTCTGTTATAAAACATATCCAATAAAATTAAATTTCTTCATAAATTTAAGTCAGGATGTATTCTGCTACAAGTCTTTGGTAAAAAAAACAAAAAAAATAAGTGTATATTAGTCAGTTTCTGTAAAAGTTAGGGCTCTTTCACCAATTTCAGGTGGACCTGTCCGGACCAACCATTGTTCTCTATGAGAAGGCGGATGTAAACAGACCTGTATCTGATCTGATCTTGTTAAAACAAAGCAGATCGGATTGTCTGACATTCGTATGTAAACAGACCGCCTATCTGTTTACATCTGGCCGCCCCATAGAGAACAGCAGCTGTGTCCGTGTCCTGTCATCTGCCTGCTCAGCGGCGATCAGCAGATAGAACTCCCACTGATCCGGTGGAGTCTGCCCATGTGAAAGGGCCCTTGTACTCTATTGTCTACAAACTATGGTATATACTGGAATTTATGCAGCTTTTACTTTCTAACTGCCAATCACATTTCTTGAGGTGCTGCTAAAATGTCAGGACAGTACAAACACCCCCCAAATGAACCCTTTTTGGAAATTAGGCACTCCAAGGTATTTACTGAGAGGCATGTTGAGTCCATGGATAATTTTATTTTTTTGCCACGTTTTTGGAAGCTGCCAAAAGGTATCTCATATGTGGTATCCCCATACTTGGGAGAAGTAGCATAATGTTTTTTGGGGTTTAATTCCATGTATATCCATGGCATGTGTGAGAAATATCTAAATAAAATGACAACTTCATGGAAAAAAAATATTTTTGGATATTTTCCAAAAACTTGTGGCAAAAAACTTCCATGGACTCAACATGCCTCTCAGCAAATACCCTGGGGTGTCTACTTTCCAAAAAGGGTCACTTGGGGGTGTTAGAACTGTCCTTGCATTTTATGCCCAACATTAGAAGCTTCTGCCACACATCCACCCACTCTTCTAATGTTGGGCATACATGTAATGTTCTTTTTTTTCTCATGCAGCCCAAAAAGTACCAAACAGATTCCTCAACTCACATCGATGTGGATGAAGACTGTTCTGCCATAAAAAAAAAATTAAAAAAGTATATGCTTTTTATATGCATAGCAGCTACCGCCCACTGACCACCTCACACTTCTAATGCTGGGCATACATGAATGAAAAAAAGAACCAAACAGATTCCTTCATTCACATTGACCAATGTGTATAAAGACATTTCTGCCAGAAAAAAGTAAAAAAAATATATACCACCCTTTGACCACCCCATGCTCTTAATGCTGAGCATACAAAAACAGATTCCTTCATTCACATCAATCAATATGAATGAAGAAACCTTGGAAAGAAAAAAGTGAAAAATGTGTATACTGAAGCATAGAAGCTACGTCCTTCGACCACGCCATGTTCCTAATGCTGGGCATACACGTTCCTTTTTTTTTTTTTTTTTTTTTTTTTAGCTGTGAATGGAGAAATCTCCCCCTGCAGCACTGCAGGTACTGATGTATGTATTCTGAGAACAGCACCTTGCTGCTGTCTGAATACACAGATCAGTGCTGCAGCTGACTTGCATTCCTGCAAAGCAAACAACAACAGTTAACACAATGTAACTATATTATATTAACTCAATAAAACAACTTTTTCTCCTTAACTTAACTTTTCAGAGCAATAACCTTTCCAGCCTTTGAGTTTAGGGTCTCTCAAAATGTGATAGACTATTTTCTGATTACGTAACATCTTTAGAGACCCTTGAATGGGCTGTTGTGCTGCATTTAATGCAGGAGAAAGGATCATGCACCATTTTTAAACCGTAGCTTTTGCACCATGCGATTTTCCAGCAGTTTCCACACCCACAAATGTGCTGTGGTTTTAGATGTGTGGGAGTGCCAATAAGAATGAATGGCAGCCCTATGTGCCTGTAAGGAGCAGCACATTTTGGCTGCGAGTAGTTGTGGGTGCGGGAACAGCTGTGATTCCTGTACTTGCAATAGTGTGAACTTAGCCCAACACCTAATTAAAGTGGTTCTAAAGCCTGAAGGTTTTTTACCTTCATGAATTCTATGCATGAAGATAAAATAACTTTCAACGCTCACCTCCCTCATGTTCTCCACTGATCATCTCAGCACACAGATGGCCAGTGTACGAAGGAGCGATGTTAGCCCTTCACTGGCGATCTGTGTTCTCCATCCAGATTCTCCAGCCCAGAGGTGGAGAATCGGGGGAACCGCAAACGAAGCAGCGGTAATTTTACCGCTGCTTAGTAAACGGTGTTTGACTGATCTCTTACTGTAATCTCATGAGATTGCAGTAAAACAGCCATTTTCTAGCATTTGTAGATCATTTCTCTCCTCATTCGGAGAAGCGATCTACACCGCTTCATAAAAAGGCATTCAGAGGAGAACCGTCTCCTCTGAGAATGCCAGAGAACCGAGCAGTCATTTACCACTGCATGATAAAAGGATACCATAGTGTGAACAAACCCTGAGAGTCTATTCAGAATTCACTGACAGTTACATTTTATCTGCAGTTGACCTCTTCTTGACCTGCATTTGACTTCTTTCTAAATTTCATAAGTCTACTTCAAGATTATTTTGCATTCCTTTTGACTTTTATGGGGAGAGAAGCAGTTTTGATGGAAACAAAATGGTGTTAACCCTTCCCAACTCTGTTCAAAATTAAATAAAACACTTGGTTTGGAGCTGGGATTTAACAGTACATTTATACGTGTTTATCAGAAATGTATCAATCAACTTATATGAATAGTTGAAGTTGGTAGTCCCCAAGAACACTGAAGATAGTTTAATTTTTTATCAAAAATTAGGTGTTATATTTTGAAAAAAATAAGCATAAAAGACAAATCGACAAGTAATATTTCCCAAATATAATTTAGATAACATCCCTAATGAAGGTATACACTGATATCGACCAAGGTGTACATCAGCCCTGGCCCCATCAGTTCAACAGGGTAGAGCAGCTTGACAAGCAGAGGGAAGGGGAACCTGTACAGGAAGGTGCGATTGGGGGTGGGTGGGTCGGTCATTTACTGGAATTGACCCCCTGTAGTTTCTCTGCAGCACTTGAAAACTGACATCTCCTCCTCCTTCCACCGGCTTTCAGCTGCTGCAGGGGGGAACTACAGGGGATTGGTTCCAGTAAATGTCCCCACCACACCAATCACACCTTCCTGTACAGGATCACCTTCCCTCTGCTGTCGAGGTCGTCCTGTGTGCCCCCCCCCCCCCACACACACACACACACAAACAGTTCTGCTGGCTTCCCCTCCTGTCCCTCCATCCAGTTGCTGCAGGGAATTGGTGTGAAGATGGAGAGTGGGGGTACTGGTCACTTACTGTGTTCATTCATAAGTGAAGTATAGTAATTGGTGTTTGCTATGCTTCAGTTTGTGAATGAACAGGGAGACTTTGTGCATGGTTCTTCATGTTCTTTCACTCTGTGCAGCTGAGGCTGCAGAGATAGAGATTAAATATGGTGTCTTCAATCATATTCATTGTCTCAAAGTGAGACATCAGAGGTCTGTTTAGATCCCTGATATTTTACCAAAGCACCCCCCCCCCCGCCCCCAACAGCATTGTGAAGAAAACTGTAAGAAATAATTAATCAATTGTAAAAAATAGTAAATAAACAATTAAAAAAAATTAAAGAATGTGTTACCCCAACATTTCATATTCCTGATATTTGTCTATTGTACCATTTGCTTGTGTTAGAAGGTGCTTGTGTTAAAAGATATATCATGTTATCTTTGCTTGCTTCCTTCCTTTCCTTCCTGTTATCAGTGCATTGCTTCCTTTGTTTGAAATACCTTCTGAGCTTGCCAGCCCTCCTGCTTTTCTATTCTAAACCGACCATGCTAGGCATGAGAGCACATCTATCTCAGTGTGCTCAGTTTTCTGGCTGTGCTGGGAACATAGCCTGTCTGTTCCCCAATAGCCAAGACTTGTGCTGATATTCCCCCTCACACAGCTATTCCCTGGGAATATCCGTGTATTGCTGTTTCTCCACCCTCACCTCTCTAAACCCCTATGCAGCTGAGAACAGAGATTGCGATTACTTATTAAAAAAAATGAACAATGGTATTTATATTTTTATATATACACACCTTTGACTTTCATTTCTATTTGAAACTGAATGAGTTGTTTTAACAGGTAACGATTCACATGTACTTTAGGGGCTCATTCACTTGGGTTTTCTGGTCCATACAGTATGAATGATTGAATTGTTTGTGCAGCTGGAGCCGATTGTTTCTCTGAGGATGCAGTGGCTGTACAAACACAGCCACAGGCCCTGATCTGACAGGTGTGCAGGTGAGTGGCCCCAAATGCACACTATCTGTGTTCAGGGTCATACACTTGCACCCACATGACTGTGAAATTAGGATATGTAGCTGTGTTTGTACAATCGCTGCGTCCTCATGGCATAACATAGGCTGCCTGCACACAGCTTCAGCCACTTAAATACAACACTAATTTACATTGTACCTGTCACTGCACCCATGTGAACGAGCTCCCAAGACCTAATTCATGCAGAGTGCATTATTAACTCAGTACAGTTTTATCTTTTAGATTTAGCAGGAATTACCTATTAAAGAGTGTGTGAGTGTATTACTTTAAATATATAGCATATTTCTACATGTTTCCTTTTTATAAAACTGTTTACTTATTGCAGACAGAGACTGTGAAGCTTCAGTCATCAAACACATTTCTTCAAAGAACAAATAAGGTAATATTTGGTGATTGTCACCTTTGATGCTATTTAAGTATGCCCCTACATGTTTTCTTTATCATGGTAATGACTGAAAAACACATTTTAAAATGTTTTTTCTACTCATATAAAAAAAGGAATACCTCATATGTATATTGTGTATTCTCATTTCCAAGCAGCAGGTGAATCTCTATCTTGATTTTCACAAGTTCATTTATTATCAGTGTGTGGAAAAAATCCCATAGTGTACAGGTTTCAGTAGCTCAAGCTCAAATTAACCATGTACCATGATGGGCAATGCAAAGTTTCAATGACAAATAAAACTTCTGAAAATAAACATTTTCTGATTTGATCTTTCTTTACCATAGTGGTTTGGGGTTAATATCTTGAATGCTCCCAGTATTAAAGAGTGGAGAAAAAAAACAAACTCCTCTGGGTGATCAATTTCAATTGCAGGGATTTTAACAGGCAGGTTCTTATCTTTTGCTGCTGTGAAGATTTTTGTTTCACCAGACTTGACTGTATACTCATTCTGAATGGGATGGTCTGGTTCATTATTAATAAGCTGATGTACTTTCTCTTTTTTCTCTAATGAGGAAAGCTGCAATGTCTACCTCTCTTTAAAAGTGTCAAAACTTGCATTTCTGTTCCAGGGGGTGCCTAAAATCTGACTTGTGTATTAGAGCAGATTTCTGAGGAAATCAGTGAGCCAGTCACCCAGGCAGAAAATGGCATTTTTCGGAGGTGTTCTGTATACCAGACTACCTCCGGATTGACATATTGTATGACGTTTTACTGAAAATTACAACACTGTAAATTGAAAAGAAAAGTTTATTTTTGAATAACTGTAAATTACATTACAGCTTATGTAGCAATTTTTTCATTTTATATTTCAATGGTTTTTATTAAATTTTAGTTTAACAAAGGAGCAACAAGATAGCAGAGGCTATCAATTGCACATAAAAAATGAGAAAAAACAGTTCTCTAACATCAACAGAGCAAAAGGTGCACCCACGCAGGGGCTGTCAATGGCACTTAAATGTCAAAAACATTAGTATAACACCGACAGTAACTCAAACTAAAGGCAGCTATCTACTGCCACACCAAAGGCAGCTATCCACTGCCACACCAAAAAAAAACAAAAAAAAAAAAAGTAAGGAGGAGTACAAAAGAAAAAAAAGATAAAACAAAGAGCAGGGGTTCGAGAATGCCAATACCAAACAACATCACATCCCAAGACTAGCCGGGGGGGAGCGTGGGAAAGGCGTATTGCAACCATGACTCCCATATTTTCAAGAACTTACATTGGGAGTCGTTGCAGATACTCGACATCTGTTCATTGAGCATCATAGTGGTCATACGGTCCCGCATCCCCTGAAGAGGGACAAACGGGCTCTTCCAGGCCTGAGCAATTGTTCTAGTGGCCAACAAAAACAAATAGGAGGCCAACTTCTGCTGATGAGCCAAGAGGCCTGGTATGGGACAATGAAGTAAAGCATACCGAGTATCCCGGCATATGGTTAGATGGAACAAGGTGAAAAGGATGCCAAATACACAAGACCAAAAATTAAACAGTCTCGGGCAAGACCACCAGATATGCAATACATCACCACGATGGCCACAACCCTGCACTGCAGGCAGAATTTGCCTGGGCCAAACGAGCCGGAACTCAATACCAACGAAACAATAATTTGTATGCCGCCTCCAGCGTGGTCGTATTAAATGAACATTTAGCTATAAGCGACCAGGCCCTATTCCAGTCCTCCAGATCCACAACTGCCCCCAGGTCGCGCTCCCACTGCACAAAATATGAAAGAGAAGTATGTGTAGTGCGTCTGTTCAAAGCTGCATAAAGAAGGGAAATAAGGCCAGGGGCGCCCGGATGCTGTTGGCAAAGCAGTTCAAAGGCAGATTTCTGGTACGGGAAAGCGGAAGTGCCCCACAGTGAGATCAGCCAATGCCGCAATTGGAAGTAACGAATAAATTCCGCCGGAGGGACATCCCGTGACTCCCGAAGAGAATTCCAGGTAGGGAAGGACTGAGAAGTCAAAAAGTGTTGCACCTGTGAAAAACCATTGGCCACCCACCAAGAAAACGCCCTTGGTTGATCTAAGCCCGGTGGGAAGAGAGGGTTGTTAGTAATTGGAAGCAAATGCAAGAAAGGTGACATCAGGCTACTAGAGAAACATAACGAGTCCCACACTTGTAAGCCATGGAGCAAAATCAGACTCTATAGGGTGCAGGGCAGGGGGAAGCCATAGAAGCGTCGATGTCGCAATAGGGGCACAATTAGGTAATTCCAGCAGGACCCAGAGAGGAACATCTAAGAAAGCGTGCAACATAGACAGCGGAGCAATCTGGCTCGTCTGATAATACTTTACATTAGGCACCCTAAGACCACCCTGGAGTCTATGAACAAAAAGTGTATTTCTGGAGACTCTGGGGCGCTTATCGGTCCAAATTAAATGCATAATCTTCGCCTGAATCAATCGAAGAAATTGAGGAGGAACCCGCACTGGAAGGATGCGAAAATAGTATAACAATTTTGGCAAGATGGTCATTTTCACTGAATTAACCCGTCCTATCCAAGACAGGTGCGGAAATTGTCAAGAATGCATAAGAGAGGACACAGAGCGAACCAATGGATAATAATTTGCAGCAAACAATGAGTCATAGGTGGGGGTCAAGTGAATGTCTAGGTATTCAAGAGAAGAGGAAGACCATTTGTAAGGGAAGTGGGACTATAGGCGCGAAACCAAATCTGAGGCCAAAGTAATATTGAGAACGATAGTCTTATCCAAATTAGTACGGAGACCAGAAATCAAGGAGAAGCGCTCAAGAACCTGTTGCAAATTTGGAAGCGTCGTCAGGTGATTAGTGAGAGTCAAGAGGGCATCATCCGCAAAAAGGTTCAACTTGAACTCCTGTCCCGCATATGGAACCCCTGTTACATTACAATCGGTCCAAAGCGCTAAAGCCAGTGGCTCAAGCGCCAGGACAAAGAGCGCTGGGGACAGGGGGCAGCCCTGTCTCGCCCCTCGCCAATTAGGAAAGGGATCTGAGAAATACCCAGCGTATTTTACGGAAGCCGAAGGGGAAGAATACAAGGCTTGAATCCAAGAAAGAATAGAATCCACAAAACCCCAAAGAGACAGCACAAACCGCAGATATTCCCAGGATAGAGAATCAAAGGCTTTATACTATATGTCTAAGGACAGTAGGAATCCCGAGATTTTCCATTGTTGTAGAAAATGTATAAGATGAACCACCTTACGAACATTATCACCCGCCTGCTTCCCAGGGACGAAACCTACTTGGTCCCTGTGGACCAGACTATGCAATTATTTATTGATATGAAGACTAAGAATATTGCCCAATATCTTCAGGTCTTCATTAAGAAGAGAAATGGCCTGGAAGGCTTGCGGTTCCTGCACATCATCGGTCGTTTTAGGAATCATGGAGATATGAGCTCTAAGCGCGTCTGGAGAGGGAAAAGAGCCCTGTCATAACTCAATAATATAGTCAGCCAAGAAGGGCACTAACAGGGTTGCAAATTTCTTATAATAGAGACTAGAGAAGCCGTTCGGACCTGGGGCTGCGGTGGACCGTAGAGATTTGATAGCTTGGGGCACTTCCGATACGTGACACCCGCATTGAGGGCCATCTGCGCTGCCTCAGATAATCCAGGAAGTTGGAGATCTTGGAAGAATACTTCTGCCTGAGCCACAGGGAAGGGATCTGGTTTAGCGTAAAGGCGCAAAAGAAAGTCTGCGAAACGGGAGACAATCTGCTGGGGATTAGAAGTACAGCAACCCGCGGGAGGTCGCAATTGGATCGATTTATGGGGTTTCCCCACAGAATTGAGTTTCCTGGCCAGCAATGAACCCAGCTTATTAGCACAGGAATAAAATTTGTGTTTGGTCCAACGCCTCTGAAGAGGCAAGTAGGTCCAACTCTGCTGCCAGAGCGTTCCGTGCACGTTTATCGGCCGCGGATGGAAATTACTTCCAACGAGCATCCGCAGAGGCCAGTAGAGAATGAAGCTCCAAAAGTCAGCCCTCCCGCTCCAGCTTCTGAACCGCTGTCAGCTCTATAACATGACCCCACACCGTGGCTTTATGCGCCTCCCACCGGGGAACTGCCAAAGAGACAGATCCCAAGTTTTCCGCGAAGTATGTGCGTAAGAAAGATTCTATTTGTTGGCAGGTAACCTGAGTGGTCAATAGAGAAACATTAATGCGCCAGTGAAAGGGTCACCGTACCGACCCAGAGAGGGCAAGGAGGAGTACCAGGGATCATGATCCAACCAGGGCGAGGAGGGAATAGCTATCCGCTTGACCAAGGGATGCTGCAGACATGCATGAATATATGGTCAATTCTGCAAAAACTGTC
Source organism: Staurois parvus (assembly GCF_062004578.1). Lineage (NCBI taxonomy): Eukaryota > Metazoa > Chordata > Amphibia > Anura > Ranidae > Staurois > Staurois parvus. The sequence goes on from NW_028317855.1 coordinate 6,981,482, forward strand.
ATGAGGACTGGAATAGAATGTAAAGTCGCGCTCAGTTGGGTGAAGTTCTCTCCATACGTCCGCCAGCCCTGCCATCTGCAAGAGAGAGTGCATACGTTCCTCTAGCACTAAGTCGTGAGAAGGGGCCACCCCCGGGCATAGCGCCTATCCAAAGTGGAATCCAAGGTAACATTTGAATCTCCCAAAAGAAGACAACCCTTGGAGTGTCGGGAAACAATGGTGCAAAGATGAGAAAAGAATTTATGCTGAAAGCGATTGGGTGCGTAGTAAGAGACAAAAGTAACCTCCTCGTCCCAGAGGGTGCCCTGCAGAAGCAAATACATGCCTGTGGGGTCCACTATATTCCAAGCACAGATAAAAGGGAAATTGCGTTTGAAAGCCCGGCGTTTTTCAGGAGCCAAGGCCATGTAAAAGGTGGGATACTGATACCGTGGAGGGGAGGACAGAGAAAACCTGGTCTCCTGTAAACATACCATTTCGATTTGTTGCGATTTGAGGTGGTGAAAAACTTTAGCCCACTTTTGAGGTGAATTGAAGCCTTGAACATTTTGTGAGTGTACTTTCAGAAGTCGGCCAAAAATTTCCACTCCCAATGGCGATCGGATCATGGTGTCCCGAAACCCTGCATAAAACAGAAAAACCAGAGAAGAAAAGAAAACAAGAAAAGAAAATGACACAAGAAGTATATACAACAGTACAATTGTGACATGCCAATGGTGACATGCATCCTCCAACACTTGAAGGATACCAGTTGGAGGTGGCTCCACCACTGGACATATGGGGGTTTATTTACTAAAGCTGGAGAGTCCAAAATCAGACTCACTTCTGCATAGAAACCAATCAGCTTCCAGGTTTCATTGCCAAAGCTTCATTGAACAAGCTGAGGTTAGAAGCTGATTGGTTTCTATGCAGAAGGGAGTCTGATTTTGGACTCTCCAGCTTTAGTAAATAAACCCCATGGGGTCCTGTCAGGAAGTCCAATGGTGAAACACAACGTGGGAGGTTCAAGATACATCTTCAGCCCGGAGAAGAGAAGGACAGACTTGATCATAGATGGGTCTAATGGAGGGCCCTCTTCCTGTTGGACGACCGCTCCCAGAGGCAGCCCAGAAGAAGCAGCCTCGCTGGGGATCCGAATGAATGAGCTGGGCTCTGGGTAGCGGCTTCCAGCAAAAGAAGGTGTAAAGACTCCAGGAGCGAGTGGGCCTCCTCTGGCGTGGCAACAGAGTGACTACAGCCCTAGTAGTTGAAGGTGAGGTGGAACGGAAAGCCCCAGGCGTATTTAATTCTACGGTTCACCAGGACCGAAGTGAAGGGCTTCAACTGGCGGCGCTTCTAAAGAGTGGTTTGGGAGAGGTCCGCAAAGAGCTGTTAGTGATGCCCCTGGAATCTGAGGTCTGGGTTGTTTCTATCCAAGAGGATAGTTTCCTTAGTGCGATAATAAGTGAACTTGATGATAATGTCCCTCGGGGGCCCATCCGGTCGTCTGGGGCCCAATGCACGGTGTATGCGGTCAAATTCGAGACGGTCAATGAGAATGGCATGCGTCAGCTCCTGAAACAGAGCATTAGTGGTGGAGGTGAGATCTGTGACTGTTTCTGGGATACCCTTTAGTCGCAAATTGCCGCGGCGGGAACGGTTTTCGAAATCCTCAAGCTGGAGCAGCACGTCCGCTAATTATTTCTTGAGGTCACACAAATCCTGTTCGTGACTTTCAATGACCGTGGCTGCAGTGTCCATTTTATGCTCAAGATCGTTCGTCTGATTACCCAACTCCCAAATTTCTCATGAAAGACGGTCGGCCAGCTTGGAGGTAGCAGAGGACAATTCTGACTGCAGCATGGACTTGAAGCGGTGCAGGAGCTCAGCATCCTTCAGAACTGGAATGGAAGACTGCAGGGATGCCTCTGATGCCAGGTCATCATCTGCTCTAGGATCTGGCCTACCCGTGGGTAGCGGCAGTAGGGGACCCGAAATTGAGGCCGGGGCTTCAGGTGCGGCCTCCGGTGGAAGACGCAAAGTCAGGGCCGGGGCCCTGGAACCGTCCAGCTGCGGACCCAAAATCGAGGCCGGGGCTTCAGATGCGGCCTCCGACGGGTAGGCCGCAAATTCCAGAGCGGCCCTCTGGATGCTGGAGGTGCTGGCAGCCATTGATTTCTTGCCCATTGGGGGACAGGGGGCTAGGAGAGGCTGAAGGAAAAGCAGATGGCGACCCCGAGGGACAGATGTGTCCAGCGGCCGAGGAGCAGGAGCTTCAATGCAGCTATTCAACAAGCTGCTCATGAGCGCCCTCCCGCAATTTTTTCATTTTATTCCAAACATGTTTTATTGACGATAAAGGCAATGTACAATGCAGTAAAATTATATTTGTACATAGAGATACTGTCAGAGCAAAATCAACATCACAGCAAGACTTAAACATGGGTTCCAGTTTCAGTATGATACATATGTAATGGAATTTGACTGAACGTAGGTGTGGAGCAGTAACATAGTTAGATGGTGAGGTGCAAATGTTAATAAACAAATGGCCGATGTGGGGGTATGCCATTAACATGAAATCTTCTCTAGAGCTCAGAAATCAATAAAAAAAAACAGTATTGGGGGATAATGGCATTTGAGAGTGGGGGTGTCATGTTCCTAGAAGGGGACGGGCGTAAAATATCAATCAGTGTAGGGCTTGAGCAAACTGCAGTGTTGGATAGTATTACGTTCACTATGGCCAACGGGATCGTCCTTACTACTAGCTCTTCCTGAAATCAAGTGTAGCCAGTTGAGTGGAGAAAAAAAGTTGGGGTTTTGGAGTGGGAAGGGGACAAGACCAAGAGAGAAAGGACCCCAGTCCCATCCATCTTGTAGTAGGAGGGGATCGGGTAGACCGAAAGCACTGTGAGAAGTAATGGATGGAGGGAGGATATACTTTTTAAAGCATGCTTAAAGTAAAAAAAAAAAAAAGACATATATGCTTCAAGTTTCAAGTCTCAGTTGTGTCATCCTGTTTCTTTGAATTTCTGTGCACATTTGAACAAGCATTTTATTAATACCTAAAAAAGAGGTAAATAAGAGACATTATTTATCTTAAGTGAGATGTGCCCCTTGTGCTGCTGTGTCCTCGTTTAGTTGTAATATTCCAGTGTGGCAGGGGTTAATAGAACTAAGGTAGCTGTCACAAGAACTCATCAAGAGTGCCCAACTAAGCCTACCCTTTCCACCCAGCTCCCCTAGTCATAGACACTGGTACTATGACTTCTATGAATGAAACGTGATTTAGGAATGCAGGCGGCAGACCTTTCAGTCATCTTCTTGTCCACCATTTATAGATGAAGGAAAGGAAAAAATATGTGAACATCATTTTAAAAGTTTTAGTTTTAACCTTTTTTTATTTAAAGAAGACAGTGCAGAGTTTTTTTTTTCCAAAGTATTTTTTTGTGAACTGATTGTTAAAAACAAAGCCATGTGACCACTATGTTATAGCAGACAAGGTGATCACATGATTGTGAACCATGATGGGTTTAAGATCTTTAGTTGGGACCAGAGCTGTTAAAGTGGGAATGTACATTAATCACTTTCCCTCCAGAGAATGTATCTCCCTTCCTCACAGGCCATTTTTTGCAATATGGCGCTGCGGTACTTTTGCGCAGTCATGCAACACTGTACATAAATTAAATGTATGTCCTTTTTTTGTCTCACAAATAGAGCTTTCTTTTGGTGGCATTTTGATCATGGCTATAAACAAAAAAAGATGGACAATTTTGAAAATAAAAAAAACTATATTTTTTACTTTTTGCTATAAAACATATCCATAGCTATAAAATAAATTTTAAAAATAAAATTTCATCATAAATTTAGGCCAAAATGTATTCTGCTTTATGTCTTTGCTAAACAAAAATCCCGATACGAGTAAATTAATTGGTTTACGTGAGAGTTTTAGCATCTACAAATGGCGGTATATACTGAAATTTTTTTTTTATACTAGTAATGGCGGCGGTCAGCGACTTATAGTGGGACAGGCATTCTGACACTGGGGGAAACTGACTAATTGCCACTGACATTCCCAGTGACACTAATACAGTGATCAGTGCTAATATAAAATACTAATGACACTGGATAGGAAGGGGTTAACTTTTGGGCGATCAAAGGGTTAACTGTGTGCTGTTTGTGTTTTACTGTGTGTGCTGTTTTACTAGAGACTGTGCAAAGAAATAGAAAGCAGCATGTTCTTGCTGGCAGGAGCGAGACCTGTGATGTTTACACACAGGTCTCTCCCCTGTCAGTTCTACAAGGTGATGGCACGCCCCCGATCCGCAAATGCAAACATGTGTGTGTATATATATATATATATATATATATATATATATATATATATATGCGTGATTTTGTGCCGCCCTGTAGCAGTAGTTCTACTATATGGTGGCGGGCAATCATGCCCTGTGAACAAGACATCATGTAATAGAAAGTTAGTATACATATTATTGATGCCAAGAGGTTAATTCACATATGCATTTTTTTCAATATAACCAGTATGATGACCTTTTTTTGACACAATCTGATGCTGTGACAACCTGCCTAATTGGGGGTGGAGCTATAGGGTACCTGTTGCATTTATTAGGAGACCAACGCCAGTTGGCTTGAGCTCTGAGGAAGGGGATGCTTCCTCGAAATGCGTCAAATTGCTGACATTGCCAACGGTCTGGTCACTCGTTGCCACACTGGTTGACCTTTGGAGATTGTTGTTATGCATGTTACTTTGTGAGTATTCAATTGGCTATTTGGTTTCTTTTAAAAAACCTTGGAGAAAGCACTAGGCGTTTGCGCCCCCTGTGAGTTTTTTTGCAGTATATGGTTGGATTCCCCCATCTGAGGAGGGCTGCACTGCTGAAGCATTGTTACAGAGGAAATATAGACCCCACACATCATCCTGGTCTTGGGACTGTCCTATTGAGCATTGGAGTAGTTGTTTGTTCCTAACTAAATGACATTTACATTTCCCAGTTTATCATATATATATATATATATATATATATATATATATTTTTTTTTTTTTTTTTTTAAACAAAATACTTGTTTGCTGACTGGATTATATGCAGCTACCTTCAGGTGATTGGGCACTAGCAAAAGTTAGAATCTTCAGGGACATCTCCTAATATAATTCCTCCCAGCTACAGCTAGCCTCATTTATTTGTTGGTGTCCCTAGGTTGCTGCCACTGTGTGCCTTGCCTGTTTCTCTTTGTAGGCGGGACTTTGGACCAGCTCTTGGCTCTCTTTCACAGTCATTGCACATTACAATGACTAATGTTGCACCTCTGAAAGAGAAGGGGACTTGATCCTCTGTTGGGCAGAGCTTCATATTCTGACCCTGTCTGCCATCCACATCCCTGGAGTGAAAAATTGGCAGATGTTTAATGCGCTTTGCCGCAGGTGGATATTTTGGTAGGATCCTTGGGCATTCAGAGTGGATGTTCTGGTGGAGACATGGGGTTAGTTCAACCTGTGCTATGTCTTTCCACCCCTCCATTTTCTCTTTAACTCGCAGGATCAAGATGGAGGGCATTCTCATTGTACCAAATTGGCTTAGGAGAACGTGACTCATACATACTGAGACTCCTGGCAGATGCTCAATGGGACCTTCCAGGTTGTCCTGACCTTCTCTCGCAAGGGCCAGTGTGCGATCCTGCTTCTTAGAGCCTGGATTTAATGACATGGATGAAGGAAAGGAAATTAACGACACGTAAAGTCGACAATTAGGAAGGCCTATTTGCTTGGTGTGAGTCAAGGACTTTCATCCTGGAAAATTGTACTTCATAAAATGTCCTTACTCCAGTTTTGTCTGGCCCAACATCTGGCTTTTAGTGCCATCAAATGATAAAGCTTGTCCTTAGCTGTTCCTTTGGCCTCTCTCTCTAGTTAAAGCCTTTGTTCTGTGTGTCGCTCACATTCTCCCCTCACCTGGTTCTCTCACCTCTGCAGAAGCCGCCTTTTCTACCTTTACTTTTATCTTTAAGGATATTCCTTTGTCTGATGTTGCCCATTAAGTGGCCTTTCTTGTTGCTTTCACCTTTGCGAGGAGAGTGTCTGAATTAGTGGCCTTATCCTGTAAGGAGACTTTCTTAATGTTGTATGGGGACAGTGTTATCTTGAAAGCTAAGGCCCCTTTCCAAATGAAAGTGGTTTCCTTCTCTCATCTTAATCATGACATTGTCCTCCCTTCTTTATTTCCTGCTTCAAAACATCCTAAGTACATATCTCTCCACTGTCTGAATGTAGTTTCCTCACAAGTGCTGCCTCATTTAGGCAATCAGAATTCCTCTTTGTGCATCCTGTAGGTTCCTACAAAGGTCTTTCTGCCTCTTACACTACCATTGCAAGGTGGATCAGACAAGTTCACATCAGGGCTTAAAATCTGAAGGATGGGGTTCCATTCCTCTCTTCCCTGTTACAGTGCACTCTACCAGATTATTGCTTCATGGGTTTTTTAGCATTCGATATTTGTTTCTGACATTTTCAAGGCTGCCACTTAGGCTTCTGTTCACTTGTTTACGTTCTACCAGGTGGATGTTCAGGCCTCCTTCAGGTGTAAGGTGCTGCAAGCTGCTTTCTTAAAATTAAATTAACATATTAAAGTATTTATGAGATTTTAAAGATTGAGATTACATATACTTTAAATATATTTTAAATTTAGTTAGCACTTAAATTTGTCTTTATTTTAGGACAGGAGGACTAGGAAAGAGAGAACCATCTGTGTTTGGTAATCAGAATATTTTCAGGAAAGTGGGTGTACCTGAACATCACACCTCATAGAATTTTTAAAACTGTTTAAAGTGATTTTAAAAAAATTACAAAAAACAATAAACATGTAATACCTACCTTCTCAGTGTAATGGTTTTTCACAGAGCAGCCCTGATCCTCTTCTTATGGGTTCCCCCGCCAGCGCTCCTGGCTTCTCCTCCCTTCCAAGTGCCTCCATAGCAAGCTGCTTGCTATGGTGGCACTTGTGTAAGCTCGCGTCTGAGCTACACTCTGTGTGTCTCTTGACACATGCAGTGTGGCTTGGCCCCACCCCCCTGTCCCTCTCACTGGCTGTGATTGACAGCAGCAGGAGCCATTGCCTCGATGTCCAGCGAGGAAAGGGAAAGCCTAGAGAGCTGATGCTCTTGGGCACAGCGCTGGATCGATATGGGGCTCATTTAAGCATAAGGCAGGACTGGGTGGGTGGGTGGAATAGCACACAGAAGGCTTTTTTACCCTAATGCATAAAATGCATTAAGGTAAAAAATCTTCTACCTTTGGAACCACATCAACAATTTGTGAAATTCTAATGCCAATTTACTCATAACTGAAAACCTAGAGGACCCCAAGAACCTAATAGAGAAATATCAGAAGGAAAAGATGGGACAGCTAAAAAAAAACAACAAAAACTACAGTTGTGACACAGGGAAAGACAGCTAACTTCAGTATTGATGGTGAGTGCATAGAAACAGTAGACAGCTTCTGCCTCCTTGGATCAATTATTAAAGACAAATGATCTAGCAGTCAAAAAACATAACATTTTAAGGATGATTAACCTAGAAAAAATTTTCAAAAAGTACAAAGATCACAATTGTCCAACCTTTTTTTTTTCTTTACTCACCTTATATGGATGTGAATGCTTGACAATGAAAAAGCAGAAAGGAAAAGCATTGGTGCTTTTACGTTGTGGTGTTGGGGAATAACTCTGAGAATGTTGTGGACAGTAAGGAAAACAAATGGATCTTTGCAACAAATTATGAGAAGAAACAGTTTTTTAGGACAACTATGTTTGGAAAAGAAAAAGAGGATCACCAGCAATAAGGTGGCCTAAAACAGTCACAGAAAGCATAAATATGTCATTTGGAAAACCTCAGACCCAAATAAAAGATATATTATTCTGCAGAAACACCATCTTTGTGGTTTCCTAAAGTCAGCATTGATATGATTACACATAATTTTATTGAGGAACAACAGGTTCAGTAGACAAGTGTAAGCAAATAACTGCTTGTTGGGTTCTAGAGGTAGAGTGTTCATGGGCAGAGTATAGAAAATGGTATTCATCCATGTTTAAATACTTGACTGGAGCAGGCTATTGGAACCATTCCCTCAGACGGTTCACACCAGGAATCACACAGGAATACTCTATATGTTCCTGTGCAATTCACCTGCAGTTCTGTGCAATTTCAGCCCAACTCACTGCAACCTAATCACATGGTACTTTTGTACCATGGGAATCCAGTGCAGGCAGATGCACTGCATTTGTGACTTGAATTGGGGGTGTCAATAACTTAATATTGACACCTGCTGCAGATTGCAACTGCAGTGTGTTTCCCACACTGCATTCTGGTGTGAACTGACCTTTTTTCAATTTCTGGCCATGCAGGTAGCCACTCAATCATGTGCAAAATATCAGAATCTTCTGTTTGCCTAGAAGCTACTACTGTAAGTTCCCCCATTTCTCAATCCAATATCTGATCCTCAGTAGAAACTACATGCTGGCATATTTAAACTTTCTATTTGAGCATAGATCAGAGAGGGGAAGTGTTAATATTCACTTTTATATAGCTATGAAAAGTAGTGTTATTTATGGAGACATTATTCAAAGGAAGTGACATAGGCACTCAAGAGAGAAAGGTACTGTATATAGTAGTAATATTAACAATAGTAATATTTTTTTTGTGTAATTCATCCCAGGACCTGGATTGTGAAATAAAAAGATTGTTGATGAAACAGAAACTTAATTTGGAGAAACATGAGTGAGTATTTCATAGAAATTGAGATATATTGTTATTTTTGATGCAAGTAAAAATTATTCATTAGCGAATAGTAACTTGCCTGCCACAGGGACCGCTGCCTTTCCATCCCTCCTTCCCTGAGCTTGATTTCTGTACCCTCCCTTTCATTCTATTTCCCTCTCATCCCTAGATTTACTTTAACCTGTCTGATCCTACTTTACTCTCCCTACTTGCCTGAACTTTTTTTTACAACGTTATAGGTATGGGTGGCTCATTATACCCTCAAGCCTGTAAAAGAGAAAAGAACACCCCAAATGTATCAAACACTCTATCTGCCCATGAGACTGTAGGCTCTTTTCAAACATATTACATCTTCGACCCTGCTCTCAACTTACTTCACCTACACTGTTCACAGCAGCTGACCATTAGTTGATCATATGTTATACGCTTACTTTGTTTGTCAGTCTTTCGCTGAGAAAAATTACTATTCTATGTTTGATAGCATTGTGTAACTTGCCCCCACCTATATCATGTCACATCTTTCCCCTGTACTTCTTTAAACTCAACAAAATAATTGAAATAGAAAGAATCATGCAATCCAAGGATGATTATATTTTAGATTACCACAACTGCAAAGTATTAACAGATAAGTTCACGTTTTGACAAAAAAAAGCGCAAATTTTTTTGCAGGTAAAAAAAATGTGCATTTATTTTTGTTGCAGCAGCAGCCTGTAAAGCATTGCACCAGTGATCAGCAGATCTCTGGTGCCATGCTGGTCTCCTGCAGACCTGTCAGTATATCTGCTTGCCCATATGGGATGTACGGGCAAGCAGATATACTGACAGAAAGAATCATTGAACTACCACGGCGCAACACAGCGCCGTTGTAGTTAATTGAGAACTACAAGCCAACAGCCGCTAAGGCTGTCGAGACTTGTAATTCATTCATTCACAGAACTCTATGAATGAATGATGCGGCTGTATGGGTGGAGGCCCACACAGCCACGCTGTTTTTAAAAACTGACAGCTAGTATGGGAAACTTCCCCCGTACTGCTGTCACAGGGAAGGGGGGAATTGGGTGGCAGCTGCAGCATTAGGAATTAGTTGCATGTTGCACCCTAAAAATGGGTGCAACATGTTCCCAAAGGTGAGCTTTAGTTTTGGCTGATGAAAATTGCTAGCATATTAGAGTATTCCTGAGCAATAGTAAAACATTCCCAAACCATAGAAAGCTGTTGAAATAGTAACTGGTATTTTCTTAACCACTTAAGCCCCTCTGGCCTTTTGTCCCCCTAGATCCCCTTGAGTCTCAGAGCATTTTTTTTTTCAATTCACTAATGTTCTAGTTCTGCATGTTATATCTTTTTGTAGCCAACCCTAACAAATATTACCGTTTTTTGGGACAGATACAGCTTTAATTTAATAGTAATCTTGGATTCATACAGTATGTCTTTATTTATTTTTTTTTTCAGAAATACATAATAAAATAATAGAGAAAATACATTTCCTGTCATTTTTCCCAACGCAATGTTTATGTAATTTGGCCACCTCTATAGTGTATATATACGCTAAAATGTAATCAACAAAATTTGCTGATTGAAGTTCTATAGCATCAACGTGACTTGTAGGTGAAATGGAAAATCTAGCATTCGGGGGGAAAAAATGGTTTGCATAAATTGTTAATGTAATATAAAGATAAGATTTGGTGGGTTGACAAAGGTACAAATTATCTTTATCACAATTTGTAATTGGAAAAATTTCAAACAAATTATAATCAGCCTGCAATAGATCATTACAGCAACCTACTGCTGCAGGGAGATGCTCAGCAGAGCTGTAAAAACTCTGTCCCAACCTCCATACTCAGAAGAAGTGACTTCACTACACTCCTGATATAAACACTACACAAAAGTGCTGTGTTTACATTCACTTCTACAACCTCACTAATTGAGTGGTCTGTAGATGCATCGGAAGCCCAGAAGCTGATGTTCCTGCTTGAATGCTGGCAATTCAATTAAAGGTGTTGTGAAAAAGGTGCCTACAGAAACCATTGAGACTGACTGCCATTTTAAATGGAGCTGATATATTTTTTAGTGCCACATCATTTCTTATGTCATTTTCACAGGCTGCTTGATGACTACTGGGAAAGAGGTTTATTCTTTCAGTTTATGGATGCAAAATAGACCTATGTATAGATAGCACAAATCACTGTTTGCAATCAAGAAATTTCCATAAATCTATCAATTATGTGTTGCATCCTATTTCATAGTATGCCATATAATTAGAACTGGAATTACAAGATCCTTAAGTAAAATCTAAATACTATATAATGAAACACTTATTACACAAAGGATAGCCATGAATTCACTCAGCTTTCTCGTAATTCACTTTTTTTATTTATGCAAACAAGTGGACATTCTTACATATGGAAACAAAATTCTATAACATAGTTAAGCCATTTTCAGGTGTTTGCATGTGTCCTTTAAACTGTGACCTAGTACACTGAAAATCTGGGGTTATTTATCAGGAAAACTAGCAGAATTCTCATGACAACCGATTCTGGCTCCCCATCCTCCCTATTGGCTAGTAAGGCCTCTAATCTTTATTTGTGGCAAGAGATGAGGGGAAGGGGGTTGGTATCAGCTTGGTCATGACACCTGTGGTTGATGTTTCCCAAACAGAGGGGTGTGACCTTTTGGTATACTGGGTTTCTGTACAAATTTAAATGAGGGCATCTGTTATTTATCAGCTGCCCTTATCTTTACAATAAGTTATCTGTTACCAGGCCACTTGTTTTTATGTGTGACCTTCCACTTGTTTTATGTGTAATATTGTTGTATTGTAACTGTAAAGTATCACCCCATATAACATTTGTGTACCTATTGTTTTTTGACATGCATGCTAGATATATCATATACTACCGTATATTAATCCAAACCATATCTATTGCCTTTTTGTTTCAGAGAAATGAAACGCCTGGTGGAACCCTTCTTAAAATTTGAAGAGATGTGAATTTAAATACAATTGAGTAGGTTGTGCAATCCATTTATTTAGATAAAATAAAACAAATTTAATGGACTAATCTGAACAAATATTATTGACAAATGAATGTTCACATTTGATTAAGTTTGCAAAATATACAATAGCCTAAACTGGACATTATTTTTCAGGATTTATATAGCACAACAGTTTGATGGAGGTCAGAAGTGCAGGCATAATCTGACCACCTTTAGGGCTGTATCTGACCACCTTTAGGACCGTGTCAGTCTTTTGCTTGCATCAAGCAGTTTTGCATTCCCACTTGAAGACCAAATGCAAGTCATTAGGCAGTCAACTGCAGGTCAAATGCACACCTGTCAATAATTCTGAATCTTAGAAGTATCTCAAACTGATCTCATACCAATTCCATTGACACAGGCTCAAAGCCTGTTGACACAGATTCTTAGGATTGTCTGTCAATCGGCTGTCTCATAAACGTGCATTTAACTCTCCTGAGTATACATGTTTATGCCTGTGTATTGGATGAGAGGTAAAATGGGCCAGGCTTATCAGTTATCTAGTTAGTCTGGCTGAAAAAAGATGCAAGTCTAGTTCAACAAGGCAAGGAATAGCAATTGGGCAAGTCTTTAAATACTCAACCATTAAAGATCAGTATGAGATCAGTCAGCCAGAGTTATCTGGTGGCACCTGCATACACAAAGCTCTTACCTGATGCAGCTCAAAATAATCATATAATATCTATGGGTTTTTAAAGCAAACATGTTACAGGGTCACATAAAAGAAAAAGGAGCCCCACAGCTGCATACACAGTACCCTTGAGATCATCCTATGTGCTTGCTTTCTTTGCAGTTACCAAACGATGCTATGAATTATTGATTTTATGAAAATCATATTTGCATATGGGTAGTTATCCTGGATTCAAAATTACAGGTTAGTAACAGGTCACTCTGGCATTGAGAACTCCAGTGTAGGATGTGGTAGGAAATGTAAACATTTTCCCCATAACTGGAAGTTTTGTTATTTTAAAAGGCTACTGTGGGTGATAAGGGCAGCTGTAAACAACCTGAAAGGTAAGATAAGTGAAAGGTTTTTATCTTTAGGATATTATATTTTCCTATCCACATAGAATTTAAGGAATGGTAAAAGCAGGACGCAATATTTCTCAAGAGATTTTCAAGAATTACTTGCTTTCCCCCTTTTCCCCATAGAACATATAAGTACATTTTGATTATTTCAAAATGGACCGCGCTAAGGTCACAAATCAACTAAATCCAATGTGCAATTTAAAGTGATAACAATGAACAAAATTCAAATACAATAATTAGTATTCAGTCCCAACATGTGAATAATTAGTTCAATGGTGCTGTTTCTTTAACTGTGAACCTCCATACTGGAATGACAAGTGCTTCACTGTGTTCACAGTGATGCCACACATAGATATAAACTCACTGTCATTTCATGACCACCTATCTCTAGGTAAGTCACACTTGCTTTTGGGACTATCCCAGTATGCAATATAGGCCTGATGGCTGATATTCCTTCACCCTCTTGACCGTGGTTGCTGGTAGTAACCGATAGCCTTCCACTAGGACTGTATCAATATTAGAAAACTCCTCTCTTCCACAGGCAGTATTTCCTATTTGTAGCATAAATTAAAACAAAACCAGACATCCCATAGTGTAAAACTGTATAGACCTTTAATATGGGGTCAAACAATGGAAATGCCACTTACAAAAAAAAGTAACTTTCCTGTCACTGGGTGTATTCAGCTTTGTATATTATGAATGGGAATTAAGATGGCTGCATTCCAGTGTGCATTCCATATACCGGAAGTGACATCAGCGGAAGTTGCGTCATAAGCCCTCGACACATTTTGCCCAATAGATCGTCTTCAGGAAGTACGAAATCCGCCATATTGAAGAGGATGTTTATACCCTTCAGTCACCAATTCTACTCTCAATTACTTGGGATATTATGTACCAATTTTGTCCTCAACCCAGGTGCTCTCCTATAGATAAATGATTGTTTTCTGGGGAGTATTGTTTTCAGTGTGGGATCCTTACATAGGATAGGACAGTGCTTCTTAAAGCTCCGCTTCACAGCTTTGTACTGTTGGTTAAATCCTGTAATGTAGGCTAGCCGTCATTTATCTATAGAAGTGCACCTGGGTTGAGGATGAAAATTTGTACATAATATCCCAAAAAATTTTATTTTTATTTTTTTCAAGAAGGAGAAACATTAAAACACTCATATCCCATCAAACATATAGACAATATAACATCAAACCTTTCATTACTTGCCAGACCAACTATATGACCTATATGTTGATCTGTGCATGTGGTTATCAATATATAGGGAGAAAAACCCATGAACTTACTGAAAGGATCAGTGAACATATTACAAATATAAAAAAAGGATATCCTAAGCACAGTGTATCCAACCATTTCAGGTTGGTACACAATAAAGACCCCTCACATTTATCCTTCCTTGCCATAGATAAAGTAGACAGACATTGGCGAGGATCACATATGACCAGAGAAATTTTGAAAAACGAAACTCAATGAATTTATGAACTCCAGACATTAGTGCCAGAAGGGTTAAATGTAGAAAATGATTTAAATTGTTTTCTGACGAATTTCTAAGAAACTATAATTACTACTGAACACTGAGTTCTCTTCGTCCAAAATTTTATTGCATTTTTAATTTTTTTTTTCAACATTTAGATAATATATATTACTGGGGTAATTTTACACAAATTTTAATTTATTTTGACTGCCACAGATGTATCCATATATGTAACATAGGCACATAGTGATATTCAAAACAAATGTAGTATTTTGCACCTTGAATTTATGGGGGTATTCCCTCTCCAAAATGTCATTGTTTAGTATGAGAATTATATCCACTATAATGATATTATGGATAGGGTTAAATTTAGAATTTATATATTTGATTTAAATTTTATTTAATATTAATTATTTTATTTACACACATTTTTCCCAGCATTAATATATATAATTTTCCATAATTAAGTATTTGTTATTCCTGAATGCAGAGACGCAGCAGGGATAATATTTTAAAATTAAAAAAACAATTTTTTGGGGGATTTTGCTGTTTATAAATGCATTCACCCTATTTGTGCGTAGAAACATGCATTAGGGAACCTTCCCCTTTAAAAACACCATATAGTGACTCTTTCCAAAATGATGTTATATATATATATTATTAATATTGTTGTTTAAGTATAATCAAAATCCAATGTGGGCACCGGCTGTATTCAGCAATGTTGCAGTTACTTATATAAAAAATGAGTGTCACAGCTGTAGTATAATTGAGAATTGAATTGGTGACTCAAGGGTATAAATACCTTCTTCAATATGGGGGATTTTGTACTTCCTGGAGACAATCTATTGGGCAAAACGCGTTGAAGGTCTTATGACGCAACTGACGTCATTTCTGGTATATGGAACGCAAGGTGGAACGCGGCGGCCATCTTAATTCCCATTCATAATATACAAAGCTGAATACACCCAGTGACAGGAAAGTTACTTTTTTTGTAAGTGGCATTTCCATTGTTTGACCCCATATTAAAGTTCTATACGGTTTTACACTGTGGGATTTCTGGTTTTGTTTTAATTTATGCTACAAATAGGAAATGCTGCCTGTGGAAGAGAGGAGTTTTCTAATATTGATACAGTCCTAGTGGAAGGCTATCGGTTACTACCAGCAACCACGGTCAAGAGGGTGAAGGAATATCAGCCATCAGGCCTATATTGCATACTGGGATAGTCCCAAAAGCAAGTGTGACTTACCTAGAGATAGGTGGTCATGAAATGACGATGAGTTTACATCTATGTGGGGCACCAGTGTGAACACAGTGAAGCACTTGTCATTCCAGTATGGACATTCACCGTTAAAGACACAGCACCATTGCACTAATTATTCACATGTTGGAACTGAATACTAATTATTGTATTTGAATTTTGTTCATTGTTATCACTTTAAATTGCACATTGAATTTAGTTGATTTGTGACCTTAGCGCGGTCCATTTTGAAAAATTTATGTTATATAAAATTATGCTTACTAACCCAAATAGATAAATAAACAGTGCCCTGAGTAATCAAAATATGTCTCAAAAACAAAATTAAATGAAATTGTCCTTCAAATTATAAAGTCATTCATAAAGTTCAAAAACCTTCAAGTTGAAAACCGCTTCCAAAGTGACTTCTGAGACCAAAACCTCAAAAAGAAAAAAACTCAGTGTATTACCCTTAACTGTAAATATATCCACTCCATAACGCATGTGAATCACGCACAAAAAACACACGTGATCACTACTAAATACAGGGAACAACTGTGTAAAACGTGCCTGTGAAACAATCTTGTGAAAATTGAATTCAGCAACAGTACTGTGAAAACTGTGTCCACTTCTAGAGTCTACAGATTAAATACCCTTACCAAAGATCAAATCATCACAGGCTTGTAATTAACCAGGCAGGGTGCTGACATCTACTAAGCTCCACCAAAAAGATCTTCACAGCTACAAAGATATACTCCTCTCTCCACATCCGTCTCCAAACGATGCCCACCATATATATAAGTCAATAATAGTGTAAATCCATATAGAACATAATAAATAATACTTTATTGTATGCTTACATATATTCCATCTTTAAAAATGCCATCACAAAGGAACAATGCATCCAGACCCTCTGGAGATTCTCAGAAGCGCTTCTCCTGACTCTTAGATCGAGATTTTCAGGATCCAAAATGGCTGCTCGGTCACTTCCGGTTCCAATGTGCATCTGACGTCACTTCGGAAGTGACCGAGGGTTTAACCGGTTCCGTGCTAACCTATTGCAGCAATACTGCTACAGGGCAGCGCAAAATCATGAGACCTCGCCGCCATTCGCGGCCTCGGCTGTCAATCACCGGGTCACGGCTGGTGATTACTCGCTGACACCCAGTGATCGCCAAGTATCTCCGACGGGCGAGAGGCCTGTGTATAAACAACACAGATCTCACCCCTGTCAGCTCCTGCACCCTGCTTTGTATGGCTCTGCATAGCAGAACCATACAAAGCAGTGTGCTTACAGATAAGCACACACACAGCACACATAGTGAAACAGCACACAGTTAACCCTTTGATCGCCCACATTTTAACCCCTTCCTGCCCAGTGCCATAAGTATAGTGTCAGTGCTTTTTATTAGCACTGATCACTGTATTGGTGTCACTGCGAATGTCAGTGACACAAAGTCAGTTCCCTCCAGTGCCAGAATGCCCGCTACAGTCCCACTATAAGTCGCTGATCTCCGCCATTACTAGTAAAAAAAAAAACAATTCCAGTATCTTTACTACCATTTGTAAACGCTATAACTTTCACATAAACCAATTAATTTATATGTATTGGGATTTTTTTTTTTTTAGCAAAGACGTAGCAGAATTCATTTTAGCCTAAATTTATGACTAAATTAGATTTTTTAAAATTTTTTATTGGACATGTTTAACCAGTTGCCGCCTGGCCTATAGCCAGATGGCGGCCAGGTGAACCACTCGTCCCTCCGGGTGGCCTCCATATGGCATCCTTTCAGGAACGTCCATTGTGCATGCCTGCAGGGCCGCACTGCGGCGCGATCTGTCACC
This sequence comes from Staurois parvus, assembly GCF_062004578.1. Taxonomy (NCBI): domain Eukaryota; kingdom Metazoa; phylum Chordata; class Amphibia; order Anura; family Ranidae; genus Staurois; species Staurois parvus. Next base: position 6,998,864 of record NW_028317855.1, read on the forward strand.
AGCCATGTACATCGGACATGGCCGATGACAGATCTGTGTACCAGCCCCGTTGCCAGTATCATGTGACTTGCTCTGACCAATCACAGCAGGTCACATGACAGTTGTATACAATGGATGGCTTCCTTTCATGCCATCCATTGTATACAAGTGTGTCTAGCTGTGAATGGTCACAGCAATCACATGCACAAGCTGGGCCAATCGCAGCCCAGCTGTGTCATGTGATTAGCCATGGCAAAATCACAGCTAAGCACAAAAAAATAACCCTGAATGAATCGATTTCATTCAGGTAAATGCTTGCTTATAGCAAAGAAATTATTTGCTATAAGCAAATTGCGTAAAAAAAATAAAAAATAAATACTGATCACTTCCCCAAAGTAGTACAATGTTACTATGGTAACATTGTACTACTTTGGTCATAGTGAAATATGAAAAATAAATCTTAAAAAAAGAGAAAAAAATATAATAAAAAATTTAAAATAATAAAAAAATAAAAAAAAGTATCAATTTTTTTTTCCGTACTGTCACCAGTCAGTGTCCCTGATCACCGCCATGCCAGTTATATGATGACTCTGTACTGCACTGGTGACAGTATGTAAAAAAAATTGTGAAAATAATTTTTTTAATTTCTTCATTTTCCAAAACATTATGATAAAAAAATTACTTAAAAAAACTTGCTATGCCTGTTATGAAATACGTCGGACTGTCTACTTTGCAAAAAGGGGTCATTTGGGGATATCTGTATGGTTCTGACATTCTTGGACCTCAAGATATTAGATTGGCAGTCAGTACTTCAGGATCGATCAATTTTCAGATATATCCCATAGTTTGTGAACTCTATAACTTTGCTACAGACTAAATAATGCATCCTAATTTGGGTTATTTTCACCAAAGAAATGTAGCAGAATACATCTTAGCCTAAATTTATGAAGAACAATTATTTATTTCCAAACTTTTATAACGAAAACAAAGAAAAGTTGTTTTTTTTTTTCAAAATTTTTGTTAATGTAGCAAAACCCCAGTGGTGATTAAATACCACCAAAAAAAAGCTCTAGTTGTGTGAAGAAAATAATACAATTTTTGTTTGGGTACAGTGTTGTATGACCATGCAATTGTCATTCAAAGTGTGACAGCGCTGTAAGCTGAAAATTGGCCTGGGCAGGAAGGGGATAAAAGTGCCTTGTATGGAAGTGGTTAATAGCAAAAAGTCAAAAATACAGTTTTTTTTCTCAAAATTGTCGGTCTTTTTTTGTTTATAGCGCAAAAAATAAAAAACGAAAGAAAATGCTTTTTGTGGGAAAAAAAGAATGTAAACTTCATTTGGGTGCAGCGTTGCATGACCGCACAATTGTCAGTTAAAGTAATGCAGCGCCGTATCACAAAAAATGGCCTGGTCAGGAAGGGGGTAAATCCTCTGGAGGGCAAGTGGTTTAAAAGGTCCCACAAACACGTGACTCTTCTTAGTGGTAAATAATAACTCCAGCAGTTGTCTTTGTGTGGTATTCATCCAACAGTCCTAATATATCACCATGTGTTGCTCCAAACCACCACCTTTGCACACTTGCCAGCTATTAGGCTGCATCAGAAAAGCAGCAGACAGCGTTTTTAGCACAGGCAGGGTGTCACAGTACGGGAATCAATTAGCTTTGTAATCATTCAATCCGTCAGGGGGCTGCCAGCACCACCGATATATCAAGCCTAAGAGGAACGCTCACCACACCAGAGCCACAGAAATAGGTATATAGTGTAGCCATTTATACTTAAAATCAACTTCTATCCATCCATTAAATCCATACACCAAAGTTTACAGGTATAGCAGAATGTAAATCTATGTGGGGACATTTACTTACTAAGAGGGCTGCCAGTCCCAGAAGCAGAAGCGCCAGCTTGACATCAGCATATAGCTCCTCCCAGGGACATGATACTGCTCACATACAACGCAACCACTAAATATTATTTAACACAAATTTTTAAAACAATTTTATTGAGTTGTGTCAATATTTGTTGAGATGTTTGGGTGAAAGATATAAAACTTCTGTCTTATCTATATGTTTTAATTTCACTTGGAATACTGTCACTTGTTTTTTATTTATGATTTTTAATGATATATTGTGTTGAAAATGTGTGTAATTAAACCATTGGATTTTATCACTATTTTGTACATATGCTTTTTGTCCCTTAGAGCCAGCACCAGTTTAAAAGTCCCACATTTTTTCAATGTCAATTGAATAATATTTAGGTATGTGTTGAGCTAAAGACCATAACCATACTCATTTACACTGTAGAGACCTACAAAAGCACTAGTGCATGAATAATAAAACATGTAAGTATGTACATCAAGATCTCTGAAAAATCCCATAGCCAATAACCCAAAGGTGTATGCAATGAAAAAAGTCATAATAGCTAACCAGTCATTTTTTACATTTTCTGGCAGTGAGAGAGTTTTGAAACTTCTGTGAAAAGTAGTGTTATAGTGCACAATTTAAAGAATGCTTAAACTTTGGATTCATAAGCCAAGGTCAGGTAAAGATCACTATAATAAATAGAACTTGGGATATGTTTTATTGGCTGAGATTAAATGCTATTCTATGAAAGACCATTAACTACTTCACAGGAGGGAGGCACTTGACTGCCAATTTGTGAAAATTCCTATTGACAAGCACCCATGTCTTACATGGTGCAAACTGAGGGTGGATTGTGTGTTCAGTACAGAAGATAGCTCATCAAAGCACACATCACTGCATTTGGGTGGAATAGATGAGGAAAAGACTACAGGCTAGTTCCTAATAGTGATGGGCTTGATGTTCGAATCGAGTCGCCCCACAGTGCATTGTGATTGGCCAAATAAATGCACCTTTGGTCAATCACAGCACAATTGGACAGAGCTAGCGGTAATGTCACCGCTAGCTCCGACCAATTGTTTAATCTGACCAGAGAATGTCAGATAGCGGCGAGTGCTCAGTGGGTGTGGACAGGTTGGTGGGTGGTGGGTTTTTCTTAATTTTGATGAGTTGGTATCATCATGACAACGCTAAACGCCGTGATTGACAATGGAATGCAATGATGGCTTTTTTTTTTTTTAACATAAAGGACTGTTGCGGTTTTTTTACATTTTACACTTTTTTGGTGAATGGGTATTCTATGTACCCCATACTCATTCACAAGGAGAGTGCGGGATCTGGGTGTCCCCTTGTTAAAGGACGCTTTTAGATTCCGATAAGTCACCCCCTGCAGACCCCCACAACCACAACTCAGGGTTGTGGGGAAGAGGCTCTTGTTCCCAACAACATGGTGACAAGGTGCTTTGGAGGGGGGAGTCTCCTACCCCAAAGCACCTCCCCCATGTTGAGGGCATGTGGCCTGGGATGGTTTGGGGGGGCACTCACTTGTCCCCCCCTTTCCTGGACTGCCAAGCCTGTGCTTGGATCAAGGGTCTGGTAGGAATTTAGGGGGGATCCATGCTTCCTTCCCCCATCTTTGGGGGGTGGGGTTCCCCTTAAAAGTCCTACCAGGCCTAAAGGACCTGGTATGGCTTTTAGGGGGGAATCCCATGCACTTTTTTTTTTTTAAATGAGGTCCCTTCTAACCTTCCTACCAAACCTAAAGGGTCTAGTATGGATTGGGGGGGAACCTACACTGTTTTTTTTTCCTCATAAAAATTTTGTTTTTTAAAAAATTGTCCTTCTGCAGCAAGTTCTTTTCTTTTATTATTATTATATAATTTATAAATTTTCTTTAGAAAAAAAAGAATACAAATAACAATAATATCACATCAATTACATCAAATACACCCCCTTTTCCCCCATCCCCCCCCCAAACCTCTCCACCCTCCCCCTTAAAAAACCCATGTCCATTCCTGTCTTAACTTCTCTTTCCCTTTCTGTATACCAACCTATTTCTACTTATAACATATTTTCCTGATGTTTAAAAATCATACCAATCTCTCCATTTTTCTCTAAATACTTCCACTTTATCCTCTTCAATATAACACAACTCCTCCATCTTATTAATATACTCAATTCTATCTATCCAGTCCTTCATTGTTGGGGGATCCTGGTCCTGCCAATATTTAGGAATCAAGCTTTTTGCCGCACTAAGTAGATAATACAGTATACTATTTTTATATTGTTTTACTGACGTCTCTGTTTTGTAGAAAAGACACACTCACGGGTCCTTCTGGATTGAAATCCCCAAAATCTCCTGTATATTTTGAATTATTTCTTGCCAAAATACCTGTATTTTTGAACATTCCCACCAGATGGGCGCGATTGTCCCTAATGCCCCACATCCCCTCCAACACAATGGTAATATTTCCTCTCGCTGTTTATGTGCCACACTCAGTGTACAGTACCATCTAGACAAACATTTATAATTAATTTCAACTATGTTCATATTCCTCACCCCATGTATTAATTTTAACACTTTACTCTTCTGTTGATCATTTATTTTTGTACCCAATTCTCTTTCCCATTTCTCTAAGAATGTCGGAATTCCAGCTCCCATGAGTTCAGATAAGATCTTATAAATCCTTGATATTATATGTTCACAACTCATCTTCAAACGCAACAATTTTTCAAATGGTAGCTTCTCTTCTGCCATCATCAGTGGCTGGGGGAGTGTTGAGACAAAATGTCTTAATTGACTATATCTCAATTCATCTAGTGCAACAAATTTACTCTTAATTTCCTGAAAAGTGCGTATTTTCCCCTTATCTTTTTTATCTCCCAAACGTGTATTTCTATCTTTAAACCATTTCCCCGAGACCTCCTCTCTCCCCGGAGGGAAAAATTCTGTGGCCACCAACGGTAATAATAGTGAGTTATAATTCCACCCCATAGACTTTTGCAACCTATCCCATATTCTCAACACTTCCTTTGTTAACGTTAACGTCTATTACCCTATATTTGCATGGGATCCAAATGACCTTCTCCAATTGTGTATTGCTTATAATACTTTCTATTTTAACCCAACATTTCCCTTGTGAGTTGTGTCCATTTAACCACCCATGGTAAAAAAAACTGATATGCAATATTTCCTCATATTTGGCAGATTTAATCCTCCTTTCTCCTTTTTAAAACATAGAGTTTCATATGTAATTATTGGTTTCTTCTTATCCCAGATAAATCTCGTTATCAATTTTCTTATTATCCTAACAAGGGATCCGGGTATATTTATTGGGAGCATTTGAAACTTATACAGGATTTTTGGTACTATTACCATCTTAACCAAATTTATACGTCCAATCCATGAGACCCATCCTCCTGAGAGTCTTCTCAACTCATCTTTGATTTCATTTATTAGTGGGATGTAATTAGCTTGATATAAAACATATTTATTGCTGATGTTAACTTTATTCCCAAGTAACTTAATTCCCTTTCCCTCCATGTAAATGGAAAGTCTTCTTGCAAATTCCTCCTCTCCAACTTTGACACATTAATATTTAGAATTTCAGATTTTGTAGGGGTTATTTTTAAATTAGCTAATTCTCCATATTGTTTTAATAACCTCATTAAATTGGGTAGCGTCAATCTAGGGTTCTCTCTATAAGACAGCATATTATCGGCATATGCTGCTACCTTATGCTCTACTTCTCCTATTTTAATTCCCTTAATATCTATATTCTTTCTTACTGATGCCAAAATTGGTTCCAAGGACAGTACAAACAGTAATGGTAACAACGGTCATCCCTGCCTAGTACCATTATGCAATCTGAAGGAATCAGACAGGGTCCCATTTACCTTCACTGCCCCTGAAGGGTCATTCTAAAGTTCTTTTATCCATTTCATCATTTTTCCTCTATTCCTAGGACCTCCAGCGTATTTATCATAAACCCCCAATCTACTCTATCGAAGGCTTTCTCTGCATCGATCGACAATATTATTGTTGGCTGCCTACTTCTCTTTGCTTTTTGCAAAAGGAGCAATGTTCTCAGTCCATTGTCCTTTCTTTCTCTTCCTGGTATAAACCCGACCTGGTCCAAATGTATCCATGCATCAGTTCTTTCAACCTAGTAGCCAACACCTTTGCGAATAATTTGGTATCGCTATTCAACAGTGATATGGGTCTATAACTAGCACATTGAGAGCTGTCCTTTCCCTCTTTAAGAATAATTGTTACATGTACATGCAATGATTTCTCATTTCCACTCCCTCTCCCAACGCATTCATATTTCTACAGAGTTTAGGAATCAGTAACTCTTTAAAGTTTTTATAGTACCCCACCATATAACCATCTGGGCCCGGGCTCTTCCTTCCTACCGTATTTTTCAAAGCCTCCCTAATTTCATCCTGAGAAATAACTTGTTCTAATGATATTAATTTATCTTTTGCAATCATTGGTAAGTCAGCTGCTGTTAAAAATTCTCGCCTTCTCTTACTCTTTTCTTCTTTTGTTGCTTTTTGATTTATAGGGTTCACCTTATACAGTCCACTGTAAAACTTCTGGAATCTTTCTGCGATACCAGTGGTGGTATAGATCAGATCCCCATTTTCATCTTTAATTTTTTCTATATACAGTTGTGTTCAAAATAATAGCAATCAGACATCACTAACCTGATTCTATCATTTCTACCAAAGCCAGTGATTCTATCAATCACTGGCTTTGGTAGAAATGATATTTCTACATGGCAAATAATTTACTAGCAGGTGTAGTAGAGTAATAGAAATCCAACAGACCCAACAGTCATGACATGCATGCTGCTGGTTCTGTGTAATTGAATCACTAAATTAAATAATAGCAAAATAATAGCAGTGTGGAGTTCTATTAGTGATGTCATTCATTCTTTGAAAAACAGGTGGCAATTATTTGTTTGTTTTCCCCTCTCCAATCAACTTTTTAATCAAGGTACACTGTTCTTCTGAACAATGTTTGTAACGACCCATTTTCCTCAGAATTTCAGAGAGAAATGCACTGTAACCAGCATGTACAACATTTGCTGCATTCCTTCCTTAAATATGGGCAATAATTTGGGCCTCTTTTGCAGCTATTACTGCCTCAATGCAGCGTGGCATGGAAGCTATCAGCCTGTGGCACTGCTGAGGTGTTATGGAAGACCAGGATGCTTCAATAGCGGCCTTCAGCTCGACTGCATTGTTCGGTCTCATGTCTCTCATCTTTCTCTTGGCAATGCCCCATAGATTCTCTATGGGGTTCAGGTCAGGCAAGTTTGCTGGCCAATCAAGCACAGTAATCCCATGGTCATTGAACCAGGTTTTGGTGCTTTTGGCAGTGTGGGCAGGTGCCAAGACCTGCTGGAAAATGAAGTCAAAATGAAGTCAGCCTCCCCATAAAGCTTGTATGCGAAAGGAAGCAAGGAAGCATGAAGTGCTCCAAAATCTCCTGGTAGACGGCTGCATTGACCCTGGACTTAATGAAGCACAGTGGACCAACACCAGCAGATGACATGGCTCCCTAAATCAACACAGACTGTGGAAACTTCACACTGGACTTCAAGCATCTTGCAGTGTGTGCCTCTCCATTCTTCCTCTATACTCTGGGTCCTTGGTTTCCAAATGAGATGCAAACGTTGCTCTCATCAGAAAAGAAGACTTTGGACCACTGAGCAACAGACCAGGTCTGTTTTTCTTTAGCCCGGGCAAGACACTTCTGACGTTGTTTGTTGTTCAGGAGCGGCTTGACAAGAGGAATAAGACATTTGAAGCCCATGTCCAGGATCCGTCTGTGTGTGGTGGCTCTTGATGCACTGACTACAGCCTCAGTCCACTCCTTGTGAAAGTCCCCAACACTTTTGAATGGCCTTTTCCTGACAATCCCCTCCAGGCTGCGGTCATCCCTGCTGCTTGTGCACCTTTTTCTTCCACACTTTTCCCTTCCACATAACTTTCTATTAATGTGCTTTGATACAGCACTTTGGGAACATCCAACTTCTTTTGCAATTTCCTTTTGAGGCTTTCCATTCTTATGGAGGGTGTCAATGATGGTTTTCTGCACAACTGTCAGGTCAGCAGTCTTTCCCATGATTGTGATTCCTACTGAACCAGACTGAGAGACCATTTAAAGGCTCAGGAACCCTTTGCAGGTGTTATGGCTTAATTAGCTGATTAGAGTGGGACACTTTGAGCCTAGAATATTGCACCTTTTCACAATATTCTCATTTTCTGAGATTGTGGATTTGGGGTTTTCATGAGCTGTAAGCCATAATCATCACAATTATCACAAATCACGGCTTGAACTATCTTGCTTTGCATGTAATGGGTCTATCTCATATATTAGTTTCACCTTTTAAGTTGCATTACTGAAATAAATGAACTTTTGCACGATATTCTAATTTTTCGAGTTTCAACTGTGTATATACACACACACACACACACACACACACACACACACACACATATGGTATTGTGTAAAAGTTTTAGACAGGTGTGAAAAAATGCTGTTAATTAAGAATGCTTTGAGAAATAGAAGTGGTATTGGTTTGCTTTGGATTTCTCTTCTGTTCAGTTACTTTCCATTTTGTGTTAAAAATAAAGTATTATTTGCTGTGACTACAACCATCAATTCTTCTAGGTACACACAGTGCTTGTTAAATAAACACAATCAAAAACCGTGAAATTTCTTAAATTAGATAGTGAACAAAGCATCTAACACACTAAGATACATATGCACAAACAATACAGAAATATAGAAATATGAACAGTGAAGAAAGTGCTCAATAGTAAACCAGTATCAACATTTAAGTGTAAATAATTGACATATATGTGACAGTCCCTATGGGGGTATATATAACCTTTTGTGACTCTTCACCGCCGTGATGACAAATTGGAGGCTTACCAGATCCTTTGATCTCTTGACTATAGGGGGTCAACATATGCCTTATTACAACACTTTCAGTCCAGACTCGTGTGTCTCAAGCCAGACCACATGTATCATCAAAAGATCTTCAGACCATCCCGATCTCACGAAGTTGGCATATATTCATCTAAAAATAAAATATGTGCCTCTCATAGTGCAGATAGTTTGTGTACCCTTTATTAAAAAAAGAGAAACGCACTTACAAACATCATAAACTTTCCAGCAATCATTAAAATCCTCAAACAGCAAGGAACAGCATAAATGGCAATTCTTACGGAATGACGTCATATAGTTTTTGAAGGTGCTTGGCAGGTAGGCTGTTCCAAACATCTTGGATCTTCTGTGGATGTAGCTTGCTTCAAAGCCTTCTGTCTCTTCATGTAACCCCAGACAGACTCGATGGTATTGAGATCAGCAATCACTTTCAGGACCTCTCGCTCTTCTTTATGCTGAACATAGTTCTCTATTAAATTGGCTATATGTTTGGGGTCGTCTGCTGCAGAATATATTTGGGACCAATCACGCCTCCCTGATGGTATGGCATGATGGGTAAATATCTGCCTATATTTCTCTCTGATGGAAGGGTTTCAAATTATGTTGAGGAACAGTAAACCCAAAGGGTCAGTAAACCCAGCTGCAATACTTTACTTTTAGATGGAGCTTGGAGGGCTGAGGCAGCCCTTGACTTGCTTTATATCTTGAAAACTCCAACAAGATCTCCCTGCCATAATTCCTCTGTTTCAATTCACTTAGAGTTTTGGGTGTCCCTATGTTGAAAATGTTATGGTGAGCTGACAATTCTGTTTAGGGATTACATTTTTTTTTTTATTTTGGTATTTTGTCATTTGTACAATGACAGTAACTGACTTCCTCTGCTTTTAGCCTGACAACAGCTCTACATATTTGCCAGAATTAAGTAACAAGATGCATCCCCCAAAGGCTTTAGTGGGGGTTGCAAGATTCATGAAACTGTTCATGAAAAGAAGCCAGGCAGATGTGCTCATCCCTAATTAGAACATAAACTTCTGTGATTCAGAGATGAATGTACATGGTGCATCTGTGGAATATGTCAGATCTAATGAATATTTAATAAACCATGTGTGAATGTATATGACTATGGTGAGGGCATCAGTTTGAAATGTTTCAGCAGTTAGGCTTGGACTTTGTGTCTAGTGCAGATTAGCGGAAGTAATCACTGAACACCATATGGGACACAGGAGACTAGCAGTCCCAGAAGATTTGTATTTATAAAGAAGTTCACATGCTGATCCCACTTCAGTGGAGCAATGTTCAGAGGTGTGGGCAGCAGAGAGGTAAGCATTTACATTCTTCTTTATAGGGGACTGTTTTTGAGATTGGCAACATGGCCACTTAAAACACTTCGGCTTTTGTATCTACAGTATATACCACTTATAGACCAGAGAATTTTTTCCATTTCTGCTATGGTCCTGTTATACATTGTTTTCTGTAATATTGTTTTGCATGTCTTCCAAATAAAGCTTAAAGATGACAAATTGGTCAAAACATTGCTATTATACAACTTTATACAACCTGGACACACAATCCTCTACCTACACGAGGGAGCGTAAACCTAAAATAGCTAGACAGTATCTTGTGGCCTCAGAAATACTGATGCTTCCCCCTTCACAATTAGATTTGCCACTCACTACTGATGAATTCTTGGGAGCTATTAAATCCATGAAACCAGGGAAGGTGCCAGATCCGGACAGCTACACTTTATTGTATTACAAGATGTTCACTGCTACCTTGGCCACACGATTTGTAGCATCCTATAATTCCCTGAGAGATGGCCAAAATATCCCTGATGTTACACTTCAAGCCCATGTGACTGTAATTCCCAAGGAAGGGAAAGATCCTGCTCATTGTGCCAGTTACCAGCCAATTTCCCTTCTCAACATTTATTTAAAAATGTTGACTTCCAGACTGATCCCTCAATTCCCCTCCCTGATCCATCATATTAGTCTGGTTTCACTCCAGGCAGGGAAGGCAGGGACAGTATGCTCACTGTCAAACCTTTCTTGAGAGCTATTCCAGTCCACCCTGACATTAAGGGGTTTATTTACTAAAGCTGGAGAGTGCAAAATCAGACTCACTTCTGCATAGAAACCAATCAGCTTCCAGGTTTCATTGCCAAAGCTTCATTGAACAAGCTGAGGTTAGAAGCTGATTGGTTTCTATGCAGAAGGGAGTCTGATTTTGGACTCTCCAGCTTTAGTAAATAAACCCCTAAGGGTATTACCACCAAATCTCAGGAGCATACATTTGCCACTTTTGCTGATGATTTAATCTTTTTTTATTACTTCCCTGACTATTATGCTACCATCACTCTTAACGGAATTGCACAGATATGGCCATCTCATTTTAAAATAAATTACAATTAGTCCGAGGCGATGGGCATTGAAATACTCCCTGCAATGTGACTTCAACTAACCTCTCACTCCATCTTCAAATGGACAACCTCTCAAATATGCTACATGGGGATGAATATTCCCTGTGTCCTGTGGATTTTTTAGCCTAATTTTTCACCCATGTTCCGCCAACACAGGGAGTCGTTTACCTGGTTCAGTCGGACTAATGTCCTAAAATTGAATGTGATACCAGTCTTCTTTATTCCAAATGCTGCCGGTAAAACTCCCTCAGAGTTTTCTGAAAGACTTGAGGGCACAAACCGGCGAGAGTTTGCAGATCCATATTGTTGCTGCCAAAGGATAAGGGGGGAAATGCTTTCCCTGACCCTGTAAAATACTATGAAGCTTCACATATGACTAGAGCTATGGAATGGTGAGTTACACAACCTCATAAACCTTGGGTTGACCTTGAGCAGAGTATGATGAACCTACTTTTGGGGGGACTCCCATGGGTTTCCTCTCACACCTGCCCTACAGAGGTTATGCAGCACCCTATGATAAGTGCTACTCTATGAGTTACTACATCTATTTTTCAGGCTTCCACTCTCTCACTATACCCAAGCCCTCTGATTCCTGTACTTGGCACTCCGACATTCCACCCGGGCATGGGAGACCCCCAATTTGAGGTGCTTTTGAAACTGAATTATTATAGATTATTTCATTTCTCCTCTAATCACAGACTCATGACTAGCCACGATGTTACATCACAGTTTCGTTCTTCGCTTGATTTCCTCTGCCATGCTCAACAGACTACAAATCTGCAGTCCCTTCTGGCCAACCACTGTACATCGCACCAGTGCACCCACTTCAAGCAGATCTGCCTGGATGGACAATTGCTGTCATACCCTTTATCTCATTTTTATACTCTCTTAATTAACTCAAGCGATACGATCATCCTACCTTTCTTACATCAATGGGAATGGGATCTCAACACCTCCTGTACACAGGCCCAGAAGGAGACAATCCTTCACTTTAGCCATAAAGCTTCCCTGGTTAGTAGATGCCAAGAAGGAGGCTATAGGATATTCACACAGTGGTACAGAACTCCAGCTAAACGTAACCATTTGTTTTCTCAGGTCCCTAAGATCTTTTGGCACTGTGGGGAATCTGTGGGGACTCTGATTCATATCTTCTGGGAGTTACCAAAATTAAAGATCTTCTGGAGTGGGGTGGAAACCACAATTCAGACATTAACAGGAGTGACTCTTGACAAAAAGCCATCTGCTTACCTTCTGAATGTCACCCCTCTATCCAACAAGAAATTCAAACGCTCCTTAAACACCTGTTAATGGCAACGAGGGCTTGTATTCTGGCATTATGGAAATGTACGAGCCCCCCCACCATAGCTCATTGGAAGGTGAGGATCAAGGAGATTCAAGAAATGGAAAAACTTACCATGATATTGAAAGAAAGAGAGGACAAATATTGGAAGATTTGGACTCCCTATTTCTTTTATAGATGAATATTCCGCATCTTCCCTATCCGAGAGAGAGGGGGGACCCTCCCCTGCCCCCCTTTTTTTCTCTCTCCCTTTCTTCTTCTCCCTGCTTTTTCCCCCTTTCGTTCTTATTTCTTACTGACCCCACTGCGTATTCTCTGTATTATTCTATCTCTGCAGTCTACTCTTATAAGTGTTTTCTCTACATGTAAAATATAAAACATGGCTCGGAATTCAATGGTTTTTATTGGCTGTTAACTGCTCCTAGGTATCATGTGCAATATCTCGGTGGGTTAACCCATCCACCCTGTATTTGTATATGTTGATCTAGAATACCTAGTGATCCGTTTTTCATATGGGGCTGTTAAATGTCTCCTCTCTTATGCTCTGTATCACATTATTGAATTCCTTGACTACTAAATAAAGATTTAAAAAATAAAAAGAAAAAAATATATTTCCAAGATACAAATTCTTAAAAAAAATTGCAAGGAAACCAGTTCAACTGTTTTGACAGATATAAGGTCTTTATTCAAAATCTGTACTTCTTCACTAGTAATGATTAATTGGTTTAACACAGACTCCCTCAAAATGTAAGATGCATTAATAAGTCAATCTTATTTCATGCTTGTCAGGCAACCGATATTGCAAAAACTCATGAAGCCATTCAGCCACGATAAAAACATATGGTTGAATCAGGTTATAGACTGCAGTAGGGAAGAAAACAGGCAAATCGGGTTCATACTGGATCCATGACTTACAGACTTATACTGTACCTACAGAGGAAATAAACACAAGTTTAACCCCTTCACGCCTAAGGGTAAAACAAATCTAAATGCCTAAGCACAATTCTGCAACATTGACGTGTTAGTAAAACCGTACATATCGTCACAACTACTTTGTACATCCAGGTGGATTATACCTTGTTTTTTTCAGGACAAATTGGGCTTTCATTTGGTGGTAAATGGTCATGGATAGCTCCTAATTTTTTTTTATTATTAAAGGAAAACTGGGCCAAAATAGTAAAACAAATCATTTTTTTAAATTTAACTGTATGTTTCTTGTTACGACCATAACCTACCACCAAAGAACAACTCAAAATACATTCTCCAGTTCTTGACGATCGCAGCGATACCATATATGTGTATGTTATTTGTTGTTTGTACCCGTAGTACAGTCCAGAAACAACAGTGCGCATTTTGTTTTTGTCTTTTTTTTTAATATAAAACACACTGTCACTGACATTGACATTAACACTAACTGACACCAATTTTTTTTTTAAAATCCTGACCTTTGACCCTGACCTTTGCCCTTGACCCTGACCTTTGACCCTGACCTTTGACCCTGACCTTGACCCAAACACTAACCCTGGTACTGAACTAGATCAAACCTTGATCTAGGTATTTTTCTTTATTTTTTCTTTTATTTTTTAATATTTATTTATCTTTTTTTTTTTACAAACTTTTTTTTCTCTCTCTGTGTCAGGAGTTCGAGAGATACAATGTATCTCTCTTCTCCATTCATAGAGAGAGAGAAAACAAGGGGGCCGGGCTGCACAGTGATTGATCACTGTGATAGCCAATCAGAGGCTATCACAGCGATCACGTGACCCGGAATCGGGAGTCCCGGGTCCCGATCGTTAGAACGGGACCCGGGGCTCTCAGTGACACCGCGGTCTTGGTGCTGGGAGCGCGCCGAGCGGCGCGCTCCCAGCACAAACACAGGTACGCAAATATGCGGCCCCACGGAAAAAAGCCCAGGTCCGTGAGGCCGCATATTTGTGTTACGTCGGCGTCAAGGGGTTAAAGATGAATTCCATGTATGGGTATTTTATTCATAGTTACATTGGTGCAGCTTGGCCCAATGTAACTATGTACAAACAATGTACCATACCAGGTCAGTGCCCCTGGAAGATGGAAATCACTGAAGTAGACACTGCTACTTCAATGATCTCCACTTGTTTCTGGGTTCTGTGCTGAGCAGCTGGCCTGTTGCATTCTGAACACAGGAGGTTGGCCACAGGTCCACTTCAGAGAATGCTTTGCATTTTCTGATTGAATGCAAAGCATACTCTGATTGAACAATGCGGAGAGCATGAAATGGTACCAATGTCTTAGAAATGTCTACTATAAATAAGACCTGTTTAATTCAGATCCTCGATTAGACATCTACAAACCATCAGTATGCACAATGTGCAGTGCCCTTGCTGTGTAAATAATATGTTGTTTCTGTTGTTCATCTACCATGTACTGTGATCATCTACTTAAATGTGATATAATACCATCCTTGTTTTTCAAATTAACCTCCAGAGGATTTACCCCCCTTCCTGATCAGGCCATTTTTTTACTATTCAGCACTGCGCTATTTCAGCTGGTAATTGCGTGGTCATGCAATGCTGTACTCAAACTAAATTTATGTCCTTTTTTTCACACAAATAGAGCTTTTTTTTGGTTTTATTTTTTTGTGCTATAAACAAAAAAAGACCGAAAATTTAAAAAAAAAAACAATTTTTTTTACTTGCGGTTATAAAAAATATATAGTGAACTCAAAGTTAGTCATAAATTTAGGCCAAAATGTAGTCTGCTACATGCCTTTGGTAAAAATAATCTCAATAAGTGTATATTAATTGCATTCTGTGAAAGTTATAGCGTTTACAAACTATGGTATAGATACTGAAATTTACACCATTTTTTGCTAGTTTAACTGAAAATTGTGCGGTCATGCAATACTGTACATAACTTACATTTATGTCCTTTTTTCACATAAATGGAGCTTTCTTTTGGTGGTATGTGATCACCTCTGGGTTTTTTTATTTTTGCGCTATAAACAAAAAAAGACCAAACATTTTGAAAAAAAATCTTCTCATTTCTGTCATAAAAAATATCCAATAAACTTAAATTTCATCATAAATTTAGGCCAAAATGTATTTTGCTACATGTTTTTGGTTAAAAAAAAAAATCCTCTATAACTGTATATTAATTGTTTTGTGTGAAAGCTATGGTATAGATGCTGGAATTTACACAGCTTTTGCGTTCTATCACATTTCTTGAGGTGCTAAAATCCCAGGACAGTGCAAACACCGCCAAATGGCCCTTTTTTGGAAAGTAGACACCCTAAGCTATCTGTTGAGAGGCATGTTGAGTCCATGGAAGATTTTTTTTTCCACACGTTTTTTGGAAAATGACAAAAAAAAAATATTTTTTTACACAAAGTTGTCACTTAAATTATATATTGCTTACACATGCCATGGGTATATGTGGAATTACACCCCAAAATACATTCTGCTACTTCTACCGAGTATGAGGATACCACATGTGTGAGACTTTTTGGAAGCCTAGCAACATACAGGAGTCCGAAATCCAATGACCACTGAAATGCCAGGATAGCACCAACCCCCCCCAAATGATCCATTTTTGGGAAGTGGACACCCCAAGGAATTTAAATGGAGGCATGGTGAGTATTTTGCAGATCTAATTTTTTCACAAGGTTTTGAAAAAGAAAAGAAAAAATATATTTTTGTTTTTTTTCTTCATTTTCCAAAAACTTATGGCAACAAACGATATTTGCAAAATACTTACCATGCTTCTTATCAAACCTTGGTGTGTCTAATTTCCAAAACGGGGTCATTGGGGGGGGGGGGGGGCGGTTTATACTATTCTGGCATTTCGGGGCCTCCGAAACTGTGATAGGTAGTCAGGAGGCGTAATGAGGAAATAAAGCCCTTTAAAAAGCTTGACAGTGTTTATTGGATTTTGGGGTCCTGTACACGGCTAAACTGCCAAAAAGTCTCTCACATGTGGTACCCCCATACTCAGGGCAAGTAGCAGAATGTATTTTGGAGAGTAATTCCACATATACCCATGGCATGTGTGAGCAATATATCATTGAACTTTGTGTAAAAAAAAAAAAAAAATAAACAATTTTTTTTTGGTCAGTTTCCAAAAACTTGTGGTGTAAAAAAATAAATTCTTATATTGACTCTACATGCCTCTAAGAAAGTAGTTTGGGGTGTCTACTTTCCAAAAAAGGGTCATTTTGGGGGGGGGGCATTTTATGCCCGGCATTAGCAGTTTATGCCACACATCACTTACTCTTTTTACACTGTACCTTTCATTTTTTTTTTAAATCACTTTTATTGCCATCATAGGGAATGTAAATATCCCCTGTGACTGCAATAGGCATTGACAGGTATTCTTTTTTTGATGATTTGTCAGCTGGCAGAAACACCGGCTGCATTCTCATGTTCCTCCGATGGCATGGGACTGCCCAAGAAAGCGTGGAGGGGAACAACATCTTCCACTGCTTGTAAGAGCAATCCTGCAGCTAATTAGCCACTAGGTTTACTTTTTCATGAAAGCCAATCGCTGCCTGAAAAAAAAACATACCAGGATGGTGCCTGCAACTGCAGTCATCATCCTGGTTTTACCACTCCTGGTATAACCACTCCAGTGATGTACCAGTACATATATGCTATGTTATTTTATTTGTATGCAGCCTGTAGGCTGAATGAAAAAAGAAAAATATCTGCCACAAAAATTGTGTATTGTGCCCACCATTAAATATACCACCCTGCAACCACCCACTTTTAATAATGGGCACACAGGAATTTTTTTTTTCTTTTTTCGTTCAGCCCATAGGCTGAATGAAAAAAAAAGAACCTAACAGATTTCTCTATTCACATCGATTGATGTGGATGAAGTAATCTCTGCCAACATTTTTTTCTTAAATATATGTCAAAGCATAAGGGCTGGCCACCCCAGGCCCCATGCTTGGGCATATATGCTCTTTTTTAATGGCAGATGAAAAACCATCTAACAACACTGCACACACTTATGTATATTCTGAGAGCAAAACTCTGTTGTCAGAATAAACAGATCGGTCCTGCAGCTGAAATGCCTTCCACTTCACTGCGAGCAATTCATCATTTCTGAATCAGACTCCCCCCCCTCCTCCTACCTTCTAAGACGGCATTTACAAGCTGTTGGGGAAAGCCCCAGCGATTAGGTTGCAGGGTGTCACATGCGCCAATTCCAAGATTGTACAAATGTCTAAATAGTGGCACACATGAATAAAAATTGTCTACATATAAGTGGTACCTCGTATCGTAAAAGGATGACAAGTCCCAAACTATCTTGCCACTGCTCCCCATGTACTCTGTGCATCCGGGGGGCTTCACGTGACTTTTCCCTTGTAAATCTGAAACTTGCATGTATAGCCTGTTGCCCTATATATACATCCTGACCTCATATCTGGCACGCTTGCTGGGGATAAATTGTTTGAATGCAAGGTGGCCAGAAAAATTAACCAGGGACTCATCAACACAGATGTTTTGCTGAGGAGTATAGACATCTGCAAATTTTTGGTTAAGGTGATTTATGAGGGGCTGAATTTTGTGGAGCTGGTCAAATTCAGGGTCAACCCAAGGAAGACAGAGTGTATTGTCGTTGAAATGCATAACTCACATTATATTCTCATATCTATGCCTGGTCATGGCAGCAGAGAACACGGGCAGATGATGAACCGGGTCTGTGGACCAATAGAACCGCAATTCATTTTTTTTAGTAATGTCCATGTTGAGGGTTAGACCCAAAAAAACTTTAAATTTGGAAACCGTAATAGGTTTCCGTGCAAATGGTCTGGCAAGATTTGAATTTGGGTTGGCGATGATAAATTGTTGTGCATATAAATTGCTTTGATCCACAATCAATGCATAGAGATCTTCTGTGAAAAACAGCTTAAAAAAATCAAGGGGTGTAGTTATCTTTGCTGTTTCCACCTGAAGTCCGGGTGAATGGGGGAAGTACGGGTGTTGCAGAATTTGTGGGCTGCCAATCAGGATTTGCATGCACATCCTGGAAGGACACTATGGGCTCTACAGACCTGTGTGCGAATTCTTGGTGGCTGCGGGACACTACTTGTGCTAGCCACCGCATCAGCTTGTTCTGCACTTATGGGACTCGCACATCACCAAGTGATACTGCAGTGCTGGTATGTAAAAGACCAGGATGTACTAGGCCACTGGTGCTCGCCAGTTCACCAAAAGCTAGAGCGGCACTAGTACTGGCACTCTGCTGCATATGAGAATCATCATACAATTGTTTGACAATCATGCCAAATTCTAACATGTCTCACTAAACTGTCCTCTATACAGGTCCACGACTCAAACTTCTGGAAGTGCTCATACAATTTCTCAGAGATGTTGTTCTATTCATAACTGACACCCAACAGATGTTTTATTTTTTGTAATTCCTTTATTAAAAGGATCACAGTACAGCTTAACAAGAGGAATGTCCTATTATGCCAATCACCAGTAATAAAAAAACAAATAGAGGAAAGTGAGGTGTTACATGGCTCAATTAACAGGGAGGGCCAGAAAATGTATTAAGCTGGCCATACACATGAAGGTGAATAGGAAGGGTAAAGTGACCATGAAAAGGGAGGAGGGGTGGGGGAAAAGGGCCCTCTCCCGGGGAGGGGGGCCGCTGGGGTCAAGGGCCATTCATGTTGTGTGTGTACAGTGAGGCAAGCATCGGTATAGACAAAATATTGCCATGGTCTCCAAGTGGATTAGAAGGTTTCCTCTGTGTTGGGCAGAGTAGCTGTAATTTCCTCCATGTCCCAAATTTCATTCACTTTAGTGAACCAAAAAGATTTTGTTGGTGGGCAAGATTGTTTCCAGGAAAAAGGGATACTGTACATGCCTTCCCCGCAATAAGCAAGTGGATGCTCAAAGAAGACCTATATTTCTTGATGGGTCTCTCCAACAAATAACACATGTGATCTTGCTTTCTCATTAGAAAGAAAGACATTTCTTCAGTTATGAAACAAATGATGCTATATACTACAAGAAGATGTGTCTTCTAGGACCTGAATGTACTATGATCACTTGATACTATATAAGTGTAAAAACTTATGACATATCAACATACTGCCAGGGGCGGACTGACCATTTGGAAACTCGAGCAGTGCCCGAGGGCCCGAGGTCAGTAGGGGGCCCCATGAGATGCCCCTGGTACCTTTTTCATAGGCTTTTTTGAGTTGGGCAAGGACACAGGGGCCCCATAATCCCCTATTGCCCAGGGGCCCCATGAGTTGTCAGTCCGCCTCTGCATACTGCTTAATGTTTTTTTGTATTTAAGGCACTGTGTGGTGCAGGAGAATGTACTCAGGATGTATATGAATATGGTTTTGTACCTTGGTACCATCTTTGTTCCATTTTGTTGTAGCACAATTGCCTAAATTGAATAAACACAGATTATAAAACAAAAAAAATCCTAACCTCAGGCTTCACAAGATGGCTTCCAGCAGTAGAGATGTAATGCAAGCCTTTCCTTCCCAAGACCACTTCAGTGATCTGAGATTTTTGGACATACTTTTTACCTGTCCAATGTGGTTTTGATCTTTTTTGGGGATTTGAACTCAGATACCTTTTACTTTCCAAGTATAGAGAGAGCTCCTATCAATATCAAAGGTAAAGCTCTGTTTAGAAACCTTATTTGCAAAACATGTGACTGGGATGCTCCCCCTGAAAAAGCAAAAAATATTCTAACAACTTTATCTGATATTTAAGTTGCTCGCTCACATGCCTCTGTGCCCTCTACAAAAGTTTATGGCCACAAACTCTTTATTTTCTTTGATACATCTGGCAAAGAAATGGCTCTATGCTTTTGTGTTCACATTTTCTAGGTAGGAAACAGCAGCAAAGTAAGATTTGTTATGAACAAAGCAAAACTTGTTCCGCATACTGAGCACACTATACACAGGCTTTGTGCTGTTGTAAAAGCTGTTGAGCTATCTGAACTTGTCACCTCAGAAATGGACCTTGAGTTTAAGGATACTTAGTCCTACAATGGCAGTGGAGTTTGGCTACATCTACAGTGAGACCATATAATTAGGAGATCAATCTGTCAAACACTATGGCAGGTATCACTAAGTGGCAGACTGCTGTTCGGATTTGGACTGAGTCACTGTCCCATCCGGAACTGCAGCGGTCTTGCCATTTAGGAGCCACTGGATCTTCCCCTTAGCTGCCACTAGTGCTGTCATCTTTGCAGAGCTGACATCGGGAGGCAGCACAGCGCTGGACTTAGTGAGAGCTGCCCCAGTTAATGGATTGGTAGCTACAATGCAGGGCTGTTCTTGCAACCAATTACAAGCTAGTTAAGAGGAAAAGTTGCATAGTAAATCTGGCTGAAAAAAAGTCCATCCAGTTCAACTAACAGAAAAAAAGCACACAATACACACATAAAGAAAACCTTCATATACACTATCCTTCCCAAGACCCGAAGTTGATCCAGAGGAAGCTAAAGAAAAAACAAAAAAGCATGATCCAATTTGCTCCAGTGGGGGAAAAACTCCTTCCTGATCCCCCAAGAGGCAGTCAGATAATCCCTGGATCAACTTTACCTATACATATTAGTATCCAGTTATGTTATGTGCATTTAGGAAAGAATTCAGGCCTTTTTTAAAACAATCTACTTAGCTGACCAGAACCAGTGATTGAGGGGTCTATTGCACATTTTCACAGCTCTTAATGTTAAGAAACATTTCTGGATTTGGAGATTACATCTCTTTTCCTCAAGCTGCAAAGAGTGCCCCCTTGTCCTCTGTAATGACCTTAATGTGAATAACTCTAATCCAAGTTCACTATATGGACCACCTACTGTATGTATTTAACCACCTCCCGCCCTCCATATAAGGAAATGAGGGGCGCAAGGCGGTTCTCTAACCGCCCGGTGGTGCGTTGTGCCCCTCGGACACAGCGGATCATGATCAATGGAAAGAGCCGAAGGCTCTGTCATGTGATCAGCTGTGTCCAATCACAGCTGATCGCATGTAAATAAGGAAATGCCGGTTATCTCTCCCCACTGTGTCCTCACTATGACAGCTCGGTAATCGGCATTCTAAAGGGGGCATCTACACTGATCATCAGGGCCCTGATGATCAGTGTAGCCCCATCAGTGCCACCTGTCAATGTCCATCAATGCCAGCTGTTAGTGCTCATCAATGCCACCTACCAGTGGCCATCAGTGCCTCAACAATTCCACATATCAGTGCCTACCAGTGCACATCAATGCCACATATCAGTGCCCATCTGAGCTGCCTTTCAGTGCCACCTATCAATGCCACTCAGTGCCACCTATCAGTGCCAGTCAGTGCCGCCTATTAGTGCGCATCAGTGCTGCCTATCAGTGCCGCCTAACAATGCCAGTCAGTGCCACCTAACAGTGCCTGTCAGTGCCATCTAACAGTGCAATATATGAGTGCAGCCTTCCAGTGCCCATCAGTGATGCCTGTCAATGCCCATCAGTGCCATCTACCAGTGCCTCCTCATCAGTGCCCATCACTGCAGCATATCAGTGCCCATAACTGCAGCCTCATTAGCGCACATCAGTGAAGGAGAAAAATCACTTATTTACAAAATTGTATAACTAACTAATAAAAAAACTTGTTTTTTCAAAATTTTCAGTTTTTGGTTTGTTTAGTAAAAAACAAAAAACCCAGAGGTGATTAAATACCACCAAAAGAAAGCTCTATCTGTCTCAAAAAAATGATAAAAATTTCATATGGGTACAGTGTTGCATGACCGCACAATTGTCATTCAACATGTGACAGCACTGAAAGCTGAAAATTGGCCTGAGCAGGAAGGGGGTATAAGTACCCTGTAGGAAAGTGGTTAAACATGAATAACTCTACACCGAGTTCACTATATAAACCACTGATGTATTTATACATGTTGATCATATCCCCCCTTTATCTCCTCTTCTCAAGAGAGAATACATTCAGTTCTGCTAATCTTTCTTCATAGCTGAGCTTCTTCATGCCTCTTATCAGTTTGGTTGCCCTTCTCGGCTTGTAAGTTGGAGACATCCTGTAAGGACATTTTTCCACCGCATAGCTTGGTGTCACCTGCAAAGACTGAAATGGTACTTTTAATCCCTGACCCTATATCATCGTACTCTCTGAATACAGTTTTTTAGCCAGTTTTCTATCCATTTACAAATTGATTTTTCCAAGCCTATAGACTTTACCTTACACAGGAACCGCACGGGGGGAACTGTGTTAACCACTTGAGCTCCAGAGGATTTACCCCCTTAATGACCAGGCCTCTTTTTGCTACTCGGCGCTGCACTAATTCAACTGATAATTGCGCGGTCATGCAATGCTGCACCCAAACAAAATTTACGTCCTTTTTTTCACACAAATAGAGCTTTCTTTCGGTGGTATTTGATCATCTGTGCGCTTTTTATTTTTTACGCTATAAACATAAAAAGGCCAAAAATTTTGAAGAAAAACAATATTTTTTACTTTCAGCTATAAAAAATATATAGTAAACTCAAAGTTGGTTATAAATTTAGGCCAAAATGTACTGTGCTACATGTTTTTGGTAAAAAAAATCCCAATGAGTGTATATTGATTGCTTTGTGTGGAAGTTGTAGCGTCTACAAACTATGGTATAGATACTGCAACTTACGCCATTTTTCTGCTATACAGCGCTGCGCTAGTTTAACGGACAATTGCACGGTCATGCAATATGGTACATAAATGAAACTTACATCCTTTTTTTCCCCACAAATTGAGCTTTCTTTTGGTGGTATTTGATCGCCTGTGCGGTTTTTATTTTTTGCGCTATAAAAAAAAGGTTGACAATTTTGAGGAAAAAAAAAACAATATTTTGGACTTTTTGCTATAAAACATGTCCAGTAAAAAAAATGTAAAAATCAAATTTAATCATAAATTTCTGCCAAAATGCATTCTGCGACATGTCTTTGCTAAAAAAAAAAACCCAATACGTGTAAATTAATTGGTTTACGTGAAAGTTATAGCGTTTACAAATGGCGGGAAAGATACTGGGATTTTTAGGGTTTTTTTTATACTAATAATGGCGGCGATCAGCGAATTATGGTGGCGATCAGGGACTTATGGCAGTGACCAGCGACTTATGGCGGGACTGTGGTGGACATTCTGACATTGGGGGGTACTGACTTGGGGTCACTGACATCCCCAAAAACACTAATACAGTGATCAGTGCAAAAAAAAAAACTGACACTGTACTAATGGCAATGGGGAGGAAGGGGTTAACTTTATTTTGCAGGGAAGGGTTATAGGAGTGAGGGGAGTGTTTTACTAGGGGGCGGGGGTGTGTGCTGCACGGGACAAGGCGGATCGAGAAAGAGAAACTCTTCTTTCTCGATCAACTCATCCTCGAGCTGACAGGGAAGTGACAGACATCACAGCTACTGCAGCTGTGCTGTCTGTCACTGTTTGCCGCCGATCGCCGGAACATAGCCGGTAACGAGCGGCTGTGACCCGGCGATTGACATCTACGGCGGTGATCCGCAGGACAGATAGGGCAGCGGCGCGCCTCGCGCGCGCCCCCTATTTGTTTACAAAACACACGTCTTAAAACCTGGTTTTGCCTGTGAGTGCCTCCCTGCCGCCGTATATGTACAGTGGCTGGGCGGCATGTAGTTAACCATTTGCCGCCCGGCCAATGGCCGTTTGGCGGCTTCAAATGTGTTGCTGCATTCCGGGTGCACGCCATTTGGCGTGCTCCCGCACATGCGCAGTTTGCGCTAATGCAGAGCAGCGCAGCAGCGCGATCTGTCACTGGCCGTGTACCTCAGACACGGCCGATGACAGATCCGAGTACCGGCTCCCGTTGCTGGTACCATGTGACCTGCTGTGACCAATCACAGCAGGTCACATGACAGTTGTATACAATGGATGGCTTCATTCATGCCATCCATTGTATACTAGTGCCTAGCTGTGAATGGTCACAGCTAATCACATGCACATGTCATGTGATTAGCTGTGACCAAATCACAGCTAAGCACAAAAAAAAAAAAAAGCTTTGGTCATAGTAAAATATGAAAAAAAAATGTTAAAAAAAATAAAAAAAAGTAATAAAAAATTAAAAATAAAAAAATAAAAAAATATATATATATATTTTTTTTTCATACTGTCACCAGTCAGTGTCCCTGTTCACCGCCATGCCAGTTATATGATGACGCTGTACTGCACTGGTGACAGTATGTAAAAAAAAAAATAGTGAAAATAATTTTTTTAATTTTTTCATTTTCCGAAAAATTATGACAAAAAAAATACAACTTCAAAAAACTCGCCATGCCTCTTATGAAGTACGTCGGACTGTCTACTCTGCAAAAAGGGGTCATTTGGGGATATATGTACTATTCTGACATTCTTGGACCTCAAGAAATTAGATTGGCTGTCAGTACTTCAGGATTTATCAATATTCAGATCTATACCATAGTTTGTGAACTCTATAACTTTCCTACAAACTAAATAATACATCCTAATTTGGGTTATTTTCACCAAAAACGTAGCAGAATACATCTTGGCCTAAATTTATGAAGAACAATTATTTATTTGTAAACTTTTATAACAGAAACAAAGAAAAATGTGGTTTTTTTTTCAAAATTTTTGGTCTTTTTTTATTATTTATTTATTTATTTATCGAGTTTATATAGCGCCAAAGGGTTTGCTCAGCACTGTACAATAGAACAATAGAATATTTTTTTGTTAATTTAGCAAAAAATAAAAACCCCAGATTGACGATTTTTGTCTTACATAAATACATGCTGGCCATTGCTTAAAATGTTTTTTTTTTCCTAGCAAAAATGTATCTATGTTATCTTTTATTAAACTTCTCAAGTATCTTTCCAACTATAGAAGTTAAACTAACAGGTCTATAGTGACTTGGTAAAGACTTTGACCCATTTTTAAATATAGGCACCACATTGGCCTTACGCCAGTGCAGTGGTACTATACCAGTCATTAAAGAGGCCCTAAAATTTAGAAATAATGGCTTTGAAATGACAGAATTCAATTCTTTTAGGACCTGTGGGTGTATGCCATCCAGTGCAGGAGCCCTATTCACCTTTATTCTATTTAAATATTTCTGGACCATATTCGTTTTCAGCCTTAGTTGTTCATTTAAGGCTATATCAACATCATTCTCATTATGGACATAAGCTTCCCCATGTTCCTTTGTATACACAGAGCTGAAGAAGGTATTTAATACATTTGCCTTCTCTTTGTTCCCAGTCATCCACTTCAGATCCTTTTGTAATAGGTCTACATGCCCAGACCTGACTTTTTTACTATTAATATATTTGAAGAATTTTTGGGGGTTTGTCCTACTCTCTTTTGCAATCTGTCGTTCGCTTTTAATTTTTGCAGCCTTGATTTCCTTTTTACTTAATCTGTTATATTTCTTGTAACAATTAAATGATGACTGTGTTCCATAATTTTAAAATTTTTGTGAACATTCTTTTCTCATTATTTATACCTTTTTTTAACTTTGAATGTGAGCCACATACGTTTTATTTTTATGCTTTTAAACTTATTGCCCACGGGAATATATTTTGCATACAGTCGTTTTGAAGAATTCCTATTTCTGTTCTGTGTTCATTGATGCAAGTATTCCTTTCCAGTCTAAGTCCTGGAGAGCAGCCCTTAGAAAATGTGTTCTCTTAGTAAGACTCCATGCACACTGGTCCTTTTTTTTTAGCTAAAAAATGTTAGAAAAAAAAGCTGGATGAAAAATGCAGATAATATTGTTTCTGTGCTGGCTTGTAGCATTTCATTAGCATTTTTACAGTACATGTAGAGAAAAAAGGAGCATTTAGCTTTTTTTTTGTGCTAAGAAAAACACCCCTTAAAATTCTACAAAAACGTTTTTTTCTGCCTAAATGATGAAGCTAAAAAATGGTTACTAGCCTAAAACAGTGTGCATGGACACATATAATAACACTTTTTAGCTTCTAGGAGCACAAAAAAAATGCTGGTATCAGCTTCTAGGAGCTTAAAAATGCTAGTGTGCATGTAGCCCAAGTGTTTTTATTATTCCAGTATGTGCTTGTATACAGCTAAAAATAATGCACTCAAGTTTTGGTCACTGCTACCTGGATGTTCTTTTATTTGAACATTAGTAACAAGCTCTGCAAAGGGGGACTAGCAGGTCCAGCAGAGCATCATTTCTAGTTGGAGCTTCTATGAACTGTACCATAACATTGTCTTGTAATATGTTTTACATTTTTGCTCTTTAACTGTTCCAGTAGTACCTGTTTCCAGATAGTTAATGTCCCCAATTATCACTGTTGCAGCTCTTGCAACCCTTTTTATCTGTGCAAAGAGCTGAGTCTGCACCTCCTCATTCTCAATGAGTGGCCTATAACAAACTGCAAAAATCAACTTTGTAGTACATACACCCATATGCAGTTCTACCCATAACGCTTCAGCCTCATCACACACTACATCAACTAGATTCACTTTCACACTCGCTTCAATCACTTTGAAAACAGGCAGCGCCACCTTTCCATTTTACTATATCTCTCTGAAATAGAACATAGCCGGGAATATTAATATCCCAATCATGTGAAGAATGAAGCCATGATTCGATAATACCAATTAAATCCTAGTGTTCTTCATGTGCCAAAGCTTCCAACTCACCTATTTTGCTTGCCAGACTTCAGCCATTGGTGAACAAACACTTTGATGCATTGTCACATTTTGCACATGTATTTTTTTTGTAGTACAAATAGTACCATTTCCAATGGTTTGTTTGGGGACTGCCTTATAAATTGCCATAGCCCTCCCCCTCATCTTCCCCCATTCCACCCACCATTAGGGTCTGACCTGTGTGCCCCATTATAAGCTAATTCACCCTCCCCCTCAATCCTAGTTTAAATACTCTTCCAGCCTTCCATAAACCTCTCCCCCAGCACATCAGACCCCATTCCATTTAGGTGCAAACCGTATTGGTTGTACCTAAATAAAAAGTCAGCCCAGTGCTCTAGAAACCCAAATCATTCCCTCTTACACCTGGTCTGTAGCCATACATTCAGTTCTCTAAGCCAGTGTTTTTCAACCTTTTTTGTGCAAAGGCACACTTTTTTCATGAAAAAAATCACGAGGCACACCACCATTAGAAAATGTTAAAAAAATTTACCTCTGTGCCTATATTGACTATATATAAAGTAATTCTCTTGAATAGGAATCAAACACAAAGAAATTATTTTATAATTACTTTATTATGAAATAATAAAGTATTTTATAATTGGACCCGGGGGGCCGGACCAAGAGTAGATGAATGATGTGTATGTGTCATCCATAGTAAGTATAGTAATATTCCCCCATAGTAAGCATAGTAATTAATCCCCCATATAGTAATTCATCCTCCATATAGTAATTCATCCCCCATAGTAATTCATCCCTCATATAGTATTTCATCCCCCCATATAGTATTTCATCCCCCCATATAGTATTTCATCCCCCCATATAGTATTTCATCCCTCATATAGTAATTCATCCCTCATATAGTATTTCATCCCTCATATAGTATTTCATCCCTCATATAGTATTTCATCCCCCATATAGTATTTCATCCCCCCATATAGTATTTCATCCCCTCATATAGTATTTCATCCCTCATATAGTATTTCATCCCCCCATATAGTATTTCATCCCTCATACAGTAATTCATCCCTCATATAGTAATTCATCCCCCATATAGTATTTCATCCCTCATATAGTATTTCATCCCCCCATATAGTATTTCATCCCTCATATAGTAATTCATCCCCCCATATAGTATTTCATCCCCCCATATAGTATTTCATCCCCCCATATAGTATTTCATCCCTCATATAGTAATTCATCCCTGATATAGTAATTCATCCCCCATATAGTATTTCATCCCCCCATATAGTATTTCATCCCTCATAAAGTAATTCATCCCTCATATAGTATTTCATCCCCCACAGTACTATTCCCCCCCCCCCCTTCTAGTAAGCCAAGTCCCCCGTGTCAATTCACTTACCTTTTGCGTTCCTCTCGCTGTCTTCCCGCGCCGTTCGGGTCTTCAGGGCGGACTGTGAGAGGAGCCTAGCTCCCCTCCCCTCACGTTCGGCACGCTGCCCCGCCTACACACATCCTGACAGCCACATCCGCAAGCCGGATTAAAAGGTCCGCGCGGACTTTTGGGGCTGCCAACCGAGAGGAGGCAGGGGAGCGGCCGACCGAGAGGAGGGAGGGGAGCAGGCGCCCGGCACACAGAAGAGCCGCATTAGACTGGGTAAAGAGCCGCATGTGGCTCGCGAGCCGCGGCTTGCCGACCACTGAATCATTAGATTCTAATGATTGGTCTATTTGTGAGCCGAAGCCACATGTTACAGATGAAATTGGAATTTTTCCCACGGCACACCAGACAATATCTCACGGCACACTAGTGTGCCGCGGCACAGTGGTTGAAAAACGCTGCTCTAAGCTCCCCCTGTCTTTCCTTTATTGCGCATGGCGCAGGCAATATTTAAGTTTTGCAACTCCGCCCCTCCAACCATAAATGTCCTGCCTCCCAATGTCAGATCTAGACCTGCCATGCCTCCTACCCTCCACCTTGTGTAAGGTAGGACAGGGAAAATGGCTATGTCCGGCTATGAAGGACAGGGGGAGGGGGGGCTGGGGGTGATATATAAGGAGTCCAGAGACTGCAATATGAAGGGGGCTTCTATAAAGGGGGTGAGTACAGGAATGGGAAGTGGGGTTAAAATGAAGGGGGACTAGGGACTGCAGTGGGAAGAAGGAGATATAAAGGAGGACAAGGACAGGAATGTGGAGGGGGGTGATATGAAGGGGGCTAGGGACTGCAATGTGAAGGAGGGGAGTGCTATAAAGGGGATGAGGACAGGAATGTGAAGAGGATGATATGAAGTGGGGCCAAGGACAGGATTATGAAGGGGGCTGGGGGCTGAGGATTGTAATCTGAAAGGGGTTGATGTTAAATGGGTTTGAGGACACTGCTGTGAAGGGGGACTAATGTGAAATGGGAGACTGTGATGTGAGGGGGGCTGTGATATAAAGGAGGACTTTGATTTAAAAGAAGGGGGGTTGTGATGTGCAGGGGGACTGAGAACACTGATGTGATGTGAAGGATCTGAGGCTAGGTTCACATCATTGCGTCCTGCATTCTGCATGTAGGCAGCCCATTCATTTAAGTAGGCTGCCTAATATGCAGAAATGCAGAGAATGAAGTCCCTGACTCTTATTTTAAATTGTGCCGTACTGAGCCACATGTTGCTGCTGCACCATGCAGTTTGAAGTTTGCGAAAACAAACCACGTTTTTCAATGCGCAGAATCAAACGTGATTAGGACCTCTGTTGGAAGAAAATTTCACTGACTGGACCTCCGTCAATTTTAATTCAATATCCCTGCATTATGGCATTCTCCTGACCACACAATCCCGCAGACAGTGTTACAAGATCTGTTGCTACAAATCACCTTAAATGCTTGATATAGCTAACAGGGCTTGAATTCCTGTACAACACAAAGTAGACTGACTCCCAGATTGACAAATCTTAGTTGATAAATGCAGACTCAGATGCTGAAATCCATCTCAAGGTCTCTGCGCTTCAGACAGTGACCTCAGACAGCCAAACGTAAATCTCATAAATTAAAGAGATTATCAGCCTGGAAGTCACTTATTTGAGCTATTACTTACCTAGCACACATAGCTTGTTCCTTCAATGGTGACATACATTTAGATGATAGTAACTGTAAAGGCATGCATCATTGCCAAGATGTCTGTTCTGCAGTAAAATGTCAGCAATCTCAAGATCTCCCCATTCTCACTGTGCAGCTTGAAACCAATGTCAGGGAGAATGGGTGTACAGGAACCGGAAAACCTATTGCTGGAGACCGTGCCCTGGGAATGCTCAGCTCATTGCTTGATCAAGATAGTAGACCAGATGCGAGTAGACAATCAACAAGTAACTAAGCCATTCCTCAGACCTGTTACTGGCCTGTTTATATTGATATCACCAGGGAACCCAAACAGTAGTATTGGTTGATACCAGGCAGAGAGTGTCATGTCTCCAGTATAGGGTTTTTATAATGTTCTGTTGCTACTTCTTTAATTTGTCTTGGATTTGACCTAGTGAGCCAAGTGCACTAACTCACATAAGTGCAGAAACATGTAGATGTGTTTTTATCAAACTGTGCACTTATACCTCCCATGGCTCTTCCGTCAGTAGAGTTTAGCAGTGTGTGGACAAAGCCAGCCACTAACTGGGGTGTATGTTAAGCCTGGATGAACATCTTTAGTGGCAGCATTGTTGGTGAGAACATTTATCCAGCATCTACCACGCTCTTTAGCAGCTCAGAGACACTGTTTATTCTATTTTTGTATTCTAAATGTCTGTATTTTTTATTTCTTCCCTCTTTCACCCCACCCTTTTCTCTGCTTACAGCTTCAAGATTTATTTACATGGTCAGCCTTATTGAAGGATAAAAGGGTTTAACTGCATGTCAAGCTGCATACTGTCCACATGGTAAAGTGTAGTGAGGTCAGAACAGCTATTTTGCATTTACTCTGTTTCAGAAAAATAAAAATAAAGATATACACACACACACACACTATGGTGTCTATAATCCTATTGTTTTGCGCTCCTTAAAAATTACATATGATCACTTATCCATGCCCAGAACATATGACCATATGAAGACAAGTGAAAAAAGCATATATTAAATCTTTTAACCAAAATTCATATATAATAATCACTTAATTTACTTAAAAAACAAATTAATTCTTACTATTAATATATATCCGTGATTAAAAAATAACTAAATCAATAATATATCATTTTTAGTGAGAAGAAAAAAATATATAAATCTCAAATAAAGTTATTTTAAATAAATATACATATATTCTTAATTAATGTGTGAAAACAGTGTCCCATATAACATAAAAAATATATAGTGACTTTGTGCTTTAATTAATCTTCAATCCGTGATTGCATGTGAATCCGTGACTGTTTGTGAATCCTCCCATTAGTGCAGATGTAAGCTCACCTCCTTATCTGCCTATAATTAGGCTAAATGCGCTTTTGGTTCTCCTCCTATGGAACCTGCTTGGTTAAGACTCTTTCCTTTTTAAATAGTGGATATCCTTTATCACTGATTTTTCCCCTCTGGGATTGATCCCTTCTCACGAGGACCCAAGTCCTCTATACTCTCCTCTCCATACGTCTCTCCACATATAGGAAAAAAATTCTAAACAGATCCAAATCAAAACCCCCTGATGAAGCCACGTGACCAGTGGCGTAACGCGTAGGGGTGGGACTGCAACGTCACTCGGAGGGAGTCAGATTGTTTGCCAGATGGCGGGTGCATGCTTCAAACAGTCAGCGGAGGACTCGGTTTATATTTGATATGCCTTATATTGAATACAACACATGTGAGTGCATTACTTGGAGATAATAAAGCCATACTTTTAAAAAGGATAAAACACTATGTTTAGAATTTTTTTCCTATATGTGGAGAGACGTATGGAGAGGGGAGTATAGAGGACTTGGGTCCTCGTGAGAAGGGATCAATCCCAGAGGGGAAAAATCAGTGATAAAGGATATCCACTATTTAAAAAGGAAAGAGTCTTAACCAAGCAGGTTCCATAGGAGGAGAACCAAAAGCGCATTTAGCCTAATTATAGGCAGATAAGGAGGTGAGCTTACATCTGCACTAATGGGAGGATTCACAAACAGTCACGGATTCACATGCAATCACGGATTGAAGATTAATTAAAGCACAAAGTCACTATATATTTTTTATGTTATATGGGACACTGTTTTCACACATTAATTAAGTATATATGTATATTTATTTAAAATAACTTTATTTGAGATTTATATATTTTTTTCTTCTCACTAAAAATGATGTATTATTGATTTAGTTATTTTTTAATCACGGATATATATTAATAGTAAGAATTAATTTGTTTTTTAAGTAAATTAAGTGATTATTATATATGAATTTTGGTTAAAGGATTTAATATATGCTTTTTTCACTTGTCTTCATATGGTCATATGTTCTGGGCGTGGATAAGTGATCATATGTAATTTTTAAGGAGCGCAACACAATAGGATTATATTAATTATACACAGTGGTAGTTATGTGTTAGGTGTCTGCGATCCTATTATATTAAGGACATATTTTGTCCAGTTTTGTGTATTAAGGTGGCTCTCTGATTTTGGCTCGCAAGATATCTTAACATCACTATGGTGTCTGTTTATGACACAGAGAATAGCTGCGATTCAACGGATCTCAGCTATTCTCTGGTCATTCACAGTTTATGACACTCAGGAGATCATGTCAGCCCTTCACTGGAGATCTGTGTTCTCCCTCCAGATTCTCCAGCCCAGAGCTGGAGAATCAGAGGGACCGCAGACTAAGCAGAGATAATTTACCTCTGCTTAGTAAACTGATCTTTTACTGTAATCTTGCGAGATTATAGTAAAATCAGCCGTTTTCTACACTTTGTAGACCGTTCTCCAGCGTTTGGAGACCGTTCTCCCTTAGTTCGGAGAACTGCTTCATAAACTGCATTCACAGGAGAACTGTGTTCTCCGAGAATGCCGGAGAACTGAGCAGCGATCTATTACCGCTGGTTCATAAACGGACACCTATATTGCCAAAAGTATTGGAACACCTGCCTTTACATGCACATGAACTTTAATGACATCCCAGTCTTAGTACCTAGGGTTCAATATCGAGTTGGCCCACCCTTTGCAGCTATAAAAGCTTCAACTCTTCTGGGAAGGCTGTCCACAACCTTTAGCAGTGTGACCATTCTTCCAGAAGTGCATTTGTGAGGTCAGGCACTGATGTCGGATGAGAAGGCCTGGCTCCCAGTCTCCGCTCTAATTCATCCAAAAGGTGTTCTATTGGGCTGAGGTCAAGTCAGTCAAGTTCCTCCACCTCAAACTCGCTCAACCTTGTGTTTATGGACCTTGCTGGAACAGGAAGGGGCCATTCCCAAACTGTTCCCACAAAGTTGGGAGCATGAAATTGTCCAACATGTCTTGGTATGCTGATGCCTTAAGAGTTCCCTTCACTGGAACTAAGGGGCCAAGCCCAACCCCTGAAAAACAACCCCACACCATAATCCCCCTCCACCAAACTTTACACTGGGCACAAAGCAGTCAGGCAAGTACCGTTCTCCTGGCAACTGCCAAACCCAGACATGTCCATCAGATTGCCAGATAGAGAAGCGCGATTTGTCACTCCAGAGAACACATCTCCACTGCTCTAGAGTGCACTTGGTGATGTAAGGCTTTGATGCAGCTGCTCGGCTATGGAAACTCATTCCATAAAGTTCCATGAAGGCCACATGATATTTGGAGGTCTTTAGCTATTGACTCTGCAGACAGTTGGTGACTTCTGCACACTGCGCGCTTTAGCATGCGCTGACCCCGCTCTGTCATTTTATGTGGCCTACCACTTCGTGGCTAAGTTTCTGTTGTTTTCAGTTGCTTCCACTTTGCTATAATACCACTAACAGTTGACTGTGGAATATTTAGTAGCAAGGAAATTTCATGGATGGACTTATTGAACAGGTGGCAACCTATCTTGGTACAGTGCTTGAATTCACTGAGCTCCTAAGAGCGACTCATTCTTTCACATATGTTTGTGGAAGCAGTCTGCATGCCTAGGTGCTTGATTTTATACACCTGTTGCCATGGAGGTGATTGGAACACCTGAATCCGATGATTTGGTCTCCCCTCCTTCACATTGCAGTCCCTAGCCCCCTTCATATCATCCCCCTCCCAATATTTCTGGCAATATAGGTGCAAAAGCTGAATGGTTAAGCAAAATGCTGTGCTGAAGCATGAAGTGCATATAGTTATAAATCTTTCTGACTCACATATGGGAAAAAAGAACAGCTATATCCAAAAAGAAAAGGAAAATATGCAATTTTATTTAGAAGTGAATGCCAATATCAAGTCTATATCATATAGTAGGCAATCAGTAACTGTAGAATCAAAGTACATACTCTACATTTGGTAGGGACAAGCAGAGTTATTTTGACCAGATTAATTTCACCATTGGTGAAAGTTGACCACAGCAGAAACATTTAGTTTCACTCAATCTGTAGTATACAAAGTTATATCCCTTACTTCTACTATAAATAATGGGGCTAAATAAGTGTCCATTTCTTAGCACAAGAACATGCCCAATATGTTCATTCTTTTAAACTATATGTTTAAAATAGAGGGAGTCAATACACATAGGATAGCAATTATCCACCTAACTACACTTCTAGCTAAAGAAAATAGGAGCCTGTAGTTTTATTGAAAATCACTAGATGGCACCATGACTCTATTTTTATAATTCACTAAACTGAAAAAAACTATATGCTACGAAAGGTAACCCTGATTCCAACGTAAAGTAAAAAAGGGACTTTTGTTATATCCTACTCCTCCATCTATATCAGTGGTGGTCAGCGTGCTAATTATAGAGGGCCGCAGGTGTACACCTCAACATATACAGGTGGCCAAACCATAGCAACATGTGTCATGCATTGAAATATTTTGCTTTAGGCAGCCTATTTAAAATGAGTGGGCTGTGATACAAATTAATGCATGAAAATTAAGATCCTGCTGCAAATTTTTGCATTGCACACCAAAACACATCTCCAAGCTCAGCCAGGGAAGTTGGTTTTCTTGTTGAAACAGTTGCATTTTCGAGGGCAGATGAGGTGACTTTCAAAATTAATGCATTTCAATGTACTAAAATGTGCATGCTGCAGTATTTTTAAACAACCATTTAAAGTAAATATAGAGCACCTTATTTACTACATTTGAAGTTCCATCAGGTTTGTACTTACTGGTTAGGGGTGTGATTAGAGCTTGTTTAGGCATTATTGTAAGTGATCATTATACTGTTTTGATGCAGCAAGGGTCTTATCCTGTGTTCTAATGGTCTTCAAAAAATAGATTATTATAAAGCCTAGCATAAAAAAGTATGATGTAAAGCCTAATGAGATTAGTTCCCTTCATAGCATTGGATACAGAGTTGCATAATTACCAGTTAAAGCACTGCAGTGCCGAATAGCTGAAAATGGCCTGGTCATGAAGGGGGTAAAACCTTCTGGAGCTGAAGTGGGTTTACCATTGAAAGAAATTTGTTACCTGTTTAATAAGTGCAAAAAGTGTATGTTGATCCTGTCATAAACCCATAGAATTCATAACTTCCTCTTCACTCTTCTGGTTCTACACTGGGCAATGTTCTGTACTAGAGCAAACCGCTTAGGCCTTAGGGTGACAACTATGGTTGTGCTGCTGGTTCAATATTATTGGCACATGAACTTTATCTTTGATCCTCACCGTCCCATGTCACTTTTCAAAAAGGCTTAAGAATAGACAGGAAACATGCAAGGATGAGAAAAAATATGATTTCTCATTTGACTCTGAGACTAACAGTTTACAGACATACAGGGCCCAAAAGCACTATACATGTATACACTCTAGACAAGAACCACTGAATACAATGTATTTTTCAGGAGAAATTGTTTAGTCTTCATCGGGCAGTCCTTAAAGTGATAAAAAAAAAAATGTTTCTTAGCAAATAACAAACATGTTATACTTACCTGCTCTGTGCCAAGGTTCTGCCAAAAACAGCCCCGATTCTCCTCTTCTTGGGTTCCCCGCCAGCTAGGGTTGCCACCTCATCCCTTTAAACCTGAACACATATTAATTACACAGGTTCTGCGGTTGATTAAGATTGTAATTAAACTCACCTAGTGCCTTATCTGCATTAAATTAGCTTCAGAACCTGTGTAATTAATGTGTTCAGTTTTAAAGGGTTGAGGTGGCAACCCTACTGCCAATGCTCCTGGCTCCTCCCCCTTGACCAGTGCTATGAAAGCACTGGTGTATGCTCGCTCCCGATCCCCACTCTATATGTCCATAGGACACATAGATCCGCACTTGGCCCCGCTCCCTTGACCTCTCATTGGCTCACTGGCTGTGATTGTCTCAGCCAATGAGGAGAGAGAGACCTGGGACAGCCAAGGTAACAGTGGACATAGCTGGATTGAGAGGGGGTTTAGGTGAGTATTGGGGTCTGTGGGGGGAACAGCACACAGAAGGTTTTTTACCTTCATGCATAGAATGCATGAAGGTAAAAAAAAACTTTCAGGTTTTAAAACCATTCCATAGTTCACACACTCTTATTTTCCAATGCGCTAAAACTTTATAGTCTTCTAAAAGGCATATGAAGAAAAAAGAGTCCAAGTGGTGCTGGGACTTTGATGTGAGTTCATTCAAAGTAGTGAAAAGGCAAAAACATTTGAAGAGCTCACTAACTCAGGTTTGCCACCTCATCCCTTTAAAACCAAACGCATATTAATTACACAGGTTCTGAGGGTAATTTAATGCAGATAAGGCACTATGTGAGTTTAATTATCACCTTAATCAGCCACAGAACCTGTGTAATTAATATGTTTTTGGTTTTAAAGAGATGAGGTGGCAACCCTAGTTAGGCTCCTCACCATAGACAAGGCTACCCACCAGCAGTTTACCAGAAAAAAACATGCACAAACGGAAGGCGTGTCAGACCAAAGGAGTTCAAATTCATACATTAGTTTGTACAAAAAAAGCAAATGTGTTTCAGGGGTTAGAGAAACTCCCCCTTCATTGGTTAAAATAAAAACCTTCAATGGACACAAAATAGAGCTTTCCTGTGTGATTTTGTGCTTAGAAACAAATGCTGGCCAGCAGTATCTGCATGTGCCACTAAATGCTAATGCAAAAATGCTGAAAAAATGCTAAAAACCTCACGTTTTTTAACGTGACTTTACAGAGCTAACGTTACTAGCGTTATTAAACCGCCCAGTGTGCATGGAGCCTTAAAGACATATGTCCAGTTAAACAATTATTTGACTTGCAATGTCCCCAACATTCTGTAAGGGTGGCCAGCAAAGGCCATTTATGGTAACCCCTTGGCTACCTTTATTTCTTCTAGGGATAGTGAGTTCTCTGCTTGAGAATTTTTGCTAAATGGGATAATAAAACAATGATCACAGCTGGCTTGGTACAAGGGTCTGCATGCTTGGCATCTGTTCCTCACATCCCCTAAGGTAGCCTCATGAATTTTGCAGGCTCTGATCAACTCAGCTGGTCCAGCCACTTCTGCCCTTCCACATTATTCCACACTCTCTTCCCTTTAATTGGTTTAGCCACAATTTACCAAGTTTATTATGCCACAGAGACCATAAAGCTTCCTTTGGCGAATAACCTCTTCAAGTAAATCATTACAATTTTTGAGTCAATGGAGATGTAGACAGTTGCCTAAAGGGTATTGTGGCATACAGTATGTCTCTGTTGGCCGTATGTTATAAAAGTTATGTTTTTCTTGTTTTATTACTGTATTTGCTGTTCCACATCATGCTTATACTGTGATTACCGTGTGTATTGCTGGTGCTGAGAGAGTCTTTTTATGATGAATCATGCTGCTTCCTCCATGTTCATGTGACTACCCTGTGGTGGAGATACATACATACAAGGGAAGAGCAGCTTCCTGTGAGAGATCTGCTCCATGTATGGGAAGGGAATAGGAGCTGTGCAAGGATGTTATCTTGCTTGAAACATCCACTTGTGGGAACCAATTTGGAGTTCTGAGTGATATGGACTACTGTTTAAAGTGATTATAAACATATATTTTATTAATAACAAACATGTCATACTTGCCTGCTCTGTTCACAAGCCAGCCCCGATCCTTCTCTTCTGGTGTCCCCTAACGGCGCTCCTCTAGAGAATGCAGTAAGGTAAAAAGCCTTCTACCTTTACAACCACTTTATTGGATTAAATTAATGAATTTTCTCACCTACTTGACTACCTCAAGGGGCAGAGGCACCAGAAGAATATCTGAGGGGTGCTTAGAAGGTATGTACAGAAATGTGTATTGAAGACATCTTTGTGAACTATTCAACTCAGCGGTACCGTCTCAGAAAAGCTGCACAACAAAAGTGAGAGAAGAGTTATAAAGTGAGAGAAGAGTTATAAAGTGTGAGAAGAGTTATAAAGTGTGAGAAGAAACTGATGTCCATAGTGAATAATGTGAAGTGTTACAGAAGTTGGGCCACGGATTACAAGCTATTAATTGTGTTCTCCTGGAGAAGCATCACTTTTGAAGTAATTGTAAATCTTCCCAGTTTTTAAAATAATAAACATGTCATACTTACCTGCTTTGTGCAATGGTATTGCACAGAGCAACCCGATTCTCATTTTCTGGGATCTCCAGCTCATGCTTCAGTCTCCTCTGTGGAGTGCCCACCAAGAAACCATTTCCCATGGTGGGCACTCATGCGAGCCAACTCCCAAGCCAGGCTGTTTGCAACTACTCAGACACACAGCCGCCTGTCTCGGCCCCGCTCTCTGTGGGAGCTAAGAAATGGAAGAGGAACTGCTGCAGATGTGCACATCATTTATTCGAGATCAGGCTCAGATGAATATTTAGGGTCTGTGAGGGGAGCTGCATGTAAAAGGTTTTTTTATGCAGAAGCAAAAATCCTTTTACCCTTACAACCACTTTAAGTTGGAGTGCTGCCTTAAAACCAGCATTGTGTTAAACCACAGCCTCAGTCTGCCTTTGGGGACACTAGCGAGGGCTCTCTCCAAGTCCCATTATGGGTGCAGTGAGCAAACCAGGATTACTAGAAATATGTTATCCATGTCTTCATGTACAGAGTGCTTTTCCAAGATAAAAAAAAGTCAAACATTATTTTTATCTGTGCCTTCTTATCCACATACAATTCAAAAGCAGGTAAGAAATGCAAACCCATCTTTCATTATGAATATAATAGGCAAAGGGGTTATGCAAACACATCTTATAAAATATAGCAGCTTTGGGCAAAATTTCAGAATGCTATTGCACCACCTTTAACAACTTATGTTTGAAGCATTAACCAGCACATACTGTATATGCATTTATAGTTTTGTGCTAACAAATATGTCTCTATATTTATACTTTTTTTTTTTTTTATAAAAATTGCCATCTGAGGGGAAAAAGATGCTTTTCATCTTTTGGGAATCAGAAAATGTCATTTAAAGAATAAAAGAATACAGTCACCTTTTTCACATCATAGCTTCTTACAGTAATTCCACGTTCCAGTGATGCTATACCCCTTTAAAAGTCTTAGAATTATCATTGACATTTTTCTTATGAGGTATTTCTAGTCCAAGTGGAAGCATGATATTTGTTTCTGAATAATCTGTGTTAAACCATGATCATTCTTATAGCCTCCTTGTAAGGGAAAGGCCAAAGGCTAAGAACTAAGACTCAGGAAAGCCCATAAGCACCATTATATTTGTGTAGCCCAGTGCCATCGCAAGACATTCATAATAAGAACTATGCTGAGTTTTTGCTCCCTCTTGTGTTTAACTGTGATAGTGAAATATTGTTCAGAGGCACAGGGAGAGAGGAGGGCCCAACAAAAGAGCAGATGACTGAGGGACATATAGTTCGGAAGGGTGGATTTGCAGAGGGACCAATACTGTTGTGAACTACAAGTTCCAGCCAGCTGGAAGAGTAAGTAGAATGCTGGGAGAGGATATATAAACCAGACCCCGGAGGAAATGCTCTCTCTTGGGACCACGGGCTGAAGCTGAGAAGAGAGACCCGGCTGCTTGTGAGAGTTTAGTAGGCCATGCGGTCCGGACGGGGTGGAGGATCTTTAGTGGGAGAGTTACATACCTACAAGTGGATCACCCATCCCAGCTTCCTGTCAGCAGAGTGACTGTCCAGAGTTGGTTAGCAGCATCAGCGTCACAGTTACAGTGGAGTCCCAGTGTCGCATGGAGCTAGGCCTGACGCCCCTAAGCTGGTTGCAGATTCTGTGGGAGCCCTTCCAGGACATCTTGAATTCCTTGAGCCGCAGTGTCATCAGGATTGGTGAGTGGGCTGAAGCCCACACTGTGTACACTCTTCACTAGGGGCACTGCATGCAGACACCTTTACCATACTCTGTTTGTACATTTGTCACTTTTACTTGGAGCTATTCACCTACATTATCAAGGGTTGTTGGTTGCCATTGCACAGCAATCTCTTTGGGCTCTATTGTGCTAGCAGGATATTCAGGATACTCATTCCTTCAAGAATCCCTTTCACTACTCTTCAAGCCAAGGACTCTGTGCCTCACATCGATGCTTATATTAAAGGGGGACTCTATTCAGAATTTGTGTATAGCATATATTATATGCCTATCTCTCCCAAAGAGTGTTGATATATTAGCAACTGTTTAATCGGGATTTTAAGGGAGCAGTATGACACTTAAGCGAGTCTTTCTCCTCCCTTTCATACCTGAGGTCAAAGGTTCTGTTTGAGTATATTTGAAATACTGTTGACTTGTTGTGTTCACTATTACAGGTTACTGCCTTATGAAACATTTGCTTTAACTGTCTGCAACTAAAGAACCATTATTAAATACTCAGTTGTTTACTGCAATTTGATGTATTTGAAATCTTGACTTCTTGTGCATTATGTCTGTACCCAGGGTGTCAGAGGTGTCAGAAGGCTTGCAAGGTCAGGGCAACCTAAGGGGATCATCATATTACAGTGGCTCTCACGCGGGTAGCGCTGCATTTGCATTGATCGACTTGGGTACAACCAGCCTGTTGGGTTTTTTACATGTGACTACTGCCAGTGGCTATAGATGCTAGAAGTAATCACTGTGCTCTGCAGGCCAGGAAGGCTTCCCATGACCCCCCACCAGCAGACTGATGTTGATGGGAGAATCAATAGATTTTCATTAACCCTGCTCTATTGCTTTGCTCTTGTTAATATAAAAAAAGTAGGGGAGATTGGAGACATACATGATATGTAAAAAGGCTCTTATCATAATTAACCTGCATAGATGCTTTCAAAACTTTTAATTATTTTAAGCAGCATTATAGAACATTTATTTCTATATTAAAAGTTACTTGTTAGCCTGACACTTAAATTCAGTCTAGTGATTAAGCAGCAGGAAGCTCTTAACTCTGATCCTTGGTTATTAGACTAATTTAGACATACACTGCTTCTTATGAAGAAACTGACACCCACTCAGATGAAAAATATGATGGGAAATGTCACTCAGCTCACAAACAGAAACCCACATAAGCAGGCACAGAACTTGATAACAGAGGCAGCAGGGAAAGATTATCCATTGACATGGCTATGTCAAGAATAATGGATGTATAGTTACATATTCATTATACAAATAAACAAGCTTTTCATATTTGCATAAATTGTCTATTGTTAATTTGGTACACATTTTGACTATTTATTCTGACTACTGATTATGACATTGTTCTGTATTTTGTAGTAAGTAGTAAAGACAATACAATCTTCCAACTTACAGTTGGTACTCATACCTGGGATGAATATGGTGGAAAGGTAGCACTGAAAGTGTTTTTCCATTTTTGCAGCCAAATTGGGATGACTTCTACATTAAATATGTTACATCTACCCATTCACAAAGTGTAACTTAAAAAATGTTTAAAAATTGCAGCTTATTTTTATTAGATGCTCTATTCTGGACCCACCAACAAGGAAAAATCCTAGTACCTGTCTGTACTATTCAGGCAGATTTTCATGATCAATTGTAATTAGATTTAAACACTGTTTGTCCTAACAATAGAGGTGTGGCCTCTTGCATTGTATGCTAATGAGGGCATAGTTGGGTCAGACTCACTCTAAAGCCTGTTACACACGATGAGAATATCAGATGAATGATTGTCTTTTTTTTTTTATATCAAAAATGATGAGGTTGCTAAAGTTCTGAAAATTCTTGTATGACAGAACATGGGCAGGCTGGCTGGTTGTACTCAAATTCTTTTTTTTTCAATCACTGCCTACGGCTATAGCAGTCGGCAGTGATCGTTTTAGTTTGTCAGATGACCCCCAAACACTGAATTCAAGCCACAGTACACTGTGAAGACAGTGAAGCATGGTTGCGCAAGCATCATGATATGGGGATGTTTCTCATACTATAGTGCTGGGCCTATTTATCGCATACCAGGGATCATGGATCAGTTTGAATACATCAGAATACTTGAAGAGGTCATGCTGCCTTATGCTGAAGAGGAAATGCCCTTGAAATGTCTGTTCCAACAAGACAATGACCCCAAACACACCAGTAAACATGCAACATGTTGGTTCCAGACCAACAAGATTGACGTTATGGAGTGGCCAGCCCAATCCCCGGATCTTAATCTAATAGAAAACTTGTGGGGTGACATCAAAAATGCAGTTTCTGAGGCAAAACCAATAAATAGAGAAGAACTGTGGAATGTAGTCCAATCATCCTGGGCTGGAATACCTGTTCACAGGTGCCAGAAGTTGGTTGACTCCATGCAACACAGATGTACAGGAGTTCTCAGAAACAGTGGTTATACAGCTAAATATTAAGTGATTCAAAGGAAAGCAAAATCTTCAAACATTTTTCAGTTTATATAGTGAATGTTTGAGTTTGTAAAGAAGAATACAAACACTGCGATTTTTTTGAACAGTCTAATATTCACTTTTCTTCAATTTTTTTAGAGGAACAACACAAATTTGATATATTTTTCTTCATGTTTTGATTTGGAATAGAATGTGTAGTGTTCGCAATGCATTTGTGTGTATGGAAATAAAAGCTATTAGAAGGATTTTGAGCTTTATTCACTTTTTTCAACACACTGCTATTATTTTGAACACACCTGTATATATATATATAGTCTGATTGTTATATTTGTAAAAAAATATAAACAGCAAAAGTTTGTTTTATTTATTTTAGATGCGCACTTTCTTAGCTCCTGGGGAAGTGACAGTCGCGAAACATGTAGTGCTAATTCCAGCTGAAATCATACTAGCTCCCAATTGGGATATCATATCTATATTCATTCAACTGTCCAAGGTCATCTCAGTCATCGGTCATCTATTATGATACCTTATAGTGCATACAGTTGTTGAGGAGCTGTATGATTTCAATCAATATATTTATGTACTGGGTGCAAGTTCTTCTATTTACAATTTGTGGTATATACTATATGTGGTTTCACTTTTAGGCAATACTGTTTTGCCCTTTCGTATATGTGATTTTTGTAATAAAGAGAATTAAGATCTTATTACATATTTGCTTGGTGTATATGTGCCTACAAAGTCCATATTTATACTTAGTTATATTTTAGATTGGCCCTTCCTTTGGAAAAAAATGGATGATCCCAAACATGATGGACAAGTGTCTTTTTTTTTCAAGCTAGCAGATAATGTAACTATATGTGCACGATTTTACTCATCAAAAGCTTTTATTTAAAGACTCACTTATAAATTACTTTCAGTCTGTTAAATAAGTACCACAACTTTCTAGGTTATATTGTCGAATTAGATTTAAAAAATGTCAAAATATGGTAACAGATGGACAACGACACCCTGGAAACACCACCAAGAGGGTGTCACATATAGCAT
Organism: Staurois parvus; assembly: GCF_062004578.1. NCBI lineage: Eukaryota > Metazoa > Chordata > Amphibia > Anura > Ranidae > Staurois > Staurois parvus. The sequence continues at coordinate 7,042,818 of NW_028317855.1, forward strand.
AATTTATCATGTCTTTCAAAATCTCATATTCAAACTTCCCTGTGGTGTACATCTGTCTTTAATTCTTTTTACACTGAGTGGTATTAGAAATTGGGTTTTGCTTCATCATTGCTTTTATGCATTTGGTTTAACCATTAAAAGTGCAATAAAACCATATTATCATATGGCTTGTTTATTGTAGAAATAATAGTGCATGCATAAAGGAGACTTTTAAAATGCTACTTAATAAACAATTAAAACTTGTCACGTAGATAACACAGTGATAACAGCTTTCAAAATACAGGGAACTAAAATACAAAGATTGGCTGTTATATTTTCACATTTGCTTGGTATCTCTGGCATTTCAAGGGGTAATGTAATGTAAAATTACAGTTATAGTCTGTAGCAAACTTGTGCCTTGACCTTGCGTGTCACCTATCAATAGTTTCTTTTCTGTTCCTACACAGAATCATGTACCCTGTACTTAAGGGTTTGGACTGTTGCTTTGCCAAGCATGGCATAACACCTGAGGAAAGATGAAGATGGCAAAGATATTGTGGGTACCTCTAAAGATTGCTGAAGGTTAGATGAGATCAGCAGCAATGCCAGTAAATGCCAGATCCACTTTGGACATAGTGTAGAGGTTTCCTGCAGCAGGTGAGTCTGTGTTGCAATGAGACATGGCCTTCAAATTTCTGATCCCATCAGTTCAAAGCACCAATTTCCCCCCAGCTGTCCTCTAATTCTGGCAGGGATGACTTCATCTAGAGTCACAGCTGTGCTGCAGCTGGCAGTGCAGTGCATGTAAGGCAATACACTGTACAATAGACTGTAGCAATGCACAGTTCTGTGCTCACCACCACTGCAGTGATGTGCGTTTCCATACTCAACCCATTCAAAGAACAGGTATACATCTGCTAGACAAAATAATCTTTTCGCAAGAACAACATAGGTCAAAAACAAATAGTCAAAAAATTAACTTTATCAGTAAATCATATTAAAAGCAATCCTCAGATATGTTGAAGCAGAGGGATTTTTTTAGAAGATAACAAGCTTGTTCTTCCCAGAATAACAGATTTCTACCATCTTGTTAAAGTGGCAGTAAACACTTGTGTGACATTTTTACCTACAGGTAAGCATACAATAAAGCTTACCTATAGATAAAATTAATATCTCCTAAACATGCACCGATTAGGAGATATTCCAGCAAGCAGCAGCAGGTGACATCATCAGCACACTCTTAAGGAACAGTATACCCGTGCCATTCCTTCAGAGCTCTGTGCCGTGCCCTGGACTCTTGTGCATGCGCAGGAGTGAGGTCATTGAGGTTTGGCCAGTCAGACAGCCAGAGCCTGTGAACACATAAGGAAACCCAGGTGAAGATGTATAGCCCTGTTAGCGGTGACAGCGCGCCACTGGAGGGCTTTATTTTACATTAAGTATATCATAATGTGCTAGTATGTGTCACATACTAGCACATTATGATATTACCTTGCAGTGGGAAACCTTTTTTTTTTTTCCACAAACTTTACAACCACTTTAATTCTCATCATTAATGTATAAGATGGCTAATCCTGACATGTATAAAAGTGAACAAATAACTGTAATACAAAGTACAGATAGCATGTGTTTGATCACATAAGTAATGTGTAGCTTGATATGCAGTAATGACAAAAATTCTGTAAAAGAACTGCAAGCAAGAACAGAAATTATGTAATAAATATGTAGCTTGAAAAGTTGTTTTCCTGTGACTTCTGTACAAGGTAGAAAAGGTTGTCTACAAGACGATATTGCTCATGTGCATCCTAGCACCAACTAACTATAGCCCACAACCATACCTGTAAATGACTTCTTATATGATCTTCTTTTTCCAAGTTCTACCTTAAAGGGTATCTTACCTTAGAGACTTGGAGCATTCTTGACAAGCAGGGATGGGTAAATCTGGAAAGCACTCACTCGTTCAAAAATCCGTCTGATCTGACTCAAATTTTGGTGCATGGTTTAGTTTGGTTATAATTATTTGCTTTGAATTACAAAAAGTCTTACTATTGACATTTACTGGATTAAAATTAAGTGTTTAATAAGAAAAAAAATTGTTGAACATTTATAAAGGCACCAGAGGTGGAAATTTAGTTAAATTCATCTCCAGAGCAGAAACTAGGTGCATTTTTAATGATTCACTCAGACCCCAGGTCTAATGCGTAGGTTGAATTATTTGTTTTTAAATTAATTTAAGGCCAACTCAGGGCAAAATCACATTTTAACAGCAAAAAGGGATGAGCTGCCACTTGTTCAAAGATTTGGTAAACAGCGAACTAAATTGGTGTTCAGTCAAGTTGATCCTCTGGTGCATCAAAAAGTGAAACATTTAACAGAAGTTCTACTACTGCTGCTAAATGTGACAGCTTCAGCTCAGGCTGGTTGTTAGAAAGTCAGCAGCTGCCAGTGTCATAACAACCATGAATTAACCTCTACCAACCCATTTAGTGGTCAGCTGGGTAAACAAAGGGGTAAACACAGAAGCAGACAGCACTACCACCCTATACAGCTGATCAAATGAATGTCCGAAACCAGTGCCCCGCTCTTAGCCTCAGCAAGCCATTGCCATAACAAGCAATCAAAAGAGCCAGCATCACGGACAACTGCGATCCATTCTTCTTTATTCAAATACAATAAAGCAACATAACATCAAGGAACAAACGTTTTGACACATTTCAGCCCATACAGGCCTTAGTCACAACAATTTGCAAACAAGTATGCAGGTAATTAAGTACATTCTGCTACCATTAACTGTAGGGGAGGGAATAAAAACCCAATCACTAGAAAACTGACATACACAACAGCTAAACATACATAAAAAATGGAAATTTAGTCAAACATAAACATTAAAACCAGAAAAAATAATACATGTACTGGTATTACACTAGACGAAATGTCAAAAAATTAGCACAGCACAGAAGGTTAGAAGGTGGCCTTCATTCCACTGAAATCTAGCAACCTCTGAAGATGTGCATTTGCATGAAACTTTCCAGAGCGGAGCTGCGTGCTGATGTCACGCCACCACTTACGTTTCTAGTGGCCATCTGAGTAATTGCACTGCTGTTTGTTTCTAATTATTGGCATCTGGATGCATGGATTTTATGTACTTCTGAAGTTGTTTTAATAAACTACTACACTATATCCGTTCTCTATCATTGATGTCACATGGGGTGGGATCACATGCGTGATGTCCCCGGGTGGCCCCGCCCCTTACATATTTAAGAGCTGTCTTTTATTGGGTCGGCGGTGGCTTACGCTGTGATTGTCCATGGATCTACTTTGGAGGACATTCTTTTGGATTTTTCTTTTATTAAACGACTTGTCATATACTGTGTCCTGTCTTTTTTTACACCACACTTTTTGTTTTTTTGTGAATGAGTAGAGGTATCATGTTCCCTATACTCATTCACGTGGGGGGCTTGATCTGGGGGCCACTGGCCAGGGTTGTGGGGAAGAGGCCTTTGTCCCCATCAACATGGGGACAAGGTGCTTTGGGGGGGCTGGCCCCCCTGCCCCAAAGCACCCCCTCATGTTGAGGGCATGTGGCTTGGTATGGTTCAGAAGGGGGGGGCGCTTGCTCATTCCCCCCCCTTTCCTGACCTGCCGGGCTGTATGCTCGGATAAGGGTCTGGTATGGATTTGGGGGGAACCCCATGCCTTTTTTTTTAAATTTTGGCATGGAAGTTCCCCTCTAAATCCATACCAGACCCGAAGGGCTTGGTATGGATGGGAGGGTGGACCCCACACCGTTTTTAAATAATTTTTTAATTCCTGGCAATGCTTTTACATTCAGCTGTCAGTGGGGAACTCCGCTGACAGCTGTAACATGAACACTGCATTGGTTTTCACTACTAAAATGCTGCATGACTTGATTATTATTATTATTACTACGAGTTTATATAGCGCCAAAGGGTTTGCTCAGCGCTGTACAATAGGGGGGACAATACATGGCACAGTACAACAACAACAAACAACGTACGAGGGGTAAGAGGGCCCTACTCTTACGAGCTTACAATCTAGGAGGGAGGGGGTAAAGGTATAGTAGGAAGTGGCTGAGGGGGATGAAGTGGTGGGAGGAATGAGGGAGGATGGCCGTTAGGTGAGGGTGGGGTAGGCTTCCCTGAAGAGATGGGTTTTGAGGGAGCGCCTGAATGTGAATAGGGAAGGCGACAGTCTGATGGATTGGGGCAGTGAGTTCCAGAGGATGGGGGAGGACCTGGAGAAGTCCTGCAGTCGTGCATGGGAGGAGGAGACCAGGGAGCAGGATAGAAGGAGGTCCTGTGAGGAGCGAAGGGTACGGGTAGGGTGGTACTTGGTGATCAGGTTGGTGAGGTAGTCAGGGCCAGTGTTGTGAACGGCTTTGTAGGTCAGGGTTAGGAGTTTAAATTTGATGCGTTGGGCAATCGGGAGCCAGTGGAGGGAGAGGCAGAGGGGGGTGGCAGAGGTGGAGCGGGTGGTGAGGTGGATGAGTCTGGCAGCTGAGTTCAGGATGGTCTGGAGCGGGGAGAGCCTGCACTTGGGTAGGCCAGTGAGGAGGGAGTTGCAGTAGTCGACTTGATAAAATAACTCATGCTTTATTTTAGTAGTGACACCATGTGTTAATGTTTCAGCTGTTAGCAGGGTTCCCCACTGACAGATGAATGTAAAAGAATTACCGGAAATTAAATAAATACTAAAATAAATGGCGGGGGGTCCTCCCTCCCATCCTTTTGGGTCTGGTATGAATCTTGAGGGGTAACTCCACGCCAAAATATTTATTTTTATTTATTTATTTATTTATCGAGTTTATATAGCGCCAAAGGGTTTGCTCAGCGCTGTACAATAGGGGGGGACAATACATGAAACAGTACAGTAACATCAAACAGCACACAAGGGGTAAGAGGGCCCTACTCTTTTGAGCTTACAATCTAGGAGGGAGGGGGTAGAGGTACAGGAGGAAATGGCTGTGGGGGATGGAGTGGTAGGAGGAGGGAAGGGCAGCGGCTGTTAGGTGAGGGTGGGGTAGGCTTCCCTGAAGAGGTGGGTTTTCAGGGAGCGCCTGAAGGTGAGGAGGGAAGGTGACAGTCTGATGGATTGGGGTAGTGAGTTCCAGAGGATGGGGGAGGACCTGGAGAAGTCTTGCAGTCGTGCGTGGGAGGAGGAGACCAGGGAGCAAGATAGAAGGAGGTCCTGTGAAGAGCGAAGGGTACGGGTAGGGTGGTACTTGGGAATCAGGTCGGTGAGGTAGTTAGGGGCAGTGTTGTGAATGGCTTTATAGGTCAGAGTGAGCAGTTTGAATTTAATGCGTTGGGAAATGGGGAGCCAGTGGAGGGAGAGGCAGAGGGGGGTGGCAGAGGTGGAGCGGCTGGTGAGGTGGATGAGTCTGGCAGCTGAGTTCAGGATGGTCTGAAGCGGGGAGAGTTTGCACTGGGGTAGGCCGATGGTGTGGGGTCCCCCCCAAATCCATACCAGACCCTTATCCGAGCATGCAGCCCGGCAGGTCAGGTAAGGGGGGGGACGAGCCATGTGCCCTCAACGTGGGGGGGTGCTTTGGGGCAGGGGGGCTGCCCCCCAAAGCACCTTGTCCCCATGTTGATGGGGAGAAGGGCCTCTTCCCCACAACCCTGGCCGCTCATCCCCCCTTTCCTCATCTGCCGAGCTGCATGCTTGGATAAGGGTCTGGTATAGATTTTGCGGGGGACCCCATGTCACTTTAAGATCCATACCAGACCCAAAGGGCTTGGTGTGGATGGGAGGGGGACCCCACACCTTTTTTATTTATTATGGTGCCGGTTTTTAAATGTAATTCTCGCTTTTTTTTTTTCTTTACTATAGCTCAGAAATTCAGCTGTCACTTCCCCCAGCTAAAGGAGAACGTTTTCTTTGAGTTTATATCCCTAAAGGAAACAATGTTTACTTTTAGTTTATTAAAAGATACAAAGTTTTCTGTAACTTTGGGGAAAGTGATAGATAAGCTTGTGAACTTTAGTGAAGAAAAAAAAAGGCTGGCATTGTCATTTAAAAATCAGCGCCGACATACACTTTGTATTACGAAAACAATTATTAACAATTTTGTAAACCGAGGCATTCTTTTCAATGGATTTTCATTCGTAAACTGAAAATTACGTTAACCAAGGCGTTGGTAAACCGAGGTACGCCTGTATTAGTATTACAATCCTTTGTATTGGGATACATAGAACCAACATACATTTGAATTAGCAACATAGCACAACATTTGTGTCACATTTGAGATATCTGGCTAGTTACACTGACCTTGCCAAAGGACTTAGGGTTGATTCACACCACAGAAATAGAGGCTGGATTAGTATCACAGCTCAGTGGATAAGTGGTTAGCACTGCTGCCTCACAGCGCTAGGGTCGTTGGTTTGAATCCCAACCACGGCAATGAAATTGCATGATCTCCCTGGGCAGCTACCCTAACATAGATGTGCTGGTGGCAGCATCTTTGCTTTCTGTCTAAATGATCCCTAGATCACGCCATGTCTTGCGTTACAGTGCTGTGTTTCACTGACAATTGCAATGCTTCATTAAAATTAAATTTGTGTCCTTTTTATCCCACAAATTGAGCTTCCTTTTGGTGGTATTTCATCGCCTGTGCGTTTTTTATTTTCTGCGCTAAAAAAAAAATAGACCAACAATTTTGAGAAATAAACAATATTTTTGACTATTTGCTATTAAACTTGTCCAGTAAAAAATTTAAAAAATCATATTTTGTCATAAATTTAGGCCAAAATGTATTCTCCTACATGTCTTTGCTAAAAAAAAATCCCAATACGTGTAAATTAAATGGTTTACATGAAAGTTTTAACATTTACAAATGGCGGTATAGATACTGTGATTTTTATTTTTACTAGTAATGGCAGCGATCAGCGACTTATAGAGGGACTGTGGGAGTGCAGCAGGCATTTTGACATTGGGGGGAAATGACTTGGTGTCACTGACATCCCCAGGGACACCATTACAGTGATCAGGGCTAAAAAAAAAGCACTGACACTGTACTAAGGGCACTGGGCAGGAAGGGGTTAACATGAGGGGTAATCAAAGGGTTAATTGTGTGCTGTGTGCTGTTTTACTTGTGTATATGCTTCACAGTAATCACACTGCTTTGCATGGGTGTGCTTGTTTAAATACAGTTCTCCTCCCCGTCGGAGATGCTTGGCAATCACTGGGCGCTGGTGAGTAATCACCGGCCAGAACCTGCTGATTGACAGCCGCAGCTATGAATGGCGGTGCGGGTAGGGCGCGCTCCCTGGCCGGAAATGCAGAATCACGTATATATACGTGATTTTGCGCACCCGTGCTGCCCTGTAGCAGTATACCTGCTAAAGGGTGGTCAGAAAGCGGTTAACTTAAGTCTGCACATACCCTTTTACTTTTGTTGTACACCATCAGGTTCATTTTCTCCAAAGCTTTGTGAAATTTAACTTTGCAAAAATGACCAAACATACAAGGAAATATTTTTGTTTCCACATAATTGGCTGATGGAAGTCAGCAGAGCTTTACCTAATTTACTAAGCTCTGAGGAAAATTCACTTGCATAGTGCTACTTTCCTTGCAAAGTGAACTGTATATTTACTTAGTGGGTCTCTCATTTAGATCTATCACGGGTTATCAGGCTGTAGGCAGCTGCCTAAAAGGAGAATGTACCATGTTAGTATACTAGCTAGTCTGCCAAGGTTAGGGAAGGGTTGATGCTAGTTCTACCATTCCTAGTCTTTCTGGGCACTGCGTCTCTCACTGTGCTTTGCTCACATGGGGTCTGCATGGGAGGAAGACAGAGACAAACCATATACGTTTATTCTCCATCTGCAGGCCTGCAATTGGGGGGGCTGACAGCCCATTCAGAAGTAGGGGGCCTGGTCATCTTGAGGGGTCCTGGCCCCAACCAGGGCTGCAGGAGGCCCCATGAGAGTCCTCCGTACCTCTGTCTTGATGAACCTGTGCTGAATCCCAGAGCTCCGGTAACTGGACTGAAAGGGGTGCACTAGCATGGGCACCTGCTCCACATCTCTTGCAGGGTGCCCGGGGTCCCACATGCAGCAATTGCCCCCTGTGGCAGCCGACACCAGCATCTCTCTCCACTGTCGTTTTGCATACCTCCTCGGCTCTAATGTTCTCATGTGCACAGACAGAAGGAGGACCTTGCACTGCAAGAGCTGCGCTGATCTGAGGTCTGGGTTTAGTTTATGGATACAGAGGTGGGGGACACAGTAAACAGGAAAGGGGGGATGGGGTGCAGGTAACAAGGATGCACACATGGAAGAGTGATGGGAGAGGTGGGTAAGAGGATATGTGCTGTGGGGGTACTTTGGATACGGAGAGGTTACTCCAGGGGCCCCTTTCTGTCCTCATTGCAGGGGCCCCTTCTGTCCTCATCCCAGGAGTCCCTCTCTGTCCTCATCCCAGGGGTCCCTCTCTGTCCTCATTCCAGCAGCCCATCTCTGTCCTCTTCCTATGGCATCCCTCTCTGTTCTCATCCCACGGGTCCCTCTCTTTTCTTAACCCACAGCATCCCTCTCCATCTTCATCCCACAGGTCCCTCTCTGTCCTTATCCCAAGGGTCCCTCTCTGTCCTTATCCCAAGGGTCCCTCTCTGTCCCTCATCCCAGGGGCCCCTCTATGTCCTCATCCCAGGGGACCCTCTCTGTCCTCATCTCAAGAGCCCCTCTCCATCATCATCCCAGGAACCCCTCTCCATCCTCATTCCAGGGGCCCCTCTCAGTCTTCATTCCAGGGGCCTCTCTCTGTCCTCATCCCAGGGCCCCAGTACAGCCATCCAAAGCAGTGTGATTACAGTGAAGCACACTGACATGGCCCCTATGTAAACCACTCCCTGCACACAGTTAACCCTTTGATCGCCCCTCATGTTAACCCCTTCCTGCTCAGTGCTTTTTTTTTTAGCACCGATCACTTTATTGGTGTCACTGGGGATGTCAGTGACACCAAGTCAATTCCCCCCAGTGTCAGAATGTTCACTGCAGTCCCGCTATAAGGTGCTGATTGCCGCTATTACTAGTAAAAATAGTATTTAAAAAAAATCCCAGTATATAGGCCGCCATTTTTAAATGCTATAACTTTCACATAAACCAATTAATTTCCACGTTTTGGGATTTTTTTTTTAGCAAAGACATGTCGCAGAATACATTTTGGCCTAAATTCATGACGAAATTTGATTTTTTAAATTTTTTTACTGGATATGTTTAATAGCAAAAAGTCAAAAATATTGTTAATTTCTCAAAATTTACGGTATTTTGTTTATAGCGCAAAAAATAAAAAACACACAGGTGATTAAATACCACCGAAAGAAAGCTCAATTCATGGAGCAAAAGGAAGTAAATTTCATTTGGGTTCAGTTGTTGCATGACTGCACAATTGTAAGTTAAAGTAACGCAGTGCCATAATGCAAAAAATGGCCTGGTCAGAAAGGGGGGTAAATCCTCAAGAGGGCAAGTGGTTAAGCTTTTGTTGTATGTGCCCTTTAACAGATTTGGTATGCACAATGCCATCAGTTGAACCATCAGTCATCTTTAGACTGATTTTTATCAGTAGAGAGGCTCTGCTTGGCTGAATATATCTTCCTCTCTTAGTAGTCTCTTACTGAGATGAAAATCTTGGATGTGTCTTCCTGACTTAGCTGTCCACAGACTCTAGTTTCTTGATCTCTGTGGAAAAAAAACACAATTTCCACTTTTTTAGGGTCACAGTATATATGAAAAGGTTTCTTGATGTCTTTCAAAATTAGGTTATCTTTGTGATTTTCTTTTAATAAAGCTTGAAAAATGTATCTGACTTTTCCCCAATTTAGCAATGAAACTGCTTTATTTTATGTTTCATCAGCAGACAGCTACATACAGAGGAAACTCTTCCTTCCAGTATTTCCATGTTTGAGACAGGTTAAATGAACTCACATCTAGTTTCCCATGGTGCTTTAATTCACTCTCTTTTTACAGACAGTCCAAAGTCAAAAAAGCCCTACAAATAAGGAGAGCCTGGAAATCCAATGCAAAGAGTTCTGTGCCTGGTTGACTGGGTTGTTCAAGCAGCTGCCCAGTGAACCAGGGAATTATATTTTCAAAAGAGACAAAAGAAACAGGGCATATCTAATACCAAACATGAAAAATGTATTGACATACAATGTTCACCTTTCTAAGTGGCCAGGAAAACAGAAATGATTCACAAGAAAAAGACTTGAACGTTAATCCTTCATAATATATGCAGTCCAGGGTTTGCTCACAAAGATTTTCAGTCACTAATAGATAAAACTTATAACACCTAAGTGCAGCGAGATCAAACAGCAGAAACATACTCACAGGATAGGACTCCCCAGATATTGATGCTGGATGTAATTTGCCATGGTTCAAGTTCTGATTGACAGTGTATGTCCATAGGATGCAGGTCTGAATCCACAATCCATGCTGTATGAATAAAATTATTATTTTTTTAAATGTTAAGACTCAATGTGTTTTGCAGTGAGCATCACTTTTTTTTCAGAAGTAACAGATATTTTCTTTGCATTCTCGAAAAGAGCCCTTCCTCAGCTTGATGCAAATAATAAAAAAATAGGATTTTGCTTTTAGGATCTGGGAATATAGTAATTCTATGTATTACAAAATAAACTAGTCACAACTGCAATGTAAAAATGATAGCAGACAAAGTGATTATAATTTATTATTATTATACAGAATTTATATAGTGCCAACAGTTTGGGCAGAGCTTTACACAATTAAGGCACACAACACAGTTACAATACAATTCAATAAAAGAGGAAACAGAGCTTACAATCTAAGAGAGAGGGTCAAGTAATACAGAAAGTAATAACTGTGGGGGATGACCTGATGGAGAAAGTAAAAAAACAAACAAAAAGCAGTTGATTAGTTAGAAGCAGATTAGGCTTCTCTAAAGAGATGGGTTTTCAGGGATTGCCTAAAAGTGTATAGAGTGGGAGATAGTTGGACAGATTGACAGACTGAGGTAAGACATTTCAGAGGATAGGAATGCCTCTTGAGAAGTCCTGGAGGCAAGCGTGGGAGGAGGTAACTAGACAGCAAGAGGTTTTGTGAGGACCAAAGAGAGTGGTTTGGTTGGCATTTTGAGACCAGGTTAGTAATGTAGCTGGGGATGTTGCGGATGGCTTTGTAAGTTGTTATTAGTAGTTTGGATTCTGTTTGTTGGGTGAGCAAAAGCAGATGGAGGGACTGAGAGAGAGGGGTAGCAGATACTGAGCGGTTGGTAAGGTGGATGAGTCTGGCAGCATTCATAATGGACTGAAGAGGGAAAGCCTATGTAAAGGTAGGACAATGAGGGGGGAGTTGTAGTAGTCAAGGCTACAGATAACCAGGGAGTGAATTAGAAGCTTTGTGGTGCTTGTAAAAAGAGGGGTACTTTAGATATATTGCTGAGGTTGAGGCTACATGATTTGGACAGCGATTGGATGCTGGCATGTAGGGATGGACTGATAGATGTGCCATCATTCTTGACAGAAAAGTCAGGGGAAGGGGCACATGGGGGAGAAAATATTATGAGCTCAATTTTGGATAGACTGAGTTTGAGAAAGTGCAGGGAAATTTATATTGATGTCTGTTAGTAAATAAGTGATGTGTGAGGAGACTGATGGGGTGATCTGAGGGGTAGAAAGATAGATTTGAGTGTTTTCAGCATAGAAAAATTGTATTGAAAGCCATGGGAAGCTATCAGCTGATCCAGGGAGGAGGTGTAGATTGAGAAGAGAAGTCCAAGGACAGAACCTTGGGGGACCCCAACAGAAAAAGGAATAGGAGAGGATGAAGTAGAGTTGTAAGTGGCACTGAAGGTACAGTGAGATAGGTAAGATGAGAACAAACAGTACAGTCATGGAGACCAAAGGAATAGAGTTTTTTTAGGAGGATGGAGTAGACTACTTTTTATTTTTAGCTGTTAGTAAGTAATTTATGAATTTTAGTAGAGCAGTTTCTGTGGATTGTTGTGGGCAAAATCCAAACTAAGGTGGATCAAGAAGGTTATTCTCAAAGAGGTGGCATCTCAGGCAGTTGTAGACTAGGCGTTCCAGGAGTTTGGAGGTAAAAGGGAGCAAGGAGATGGGTTTTAGGTTAAGTATGGTGGAGTCCAGCGAGGGATTTTTAAGTATGGGGGTGACCAGTACATGTTTTAGAGGTGTAATACTACCCCTTCAGGAGCCACTTACCATGACTCTGGTAAAGGCCTCAGCCCCACTGACACCTCACTCAAGTCTGATCAGCATTAACTGTAGCGGCAACAGGATAGTTATCAACACCACTAGAAGATAAGTTGCCTATGGACTCGGGTGCTGAAGGAGCTAAGCTTAGGCCTCTTGTGAAAGACAATTGTGAGGTAATGGTAACTACCCTCAACAGGAAGTGTACTATGCACAGTCCTAAAAGTTAGTCTTCTGCTGGCTATGTTGTGGCCCTTGAAGATGTTGGCGTGCTTACTGGTGCTGTTCACCTTTCAGTAAAAAATAATAAATGCACATTTTTTTTGCAGGTAAAAAAATGTGCATTTATTTTTGTTTTGGGAGCCTGTAAAGCATTGTACCAGCGGTCAGCAGATCGCTGATGCCATGCAGGTCTGCTGCAGACCTGTCACTGTATCTGCTTCCTCATACCTCATACAAGGAAGCTGATACTTTCTGACAGGAAGACTCAATGAACTACCACGGCGCTCACAGCGCCATGGTAGTTCATTGAGAGCTACAAGCCAACAGCCGCAAAGGCTGCTGAGGCTTGTAGTTTTCTCATTCACAAAACACTTTTTTTAAAAATTGTGACAGCTAGCAGGAGGAGAGTATCCCCCGCTAGTTGTCACAACGGGGGAGCGGGGGGCGGTCCATTCGTAAAATGTTAAGTTACATCCTTAATATGGATGTAACATGTTACTTATCCTTTAATGACCAGCTTACCAGCTTCCTCTGATCTTTTGTAGCAGGCTGTGTCATTGGAGGGACTCCTCTTTGGTGTGATGATGATTCCCAGCTGCTTCAT